>NC_137742.1:38270392-38619925 GCF_963264785.1 Psittacula echo | reverse complement strand
AAAGTATTTGCAATAGTCTTGGGGACAGAGTTAATATCCAAACAATAAGGAAAGGTTTATCTCATTGAAATGGGGACAGCCTCTGGGTGAAAACTATTCAGCAGAATTTAACAGCCAGGAACAAGCTGCTCTGAAGCAGCGTTATGCTACTTAGTGCAAGAGGCAGTACATTTCCAAGATAGGTGGAGACCAATTAGGCACAAACTGACAATTTTACTTAGCAATGACTCACTTTGCCCCAGGGTGAACTGCAGCCTGGTAAGGTCACATGTGCTGTATGTTGTCTTTGGGATGCTACAGTAGAGCTCACCAAATGTAAACTTGAAAGCAGGGAACATGGTCCAGCATCTGCATCTTCCCTGCTTCTTTTGAGCTGCCTTTTGTTTGCCCTTTGAGCTGAGGTCACATCCTACACCTCTCCAAGACGGATGCTATATTTGTTCTATGAGGGACAACACAGGTCATGGAACTTCCTTGGTTCTTGCCATTTCCACCCACTTTGTCAGGGAGCAGGCATCATCTACTCAGTGAAGAGTGTCAGACAAAATAGTTTATTTTTCCATGCAAAATCTTTAGTTATCCACATTGCCATGGGTTAATTAAGGTCACAGAGCAACCAGATGTGAAGATTACATAGACTTCTGTGCAGAAAGAAAGATGGGAGGATAAGGCTTAGTCCCAGATGGAGTAAATGCAGCAAGGAACCCCTTTTATGGTTAACAATTACACCAAGTTAGGCAAAGGTAGGGTGATAAACTCCCACTTGACCTGAGAACATTTAAAAGTAGAGCTCAAATGAACATTGTTAAAAGCTTCATTATTATGCAGTGAGACACACAGCACAGTTTTCTGATGATTCAGTTTATGAAGAGGTTGTGTGAGCTCTTCCTTTCCTGATAACAGCTCTCGGCTTTTCACCTTTAGTGTCAGCCTCAAAATAGAAATATCTGTCAGTTTTCACAGTGACAAAATCTACAGAAACATCCCTGATCCATTAGAAGTAATCTAAATGCAACTTTCCCTCCTCCCAGCAATGCAAACAAACTATTTTTATCTCTGTCACATCTCTTCTGTTCTCATCTTTTCCATAATAACATTAGACTCAATAACAAAGTCAAATGTAATGTAAACACTCAGTAAAGACTTCTTTGAAGTTTTGTTTCTGCAATTGATTGAATGACCAGGATTCACATCTAGATTTTGAAGCAGCCAGAATGAGTCTGGTGGACTCAAAGTAGGCTGACAAAAACTTTTGCTATCTGATCCTGACGTAATATGGCATTGAAAAGCATTTTCATGAATCACCATGCAAGTATCATTTCCAGTGTCAAGCATTTCAGCAAAAGGATCAAGCGCTGTCTTCCTTCAGTAGCAAGCTCACTTCAAGTCTACATCATTATGCGTTATGAGGACCCACCAAATATTTGCAAACAAGCTGACTGTGAATAGACAGTCACTATTCAGACATACGTTATTTCCCACAATCAGCCTGGCAAAAGGCAATCTGATAGCTCCCAGGCAACTCCGTTGGCTTCAGGTGACAGTGTCATCTGCTCTGACCTTTTCCCCAGACAAGTAACTGCCAAGTGTCAACAGCTGTTCTGCACTAACAAGGACAGCAAAAGCACATCTGAGATTGACGCTTCTCACGTGCAAAGTCAGAACATGTGGAAAACAACTTTTCATCATGGAAACAAATCATGGCTTATTAAGGGGAGGTGTTTATAACAGTAGGTTATCACTATTATTTTTATTTTGTGAGAGGTGTTTTCAGCACAGAAAAGAAGCCCTTGGAGGGCTTTCCTCTCAGCAGAACAGCTTCCTTTTATTTACAGGCACAGAAATACATTTATTTTCTCTACATGTCATCTGTAAACAGAGGATGCAATTTGTTAAGGGTCCCTTGTGAGGTGTTACATGGCCCATATACAGCTGTAGTAGGGAAAATTAGTTCAATCATTAAGAGTACCAGAGTAGCTCTAAAGGCCACTTAACTTGCTAAAAAATTTCCTTTCTTACCAGCACTGGGATAAGCTCCAGCAAGAGAAGGGGCAGAGGTTTTTTGTTTGTTTTTTTTGTTTGTTTGTTTGGGTCAATCTTTTCAAGCAGGGAAGGGCAAGCTGTTGAGTCCAAGACCACCTATGCATGAGTATAGTTGGATTTTGCCTTGAGAGTGCTGGAACTGCGCTTTCTAAACACTGAAGAAGTTTTCTGTCTCTCCAATGAAATTTAGGCTTCGGGTTGTAGGACTTTAACTATGTTCACACTTAATTGTAATTCTCTGAATATTCCTCTTTAAAGCAACAGGGCTTTCCATATGCTTCCATATATTAAGCTTACATAAGGTCTTTGAGGCACAAGCATACTGAAAACTACAGGCAAAACAAAAATATTTTTCCAGTTGTTCAGTACTATGGTTCTGATTGGGCTGATATTTTTGTCTGACTCACTGAGCAGCCTTGAGATGGAACTGAAACCATTAAAAAAGATACTTGGGGATATATTAATGTTAACAACAAAAGCTTAACTCATTTGAAAAGGTTTGATGTTCTCAACAGAAAATTGATTTGGTCTGCAGAAGAACAGGGCTGATAAAATTGTCAAAATTTATGAGTTTTACTACTTTTTGCCTTTCTTAGAAAGGGCTCTTCACCCCTAAAAACATCCTGTTTAAAAACTATGGTGGAACATTTAAAGGGCTGCACCACAGAAAAGCAAATTGATTTGTCATATTACAGACACATTGCATACCTGAAAGTAACTCCATATCGCATGCAAAATTCAGAATTTATGGCAAAAAAGCATAAAGAGTAATACCAAGAGAGAAAGGACTTTTGCATACAGCAGTGATTTTTGCATAAAGCAGCATTTTTGACACATTTATTAATAACAGGATGAGGAAGAAGGGAACAACATTTACCTTCAGTCCAATTTGTCTTAGGAATGACAGTGTATGGCAGAATAGAGAACAAGTTAGCAAAGAACCACAGGCCTACAAGGTGCTTGCAGAGGATTTTGCAGTTCCAAGTAGCTGGGGCTGAGCTAGAAGCTGAGCTGTGGCCACTTTCAGATACCTCTGGGCCCAGGGCAATTGCACCAGCTGCTGCTCTGCTCCCAGGTAATTTTCATGTATTGTATTTGAGCCCTAAATTGCAATCCACCTCTTTCTCCTCCCAGAAAAACCTTAAAGCCAGCAAGTAAAAACACCAGTTGGCAAGTGAACCTTTGCCATCCAAAATGCATCTACTTTTAGTGGGCTGGAACCTGTGTTTCTTCAAAATGCCAAAGTAATTGTTACAGTCTGCTGTTTAACACTTAAATACTGCAGTGGAAGTGTGATTTCAGATGTTGTTCCCTCTGTAATACAATAAAAAAGCTGAGAACTGCCATTCTCTTGCCACTCTGGAGGTGTAGTGGTGTGAAATTGTAACATAGTGGGACAGGACTGGGGTCCTCCTACTTCAGTAGCATTTTGATAGTAACACATACAACAGTGCAGCACACTCTTGCAGTATGCTCTTTTATATGGTGCAAATACGTGATGTTGACGACATTCACTCATTGTGCTTTCCCAGGGCAGCTGCTGACCTAATTATCTGGCAGCAACTTACATTATATAGGCTCTCTGCATCCTCAGTTGAGCTCAGCATCCCAATATGCAGGATCTAGTACAAAGATTTTGACTTTCCAGTACACCCAAACAGTATAAAACGGCACCATACAATTAGATGTAAGGGGTTCATCACTGTTGTGACAGGGTTGCTAGACCAAAGGGTTTGTACGAAAGGATAACAAACTTCTTTATCAGTGGAGAAGTGAAGTTGTTTGTCGGTACAGTTGAGGTTTTCCCTAATTTGACATTACATGGCATGAAACAGAAAAAGTGTCTTTAAGGTTATTGCACCCTTGGAATAACAATAATCTAAACTCGTGGATAACATCAGAGCCAAACAAATTAAGACTAACTAGTTCCTGTTAAAAGTGTTAAAAATTGAATAAATGACACTCTATTCAAGAGCTCTCGCAGAAGATCATCTTTCGTAGAATCATAGAATGGTTTAGGTTGGAAAGAACCATTACAAGTCATCTAATCCAAACCCCCTTCAATGAGCAGGGTCATCTTCAACTAGATCAGGTGGGTTAGAGTCCCAACCCACCTACCTTGAATGTTTCCCTGAATGGGGCTTCTACAACCTCTCTGGGCAGGAAAAGACAGCAGAAAAGCATCAGGGGAGGTACAGCAGCAGAAATAGCTTTCCAAGCTGTGTGCATGTGCCAGTATTACAGCCATCTAGTACTTGGGAGGTCACTTTCCAGGTGATTTCAGACAAAGGTAGCTTTGCAGTGAAGATCCCCTTCAGAACCTGTCACTGAGGAGCTATGGAAGTTATGGGTCTGTAATAAAGAATAACTTCCAAATATCTCCTATCTCCCTAGCTACAGCCAGTTCAGCTGTCCTTGGCTTAAAACACAGATGACACCATTCAGAGAAACAAAAAGTTCCATGTAAATTTGATGTGCAAAATTACTTTTTTTTACTGTTTATCTCTTATGGCACTGTACAGTGTGCTGGAACTTCATTAGGAAATAAATTCATCAAGCATGTTGACCTAGGACTGGAAATATCAGGGGCAAGTTCCATTTTTTTAGAGCAATCCAGGTAAGCTAAAAATCTCTGGGCGAGTAATTAATTACTTCTTTTCAGATCATTCGTGTGAGTAATGCTAGTAAAACTAATTCATTCCCTGCAACCTCATTGAAGTCAATGCTTGTACCTCCACTCTGACTTTAGATTCTTTGCATTCTTTGGTCTTCTAAACAGAGATTGAGTTTAACTATACATCAGTATAAATACCAACACACCCTGCTGTAAATAAAGGTAATCATACCTATTAATGTAAAGTTAGCAAAACTTATCTTACTGAGCCTTTCAATATCTTTATCTTTACCTGTTTTTTTCCTGCATTTATCCCACGTTGCCTTTTTTCCTGAAAAAATAATAATAAAAAAAATCTTTGTCTTATTACTTGCCAAACGAATAAGCATTTTTCCAAGGCTATTCATTCAAAATTGAAAGTTGAGTGATAACTGCATGTTAGACAGCTTAATGGACTAAGCTCTGGCCTTTCACCTCTGACAGTGGCAAAAATATGTGGTCTTTGTTTATTCATATTTTAGGTACAGTGGTGGCAACTGTGAACAATGGTTCATAAAACTAATTTTCTAATGACTTAAATAGATCTAAGGTGATTTGGAAGGTTTGCATAAGTGTGTATGGTGTATACACATGTATGCAAGCTTGAGTAAGAAATGGATTCTTCATGTTGGCACATCATTCAGAATTTTCCAGTTAAAGTGCTATATGAACTATCAAGGAGGTATGTCAAATATCAGGGTACTATGTATTGCTAATTAATAAAAGAGTAGATTATATTGTAGGGAAGTAAAAAAAAAGACATTTTATCCAAAGGTTAGAGAAATTGCAACATCCTTAAAAAGTAATCTTAATTTAGTATTTTTTAGAGAGAAATATAATCAAATATAAAGCAGTAAAAAAAGTTCTATTTTAATTTATTTATATTTTAATTATATTTAGAAAGTAGTTTTCTTTCGTCTATGAAATCTATGGCATGACAAAACAAGCTCTCAATAGCTCAGTAGGACTAATGAATCCACAAAGACCCTCTTCACACATCTACTGCAATCCCTCATCTGGTTTTTGTACCCTCATTGTAACTATGCCCTTTCTAACAAGAGACATAACTTGATTTGCACCAGCAAGATCATACTCTCTGGTGCCATCAACTTAACTCCCGTATTCTATTAATAGCAAAGGTTTCATTAATGTTTAGGAATTATTTGCAAATTAATTGTGTTCCAAATCCTTCCAACATGCAAGAGTGTTCTTAAATTTATCTGTCAAATTAATTCGTCTGACTGCACCTAAGAGAGGCAATAATCCTGGGAAATAGCCATGAAATTGAACCTAGCCTCAAATTTCAACTGCTTGTATCAATGTTATTATTAGTTTCTGGTGTAAATCTTGAAAATAATCCAATCCAATTGCTTCAGGAAATGACACTATATGATAACAGCTATTTTTTGGCTTCCTGCATATGCAGTGTGTATGTGTACAAACTGAAAAGCCAAGGCAAACATTTCAAAGGAACAGAAGAAAGTGTGGAAAAAAAAAACCAAACCCAAACCAGTGTATTTCTTGTCAGAAGTGTACAGATTAGGCATATTAAAACCAAATAATATTTATTATAGCCTGAGACATTGCAAGAACAATGGATTGATCATTGTTGCTGAACTCCTTATTTTCTATAAACATCCCTATAGTGTTGAGGGACTGTTGGGCAAGGTGAGAAAAATTAAATGTCTAATTTTGAATTAATTGCTTGAATTAATTGCTTTGCACTGACAAAAGTAAATTTGTTTCCACAGGACAAACATTATTAATGCTTTCAATCTTCTCAAATCTTCTAATCTATTCAAAGGATCTATGCAAATTTGCTGTACATATGGTGCACAAGAACAGCAGTCTCAAAAAGTAATTTATCAATGTGAAACAAAGAAGCTTAAACCGTGACCTCAGATTCCTTTCAAACATTGACATTATCCTTGCCCCGTAAACTCACCAAACACCTTTTTTATCCCTGCAGTGTGATGCCATGAAACAAGATATTGGAGTGGAATTACTCAGGTCCAAATCTCTGTAAAGACTGTAGGACTATCTCTACTGCCAGGGAGATCTTGTTTTACAGCTTATGGGCAAATGTGCACACAAATGCCTAAGGGGGAATAAAAAATACAGACCCCTCCCCATACCAGCATTGTGGTTAAGTAGTAGCAGATACCACATGCACACAAGAACTTTTTCCTTTTAGGTGTTTTCTATTTACTTTCACTTGATGATAGATGTGGTTACTCAGTTGTAACACAAAGAATACTCATATTTTACTGACCAAATATGGAAACATTTTAATGGGTACTGTGCCCTTGTGGCCAAGAAGGCCAATGGCATCCTGGGGTGTATTAGAAGGGGGGTGGTCAGTAGGTCGAGAGAGGTCCTCCTTCCCCTCTACTCTGCCCTGGTGAGACCGCATCTGGAATATTGTGTCCAGTTCTGGGCCCCTCAGTTCAAGAAGGACAGGGACCTGCTGGAGAGAGTCCAGCGCAGGGCAACTAAGATGATTAAGGGAGTAGAGCATCTCCCTTATGAGGAAAGGCTGAGGGAGCTGGGTCTCTATAGTTTGGAGGAGAGGAGACTGCAGGGGGACCTTATTAGTGTATATAAATATATAAAGGGGGAGTGTCATGAGGATGGAGCCAGGCTCTTCTCAATGGCAAACAATGATAAGACAAGGGGTAATGGGTATAAACTGGAACACAAGAGGTTCCACTTAAACTTGAGAAGAAACTTCTTCTCAGTGAGGGTGACAGAACATTGGAACAGGCTGCCCAGGGAGGTTGTGGAGTCTCCTTCTCTGGAGACATTCAAAACCCGCCTGGACACATTCCTGTATAACCTTATCTAGGTGTTCCTGCTCTGGCAGGGGGATTGGACTAGATGATCTTTTGAGGTCCCTTCCAATCTCTAACATACTGTGATACTGTGAAACAGTCATGCCCCAGTTCATCTTATCTGACTGGGAAGAAGGAAGTAGAACCAGACTCTTCTCTAAGGTTATTAACATTACTAGGAGGGGAAGATTAATTCCTAAAAAGTCACTTGGCAATCAAATCCTCAAAGGCTTCACACCACTCCTTTGTTAAGGCACCACTAACGACACCATTCCAGGAGCTTCCCTGCTCTGCTGGAGAATGCTATTACACTATTATTTGAGAATACTATTGTTAAACAGTGAATTTCTCCTTGAACACAGTGTTGGATTTGAATTTTAAGGATGAGGGGGTGACACTTGTAAGAATACTGCATAGCATTAGATAATGTGCAGCTGGACATCATATTGGCTATTTAGAGTTTCCCAAAGAGGACTGTTGAGGAGATACTGGGGACTGTGCACACAGGACTACTGCTCAATTTTATTCTTCCTTTATACTTCCTGTTCAGTAATGGGATGGGTAAAATCCTTTGGAAATACAGCACCATTGTTCCAGCAGCAAAGGTGACAACAGGCAACATGTTTGTAAGCAACGGATCCATCGCAGGGCTCAGGACAGCCCTTCAGGACAGTTTCATAGTAGAGATGTCTGTGAGACAAGTCTACCCACTTGACAAATAACTTTTCAAAAGAGCATGGAGAGGTTGAATCTGACTTTACTGACCTCACCAAGGTCAATTCACATTTACAGTCAATGCAATGGAGAGCAGAGTCCTTTGGACATACTATGCCTGATCGGAGGCACATCTGAGCTTTCTTCTGCCAGGACTCCATAGAGCACTCATGGGGCTCACCAGCAGAAAAAAATCAGTTACAAGTCTATGAAAACAATATGCTGACTCTTTTTTGCACTAAGTTATGGTTTTACTCTTTTACCAACTTCAAAGTCTGACTTTTTTTGCTGTATTCCCACGATTGAACTCTGGTTAACAAAATGCACAAGACTCAGCTGGCAAACAATACACATGAACAGAGTCAAACAGGAGTGATGATTGTAGAACAATCCTTCATGGTCATTCTCATTAGCTTTCCTCTTTGTCTTTTATTTCTCTTCTTGGTTTGGTTGTTTTTTTTCATTTGGGTTGGTTTGGGCTTTTTTGTGGTTTATTTTCCCTTGCATGTTTGACTTTTCTTAACCTGCCAGATGAGCATTTAATCTCCACATCCTTTCATTTCTGCTTGAGCTGACTTCTTGTGTCCCTTTTGGAGTGTGGGTAGGAGGGAGAGAAATAGGTTAACTTCACTTCAGATGAGCACAGAGCTGATCTAGCTCTGACATGAGTGCCAGAAAGACGGCAACACAACCACTTCTGTGATGTCCAAGGAACTTCTAAAGGGAAAACTTCAATATTCTCGTTTTTCCTTTCTTCAGTCAAAAAGAACAGGGTCAATTTGGGGCCTGGTGGGTTTTCAAATGGCCTTTTTTGGGGGTTTTATAACTCCAGTTTGTTTGTTCAAGCCATATGGTTTTGCCAGAAAGAATTTGCTTGTGTTTACCAGGACAAATAGTCAGTGGAGCAAGCATTCATTGTGATAAATAGTGTTTGGCATGAAGGGACAAATCTGAGAAGCACAGACACTATAAAAACTGCTCTTTTGCTCAAAGTGAATGTTAATGACAGTCTTTCATTGATAAACTAATTCAAAACACTATGTTATTGGAAAGAAATCCTTGACTTCAGGAAATATGCTTGTCTTGCTGTTGAGTCAGAAGCTGGCAAGAGCAACATTGACATAAATATTTTCTTAAATATTTTTGCTTTTTTTATGCGTATTTTATGACCCTAAAAGAGGTCACTAGACAGTGTCCTAATTCCTTTTATTTCAAAGTGGATCTATTCTCTTGCTATAGTCTACCAAGTTCTTTCTCTGCCACTTAAAACCAACCAACCAAAAAGCAATCAGCAATTCGGCCCATCCTCAGTGATATGTTTACATATCTGAGTCTAATAGTCTAGCCTGTCAGGCCAATAATCCATGTTTTACAAGTTTCCTAAGGATATATTTAAAAATCCAGTGGTTTGGATGTGCATGTTTAAAAGACTTCCTTCTTCCTCATGCTATGCTACTGCAGTTGTATAGCAAAGGCGCTTGGGCTGAAGCCTGCTTTCCTCAATGAATTTTCAGTAGGGCATTCTGGTGTAAAGAGTCCACAAGGGTGGGAACCACCTCCTCCTTTCCAAACATCCTCAAAGCAGTAGCATTCAGAACATCACGCTGAGCTTCAGAAAGATTTTTTTTTTTTAAGTTTAAAGAAAAAAAAAAAACAAAACCAAAACCCTTCATAAAAACATCTCTTTGTATTTTTCTGTATTCAGATTTTCTTGCTGTCTGGTTATTTGCTGTTGCAAGATGGGAAGAAACCGCTGCTTGATTGCACTTTTCTCTCAGTTTGTACTACCTACAAACCCCAGGTTTTTAAGGATGCGAAGTCAAACCTCCAAAAGTAGCACTTTGATTGAAGTTTCACAGCCTTAATTCTGCCCCCTTGTGCTCATATATAATGGTACAGTCTTCAATTAAATTACCACATACTATTTTTCCACAGGACTTCAGCCTTATTCTGTTCACAGGATGGACTGTCCTTACTGAATGACAGCTATTCCGTACTCCAGCATGATCCTCTTCATTCACTGTGGCACATGTCTTATTTACTCTACATTATTCATAATGCTGCTGTGAAGACAGAAGTATTAATTTACTTTTCATGCCACTCATCCATTTCATAGCTATTCTGCAACATTCTGAGGCCAGGGGGACTACTGGGCTCAAAGCCAGAATTTGTAGGATTCACCTCCGCATCCTGCATCCTACCACTCCCTGTCACCTCATGTCATGCCTATATCAGACTTCTCTCTTCTATCCTTTACCTTTTGAGCCCTGTTTCTAACCTTTTTATTCAGCAAATCCTTCTCTACTGCTTTTCTTACTCCTACATGGCAGCAACGTCATGACCCAGTGCCAGCGGAAGCAGTGACTGTGGGTAAAGCCCTGCTCTGTTGGTCCAGCAGTGTGCACGTTCAGCACAGATGGAGCCTTTGGAGAACTAGCTGCCAAACTTTCACGAGCCTATACTGAGCATGTGAATAAGATTTTTCAAAGGCTTATAACTTGGCCAAATTTAGGCAGTTTTTCATAGGGATGAAATAGCACATTCCTGTCACCAAGGCAACCCAATTGCCTAATTTCAAGTCCCTCTGCCAAAACATTGCAGAGCTAGCACTTCTCAACACATTGCAAGAATTTCTTTGTTTTTTGGTTTGAGGGGGTTTTTTTTTCAGTTTTAATTTTTGTGTGTGTGTTTTCATTTGTTTGTTTGTTTTCTGCCTTTTTTTTTTTTTTTTTTTTAACATAGCTAAAACAATACAACTCGCTCTAATCCTCTTCTGAGAAACAGCTGAACCATTTTTACTCAATATTTCCAAAGACAGACTAAGTCAGAAACACAGCATGGAAAACTTAAGCCCAAATCATCTAAGTCTGGCAAAGCTGTATGCAACTAGAAATGGGATCTTTACCCTGAGAGGTGTCAGGCAACCAGAGAGATAGATGGAGGCACCAAATGCATGTAGGAAGAAAGGTATCTTGGATTTGGGTGTGTTTGGGTTTCTTTCCTTGTTTCTTATACATAGATTAAAAAATAAAATGTTCTCTCCGGTTCACTTCTTGATTGGGTTGCTACACCCTATTTTTCTTTACTTCTGTGGTAAGAACACAGACAAGATTAGTTACACTAAAAATCCTGAAGTAGCTCAGCAAAAAGCTTATGAAGAAATAAAATACAGCTCTGAAGCCGATTGTCTGGGTAGGAAGTCATGAGCAGCGGCTAGCGACCGTTGGCTGTATTTTCATTAGATTCATATTGCTGCAGTATGCATGCAGAGCTGGCAATCACAGAGCAGGGTTTTAGTGCGCTAGCTCCATCCAAACATGAAGTTAATAACTTACTCCTACTCTCTAGAGCTTCTAAGATACAAAAGAAGGATGAGATAGCAGTAGAACAACCCAAACCCTGCACAATAAACCAGTATCTGCTTCCTTCCCAGCTGTACAGATAGAGAGCAATTTTATACTCCAAGCACACAACAATAAAAGAGAGACACTATTTCTGTTGGGGAGGTGGTGAGGAGGAAAAGAGATGCATCTTTACAGTGTTATCTTCATGAGGAAACACACACACTTGGTGACAGCTGGAGTGTAGTTTGCAACTCCTGGCTCAACTTAAAACAAATGTGACAGGATTACTGAAGACAGAGTCCCACTCCCACAGCCCATCACTAGTGTCATCAGGGTAGAGTAGTGGTAGGCTGTGGCTCACTGACTCTCTTTTCTTTCACATAGCAGGCAAAGGGGAGACCATAGGCTATTTCTAGCAGAGGAGTCACAATTATTTGAGTGTGTTAGGAAAAGCCAGTGAGTGAGTGACTGAATTTTGAAATGCTTGGAGTTCCTTTGCCTTTTGCCTAAAGGCTGTCAATATAAAGAGGCCTCACTAAAATACTGATAAAGTTTGCAGGGTGGACTGAGAAAACTGAATCCTAGCTTCCATATATTATAGTATGAGTACATGATATGAAATAGATGCATAGAGGACAGAAGAAAACAGACCAAAAGCAAACATGCATCCTGCTCCTTCAGGTGAGGAAATAGAAAACATGTACATTAGCTCCTTTCTTTCAGTTACTGCAGACCCCAGGCAGACCCACAGCAAAGATCAGGAGTATTCTGATTTGGACTGCACAACTGAGCTCTCTGAGTTCTTGCCAGGTTCAGAAGAATATTTGGAATATTTGGAAATACTGGGAATGAGAAAGCAATTTTGGAGCCTTCTTCACACACTGACTTGTTCTTCAGATTACTAAGTTGCATAAAATTAAATATCAGTAATATCTTCCTTGCCACAGCCTGCCAGCCTTCCTTCTGTCTGGCAAAAGCAAGCAGCTAGAATCAGCCAGTGGTCAACAGCAGCAGCAGCTATGTCTAAGATCTTCCACTTCAGCCCTGGTAACAATTACTTTATTTAACTTATTATGTTGTACTGTCCGATTTTCCAAAGCCCACATGCTTCAAATGCATCAATTATCGAAGCAACATTGCTAAGACTTCCCTTTCTGCCTGCAACAGAAAAGACAGTCATTACATATAGAAGGCAATAAATTATGTTCCTGTTGTACTTGAAAAAGACATCTTTACAGTAAAAATAGCAATGGTGCCGTCAGATAAAGAGGAAATTACCAAATACGTAAGGGCTTGCCCAGTAGATCTGTAACTTCTTTCTTCAGGACTGAATTATCTGTTAGATAACATTGCTCTGAAAGAGGTATAATTTGCTACTAAGCATGAAAAGAAAATGACCTTTTTATCTAGTCATGAGGTGACAAAAATGCTTCAACAGTTTTTGAAAAGTGACAGGGTTCTGAATTTCCTAAGTCTCATGATTCTAAAAATACTGTGTCCTCAAAATTCACAGCACTGAGGTTATTATCCCTTCTACATGGAGACAGGCAGTAAATGTTAGATAGAAAGAAACAAGTTTCTGAAAACCATATATAGAAAGAAGAGTCAAAAGTTTTGATTAGCTGTAGAGCCACTACATCACCATATAAGATCAGGGAAAAGGAAGATGTTCTGCATTTAAATTTTAGAGCTCTGGAGCTAATCAAAATTGGGAGTAATTTTCTGCCACATTTTCATCAGTAAACATACTTGCCTCACTACTTTTCTTACTGCAGGTCCACTTACCTCTCTATGCACACTCCACAAGGGACGCAAGATAAATTCTGCAGGTCTTGTACCTACTTGTTTCAGACAGCAAAGCAATGGTCAGGTCCACCTGGGCACTCTACAGCAGCTCGCTTTAGGAAGCAATGTAGGGAGCCACAACATGCCACAAAGTGCATTATTTTTTGTTCTTCCTTTTGGATCAGTTCTATCACACAAGTGCAGATCTGTTTTCATGGTATGCTTCCTGTTTTCTCCACATTTGTATGCTTTAACATGCAAATCAACATCTGCAGTCTGCTTGTCTTCCATTTTACTTTCTGGGACTTGAAGGGAAAAAAAAAAAAAAAAAGACTCTGTAATCAGGGTCTTGATATATTTATATTGTTGAATCCTATTCATGGACATAAGAATCGGAATAATTGCCTTCCCTAATCTGCTGTTCATAAGGCCAATAACTTCCAGGGGACTGAAAACACAACCTGAATTTTGAAGTAGCCAACGAGGATAAGAAGCCAGAGCTGAAGCTCCAAGAGCAAGACTGATGAAGTAATGCCTGTTACTAGTAACGCAAACACCTTAGAAGACAAAAACACTGGCAGACATTTACTGTGGAGAGTAGCTCAGCACCAGCCAGGGAATGTATAAGGCGACCTACTGGTTATTCTGTCACTTTCTTTTTTACCTTCCTGTCATTCTGCTCTCTCCTTGCTCCACTATTTTTGTTTTTTTTGAATAATAATTAACATGAATTAATATTTATCAACCAGTTCAATTAATATCATCATAAAATGTCAATAAAGGAATATAGATTTTTAACGAAAAAAGGAGCACTCTGTATGTTGGTCTCCGGCAGGAAGGGAGCTATGCGGTTACCATGAGGTAGTTTCTGCTTCTGGGTTTCTGGAAAGTCAAATAAAGGCAGCTAGCAGCATTTTATTTATAAAATAAGCCTTCAAAATTATAACTGTTTTTGCTGATTTGCAAATTCAGTATCACACTACATGAACAGTCCACAAGAAGAAATTAATTCCAGGTGAACTAGCACTTAGCAAAGAGGACTGTTCTACATGACAAGTACTGTCTTTCTGTTGCCTGAAATGTATGTTGAGGATGAGTCTTTATCATATTTTGAAAGCCAGTCTTTGCATTGCCAAGGCCCTGCAGCTAAATAAATATAATTTGCGTGTTAAAACATGGCTGTATTTATCTCCATTGAATTTCAACCAGCAGAGATGTTAGCAAAAGATAGGAAGCTTTGCAACATTTCCTAGTAAACTGCAGGAAGAATTAATTTCAAGTTGCAAAATTTTGCTTTCCATCTTCCACTGAAGACCATCAGATCTGTCATTACTTATAAAAGACAAGGATCTGGTTATTCAGCATTCATTTAGAAAAAAACTGGATTAGTAACTGTCAGTCCACTTTATTCTGCAGCTTTGCTATGCTCTGCAGGTAATACTAGAAACACAGTTTATTCTAAAGTAAGTCCCTCATGTTGCTTTCAGGTCATCTCACACATACTCTTCAGATTATAAGGATTCGTGTCTCAACCAAACAAAAGAACCAACGAATTTTTACAACCTGCCCCTCCCCACCTTAAAATATTGTGATTTTCCAAAGTAGTGACACCCTCAATTTCTCCTATTAAATATATGGCGACTAGTCAGATATCTCAGGGCTTGAAGTTCACAGCCATCCTCCTCACTTAGAGCCATTGCACCAGTCCAGACCCATTAGAACTCAAAGAAGCTGCAGAGCTGGCTGGTTTTGGTTCCCTGGGACAGGGTAGCAGAAAGGTGGCTGAGAACTATTCATGTCAGTTTCTGAAAACCTTTGTAGGTCCGGAGAGAAAAAGTCTCTCTCACCAGCTCTGATTGGCACTGGAGTTAAACTCAGCAGATTTATACCACTAAAACACCATTTACTGAAGCTGTAAATGGAGTCTTTCCTAATTTACACCAGCACAAACAAGACCAGAAAAACAATCTAATTTGTCCCTCAAGGAAGTTTTGGGGAACTATATTCTCAATGCCACAAATAAATCTGATGTTTACTGAAGATCAGGCCAAGATCTGATTGCTATATTATTACAAATTGCATTCAGCTTTATGTCCTAGGATAACACATTTTAGAAGAAATGCTAAGGCTTAAACTTTAGTTTGAAGATACCAAAAATCAATCTAGACTAAGGAATTAATGAAATGCTTTCACTTAAGTTTTTAAGTAGACCCTTTTCTATTCAAAACCTACTTTGTTCACAGCTGGTAAACTCATTATCATCCTTTAGATATTTGCACTACAGTTATGTGTTGGTCTGTTTCCATAATCATGGCCCTGAATGTAAAAAGGCTGGGCATTGTTTGGTTTTACTGCTCCAAAATTAGTTGAGAATAGTGACAGCAGTATTTAATAAGTATTTAAACAGAGATCTAAGAAAATGTATGTGATTAAGAAGAGTGATGTTCAGTGGTTACTTCTGTTGCTATTTGCATCCATTCTGAGTTACTTTTTAATAAAGTAAATTTCTGCTCCTCCAGAGCTAAACATGTGGTCTTACCTGTGTAAGGTCTTACATGGCTCAATTCCCAACTAGTAAAGTAGGTGCATATATGTCCAGACATCTGACCGAAATAAACTCTTCATGATAGTTCTGTCTACTAATTAACGTAATTAAGGGAATTGCACTGTCTTAAAATTTAGACATACATTACTAACATCAAGCATCAATTTCAAAGGCCTGTACACAACTATCTCTCTAAAATGACTGGTTTAAGAGAGTTCTCACATTGCAGAAAGCTGAATTTAACTTTTCATGGAGTACTACTATCCCTTACGCAATTCTCTGCCCTTTTGGTGCCCCATATGACAAGCCGTCGTCTAATATACTTTCTACATCTCAAAACAAGTGTTCTATTGACAACAGAATTACACAGAAAAAACACTGCCACTACACAGTGACAATGTGATTTGAAATTAATATAGTATGAATGAAACATTTTCCTAACGATATTTGTCAGCTTCTGTGCATTTCACTCCCCTGCAGTAGTACAAATCATCCAGTCACAGAGCCTTCACAATATTTTACCCACCGAAGAAAAGCAGAGATTTGTTAGAAGCATGCCTATAGTGCCAAGTAAATACGTTCTCTCTTACTGGAGTTATTTATAGTTATGCATTTGTTTCCTGGCAGCATGAACACAGGGTGGTGAAAAGTAAAACTGTCTTTTTTTATTATTTACAAAGGAAGCTCCATTAGAATGCTAGAGCTATTTCCACTTTATCTTTTATGTGTCCTGTTGTGCAGATAGTAATGCAAAATGTTTTTTTCCATAAGATTGAGCATGTTCCTTTCAAAAGTAGTCTAGAGTGGCAGTATTGTCAGCCACTCCAGAAGTCTTAAGCTTTTCTTTTCCCAAATCAGGTGTTACTTACCATCTTTTGCTGCTGTTTTATGTGAGCATGGCAATAAAGCCAGAGCCTGTTTTCTGAACCAAGATTTACCATGCTCCACGCTGCACAACTGCATTCTGTTGTGCTGTAAGGACAATGCATCATACAAACACATTCAGTCATTTCTGATACACCTTGCCTGATAAATGATTGCTCTTATTCTTGTAGCAATTCAATAACTAATCACTCTGTATGTTGATAGCAAATATTCTGAAGGATCACTAAGTGCTGCATTCAAGCTGGAAGTATTGCAAAAGTCAAAGTAGTCAACAATTACAAAAAAAATTTTATATGCTAGTCATCAAAATATTTTTGCATGTTCTAATCTTTGCAACACTGTAGCAAGTCAATTTGATTAGTAAAACAAGACATGGTAATTTGTTGCATGTCTTTCTTGCAGAAAGTTTGAGAACCAAGCTGAAGAAATTGGGACTACAGGATCCACACTGAACAAGGTGATAGATTTCCACAGTCCATAAATTCAGGTCTTCATCGCATATCTGTCTCACCTTGCTCTACATCTTTTCCTTCCCTTCTCTCTGAATGCCTAAGCAGATAATTTACTTTGAAACAGCTCCTGCTACTTGACTATCGTACTTCCCTGTCTCTTAACTTGCCATCAAAGAACACTAATGCAGAAAGAATGTCCTTTTTTTGTGTAACCCCTCCCTATAATATCATATCACCTTCTTCCAAGAGAATTATTTTCATTTCTGTAGGAAACAATCTCAGTGTATTGTCCTCTAGAGATGTTTCATTATATGAACTGACCAATAATCACGCCAAAAGAAGCTGCAAGTTCCTGTTTACATGGATGTCAGTATGTGCATTGCATAGAACAGAGTAGGCTTTACATAGAAAGATGATCCTGAGTATTTTTTGCCCCTGGGAAATTTAAAAACCTGACTAGTAGATGCTACACTTAAGGCTTCAGGAATCCTATAATATGTTTAGAGGTATTTTTTCTAGGCTGTCTCTGAATAGCAGTAATTGGCAACTGCTGAGACAGGGCATGCTCTGGTTTCTGATCCCAGACAGGAGGATCACAGACCAGCCTAGAGGAAAGCAAAAAGATGATAGCTGAAGAAGAACCACCAATAAAATGTGCAATCAGTTTCTACTTCATTAAATTTGTCCTGGATTAATGCTTAGCTTTGCTTCTGCTGTAGATCACCCCTGGGATAAGTCAGAAACTGTCAGACTTAATACAAAAAACCTGGAGTCCTCTACCTGTTGCACTGCAGACTAACAGGTATACCTGTTCACAAGCACTTAAAGAACATTAAAGAAAGCCAAATATCCACTTCTGATGTGAAGGGTGTGTTTGGTATATTTTTCGTATACCCTTCCCTTCTTGCACTGGCTCAAAGCTCAAGCTTCTATTTATAATGAAGTATCCAGATTTTCTTCTTGGTAACACCAGTGCAATATGGCCAGCTTCAGCAAAACTATTTCTTCTTGGAGTCTTATCGCTGGCTTAGTGTGTGTGAGCCCAGCCTGTTCTATCTGGCCATTACACTATGAGGAGCCTCCTATGACAAAAAACTTTTACACTGGGAAACATCCTCCTTTGGTCTATAGAGCATGGCACCAGGAAAAACACAAACCAGGAATATAATCCTAATGAGGAAACCCAGAACTTTTCTAAGCTTCATCTGAGCTGAAATTCTGCAAACATTACAGTTCGCAGAGATAGATAGATACAAAGTTAGAAAAAGCTCACAGTATTCCTTCAATTTGTATCTTCAATCTTCACTAGCACAAGAGAAAGTAAAGCAAAAGGGAATCCTATTTCTGATAAGAACTAGCTCTGGATCATTTAGCATTTTCAACAATTTTAGTTATCAAAGGAAAATAGAGGCTTTTAGAGGAGATAAGAAATATGATGTATACTTAAATTGCACAAAAGAAAGAGCAAATATACCTTTAAATGCACATAGAGAACAAGAAAAGAGTTTATGATTGCACTAGTGATCATAAACTGGTTTTGAAATCTCAGAGGTTAACCAAGTCCATGATTAGACACTACATGGTGGTCATGGTAATCCATGTCTTGGACAAAGTCCTCAGAGCAAGACTGTTGAAAGACCTGGAACAAATTAACTTCTAGGCCAAAAGCAGTTACCTTGTCTAGTCTCAAACTGTAGTAGATAAAGAGCACAATGTGCACTCCACAGAAGACTCATGCAGAAGTCTCTGAAAACTGCAATATTACATTTGCTGTGGCACCCAAGGCTCAATAGCAAAAGGCACACAGAGAAAGATAGAAGGAGAGAAAAAGTTCTATGTCATGCTTCAAGATTTTGCAAAAACTAGTTCTGCAGAGTAAGATTTTTTTCACAAGTGGCGTTGCGGGCCTAAACAAAGTCTTCCTAAAAGTATTAGATATTGCAGCTGGAGATTATGATCAGCTCAGCCTGAAAGCACAGGAGTTTTATTAATTTTAATTTGGAAAACCAATCCAGGTGTTGCAAACCTATGCTGGTAGTTTGCACACACACATAAAATTCACAAGGAAAATGCTTGGGGAGAGACAGGGATCAGAGCTTTCATAACCAACTTTGTCCTATTATAATAATTGATAAAGAGTTTGGGCAGAAACCAGAGAACAAAACAGGAAAACGATCACAGGGTGTTAACAGTTCATGTCACTGACAGGTTAGCACTAATTTTTACAACTGTAGTACACATTGCTTGCTGGGCTTCAAGTTTTATAACCAGTTTCACCAGCAGTGGTATTCAAAATTGAAAGAATTATCATTTCCTTGTTCCATTTTTTTCTTCCAGTCAACTACTTCCTGCAGGCTTGACATGACTGATCCTAGGTGGGTGGTGAAGCTTATTAAAATATAAGAACAGCTCAGTATTATGCAAAAACCCCATACAGATCAGGCCCACTGTCTTTCCTCCTGCAGCAGCAATAAGCGGAGTTAAGAGGGCCAGCATCCATGTATTTACCCCCTACTATTTTGTTAGCCTCTTATTTCCAGCTCTGGAGCCATAGCAAATCTGAAGTGTCCTGCCTTTCCAGCAAGCCCCTGCAGATCTTTCTGCCAAGATCACCTATCCAGTTTCTCCTGGAATTAAGGTGAATTTTTTGTGCTTGTAGCAGCCTTGGGTAGCAGCTCCAGTCTCCCATGTGACGCATGGAAATGGAGGAGTTAATTTCATTTGATTGGTTCTCAGTTTTTTACTGAAGAGTCCTACCTGCTTTCATCTTTTTCCTGTTATGCCGCCTAATAGACTCCAGAGCACCCATGCATCAGTGTAAGTTACCCAAATCTGGGACTAGAGAGTAACATATCAGAGGTATCCAAAACATTGCAATTTTTCATGACTTTTACATCAGTGAGAATAAATCCGCTGCCTTGTCTATAGAAATATTAGATCTTGACACTTTCTAAGCCAAAAGAAATGAAGATTTGGTATTGAGCTACCTCTGCTGGAAGAACATGGTGGTTTGTACAAATCACAGTGGTAGGACTTTATGCTGCTGCACCATAATTGAAGACTCAATTTTAGTCCGTCATGGATGTTGGAAAATATATTACACAATAACAAGTTCAAATGATCTGTCACTTCTCCTGGCAGACTTCCCCTTGCTGCTCTTTTGGTTCACTTACTGATCTGACCAGTAATCTGCTCATGATTGAGCCAATGATGAAACAGGTCCATGACCTGGATGAGCAGTTTCAGCCAGAATTATATTCAGCTAACTCCTCCTCTGTCCTCTCAAGTGTAGATTTTCATCTAGTTTCCAACCTTTAAACATGAAAGCTATCACTGATACAGTTCTGATACTATCACAGCTACATCCGTTACACACCTGGTGCATTAAACTGCTTTAAAAAGGATTTTTATATATACTTTGAAAGATAAAGTAACTCCTTTGTAACAGTACATCTTGAACAAAGTAGAGACAAAGAAGAATGAAGATCAAGGAGAAAAAATTTATATCTTTTCTTTTGCTGTGATTCAGAAAATTAAGGGGGAACAACCTTACCTTTCTCACTTTTCTGTTGTCTTTCCTGGGTGCTAAGGAGCCAAGTGTTCTTCAGAAAGGCAGAACTAGTAGGTGAGACTCTAGGGGAACCAAACAGTGGCAAAAAAATGGTCTGCAACATAGGAGACCTTCAATGACATTTTCCAGTCTGATACGTGAGTTCAGGTGCTGGAACATCAAACAAGACAAACCAGACTCACTGTCCAGAAACTGTTCTCTGGATGCACATCTCTTCACCAGTTTGCAATCTTTGTATATCCACTCAGCAAAACATCAGGCAGTGTCTCCATTCTGGGCCGACATGTTCTCCTTGCATATGCTGAGGAAAAATACATGGTACGTCCCTCTCACATGAAGGCTATGACATACTGTCCAAAGTCAACAAAAATCCAGGTCTCCTAAAGCAAACGATCGCACAATCATCTTCCTAATATCCTTATCAACCGTTTCAATGTTCTTATTGGAAACATCTAAGTGTGACCAGCTCCACCCACTCTAAGACCCTCATTTCCAGAATACCCAGGTATCAACGGAACAGTGAAGAAAAAAGAATTTCCAGAAGAAATTATTTGTAAAGCTACCTTGCTATGGAATAATCAGTGTTTAACCACTGTTGCTAACAAAAGGAGGTCTTCCACAGAGAGACAAAAATAGCTTTACGATGGTTTAGTACAGTTTTCCCCCTGCAGTATGTAAATCAATGAGCTATTGCTTATTATATCATCTGCGCTGCTGATCTGAGCCCCAGTCTGCTAAATACAGCTTTATATAAGGCAGCTTGAAGGGACAAATCCCCAGGGTCAGTGAGAATGAGAGGCAATCACTGTTTTGCAGGCTCATTCTTGCAGGTTCATTCCTGCAGGTTCACTTCATAAATGGAGTGCTCTTAATACATGGCACTCTTGATGCAAAGATGATGTAGGATTTGTTCCATGCCAAGTAGAGATCTAGTAACTGGGCTTCATCTCTCTCACACAGGAAAAAATATTTTGCAAGAAAATTTCACAACAAATCAGAAAGTATAAAACCTCCACCCCTTTCAAATATTAATTCAAATATTTTTGAATAACAAGTAGATTCTCAGGGTAGAATTGCAATATACTGGTACACAGAAGGGCTTCGTAAGTGCTAGAAATGAGGATATATTTGTCACACGAATTGTGCTACAAATGGAGCTGGACCAGTGATATTTATTCAACCATCAGTTCACTGATTCTCGTTATATTTTAATACTTTCCTCTAAAATATTACTAGTCCAGCTACTAACAAAGGAAGGAAGAGAATTCCTTAATATGCATGATTTGTAGAGTTAAATTGTAATACATAAATTTTAAAGATTCACATAGGCTTATGCTGGGAATCACTAAAGTGGGACAGATTGTTTCTGTATGGTGGTATTTTTCGGCATGGGAGATGCCCCATCTTATTGCATACCCTTGATTAAACCACTTCATCTTTGTGTGCCTCAGCTCCCTGTCCATAGAAGGAGAAATGTCTCTGCCAGTTTTTACTACAAACTGAAAAGCACTCAACAATATTGCTAATAAATAATAATGGGAATGCTTCTTGAATTAAACCTAAATTAGATCAGAAAAGCAAAGCCAGGTAACCAAAGTATTTTGCTTTGCCATTTTTTTTTTCCTTTTTGTTTAATTTTAGTGAATACTTACTAAATCCTTTAGAAACCACTTGAAAGACAGAAGCAAAACCTGTCTTAAGATCTCTTGATAGGAGATTTGGACTATCAAAATGTTAAGTTCAGATCTTGAAGCACTTGCAGCCCTCCGGTGCTAAGCTCTTTCTCCCTTAGTAACTTTTGTCTCCCAATATGTCCAAATGGACAAGGCAGACATCTTCCTTAGACATTTGCATAGCCTAATTTTGATGCTCTGTTGATTAAACAATGTTCCTATTGCCCTCATCAAGGCATCTGAAAGCTGCCCATGGAAAATCAGATTATATGAATGGCCTTACGCAATACAAATGCCCAAAACAACCTAAAGCCTCAGAAGGCAACTCAGGAAGCCTTAGCCCATGGCATCTGCACTGACCCAACCAAAGGGTAGTGCAATGCTACAATAGTCCTGTGCAACTACACAGTTTTCTTTCTGCAGAAATAAAGTCACTAACTGCAGCATAGATAAAGTTTGAAATTCTCTTTATAATATTAAAGCAACATTTAGGTACTAGATTGGCATCTTTTCTGCAGCTGGCACTTCTAGGCTTTACTGAACATCTCCTTTAGATATCCACTACAGAGACAAATCATGCTGACAAAGTTTAGAGCTGGCCAACAGCTCCTACGACAAGTGACAGTTTCTTACTGAGAAACACTTCATATATTTCAAATTACCACAGACATACATTTTAATGATTTGTCTTAACTCTATTGTGACTTTTAAAATTCACATCACTTCCCTACTTTTTCCACACAGATATTTACATTACTGCTGTTTACGCTCTCCACTTCTACTTTATCTTACAAAGGCCTCATAATTCACACCACCAACACTGTTGCAAATAAATCTTTCTACTCACAGCAGCTGGATGCCATCAGTGAATAGGTGAGAGCTTTACTCCTTCCCAAAGCTTCCTGTCAAAAAAATCCCAAACCCAAGCAACTAACCCTTAAAAAGCACCCACGCAGCATAGAACAACTAACTTCTGTGTTTTCTACTGTGATTTTACTGGGCAATTAATTTCAGATGCCATTCACCTTTGACTTAAGAAAATACTAAGAATTTAATCTTTAGGAATGTACTTACTGTTGATTACACCTGTAGAAACTCTGCAGTTAGTTAGGGGCTATTTAAGAAGAGAGACAAGGTATGCCACCAACTATTTTCTGCAATCACTGATGAATTGTAGTAATTTAAATAATAACCGTGACCTGTCATTATTGAACAAATTTGTAATTTCTGTCTGATTTACCATGGTGCAATGATCTAGAGCAGGCCTGTAAGACGACCTTCACTTCACTCCTTTGAATGCATCCTCCAAGAGAACTCATGTTCCCACTAGCAGCCAGTAGCAGCCAGACTTCACAGTCCAGAGGAAGAAGGAAACATCCTCAGTGATGAATCCCAGTAGCCCACACTGTAGTGGAAACAGAGTCCAGCAGTCTCAGTGCTGTAAATCCTGATGCCTACATTGCAATAATCAGATATACAGGTAAAGACATTAGGTGGAAAATCTCTGACAAAGAAAAATAATTTATCTTATAAAAGAATATTCTGACATAGGCATTCATTACAGAAAAAAAAACCATTTAAAAGCTGAGAATTAGTTTCCACGAATGCACTTCACGAGTTTTATTATGAGTGAACGCTAGAGGGTACCATTTTAAACGGATCATAGCTACAATGGGAACCTGCCAATAGGGGAAACTTACGCAGGAGAGAGACATGCTCTTCTCTCCAGTCTGAAACAACATTGTGTAATTTGTGCCTGGTATTCTATGTGATGCACAACCTCCAAGTTATGAATTAGGTTACATAGATGTTGTCTGAGTCCACTTATCTTGTCCCTGACTTACAGACACTTGCTGAACTGTATGGTTTGTAAGATTGGCTAAAAAGATTCAACTACAACTTTTATTTCCAGAGAACTATTATTTGGGATGAAAACAAGCAACTCGGGGAGCATCAGCCAATCATATTGTCATCAGAACATGTTTCAGATAGGAAAGCTGGTTTTCCTCAGCTGAACTCCAATATTAATTTGGTTTTTTTTTTACCCAGGAACATCTTTGGCATAAATGAGTTTTGACATATGCTCAAATTGTGATCAAATTAAAATAACAGACACACTACTTGTAGATAACAATTATCATTTAAACTTGCTCTGTACACTGAATAATTTTGCAATTGATGGAGGACAGAACTTCTGCTGGTGAATACAATCCAGTCCGGATGCCAAACTCTCACTGACATGAAAGGGATTTAGATATCTAACTAGTGTTATGGATTTTGTTATTATTCACTCAAGAGCAGTCCACATGACATCATACGATTTTTGCTGCCCATCTGGCATGTACTTCTACAGTGTGACTGGAAAATTTTGACACCTGGAATACCATACACAGGAGTGATAGAGGACAATTACAAACGTACTAGAAATCTGGATTCAGGAAATATCCCTGACCACAGTACATTTGGCAGTCTGTGTCCCTTAGAACTTTAATTCCCTCTTTTCCATGTCAGGTAAACACTTCTTAGAGAAGTCCAGTCTTGTACTGCTAATACATGAGGCATGGACCTTTTGTGTAAGGATGTCAGTAAAATGACATACAGAAATAACACGCAGTGCCTGCCAGCTTTATCACACCTACCTATAGCAAGTGCTATTAGCCTTTTGCCTTAACGAGCAATTCAGCAAAACATTTAAAAATGCAAGGGGGGTGGAAAAGATAATAAATTAGGATTAGAAGATAAATGAGGGGAAAGATTTATGTCTTTCAACTGGAGGCCTGAGCACAGAAGTCTTAAGCTGATGTTCTGCAAAGACATTACATGGTAATACCAAGAAATTATTTAGTGCTGAGGATAATGCTGTCACTGAACAACAAAAGTGTTTGCTGGCAGAAATGCTGAAAGACTGACATCAATCAAAGTTAACTGCAGCATCTTTGTTCATCCTGTGCACCCTGGAGGGCTGCCAAAGTGCGTCTCAGGTGCAACTGATGATGAGGCCATATATGACTCTGATGATGACTGATGTGACATTTGTGCCAATGTTTGGCTTCTGAAGACATCTTCAGTTTCTTCCCTCTCCTCTCCTTTTATTTATTAATTGGAGGCCTAAGTCTTACAGATGAGGCTAATACTGATAGCATTGCCTTTTTGCCTCAGCTGGCTGATCACAGACTGATACAATGCTTTGAGTTGGAAGGGACCTTAAAGATCATGCAGTTCCAACCCTCTGAAATGGGCAGGGACACTTTCCACTAGACCAGGCTGCTCAAGGACCCATCCAATTCAGCCTTGAACACTTCCAGGGATGAAGCATCCACAACTTCCTTGGACAACCTGTTCCAGTGTCTCATCACCCTTATAGTGAAGAATTTCATCCTAATATCTAATCCTAATATACCCTCTTCCAATTTAAAGCCATTCCCCCTTGTCCTATCACTACCAGCCCTTGTAAAAAGTTCCTCTACAGAATTCTTGTAGGCCTCCTTTATGTACTGGAAGGCTGCTATAACATCTCACTGGAACATTCTCTTCTCCAGGCTGAACAAGCCCGACTCCCTCACCTTGATCAGGATCCTTTGCTCTCTTTTAACTGCCCCATGCCTTCTTTGTGAAGGTTAAGGAGCCCAAGTAATTTTGCATATTGCTATGAAACAGAAGAATTTCATATTTAGCTGGTGCAAAGGGAAAACAAAATGAGTACTTTCCCCGACCACTACCACCTTTAGAGTTGATTTCAGTTGTTGTGTACAAAATAAATAAACAGCTTACACTATTCACATGACTGTCACATACAGCACATAATGTCCACAAAGTACTCATAGTTACTTATTCCAGCTTAATAGCTTGCTCTTACCTCACTAGTTCATGATGAAGGAAAAAAGGAAGTTCCTGGCCTTGGACAAAGTTTGTAGCCAAATGATGGAGAAGTGAAGACCATAAAAAGTGCTGTACATTGTAAGCTTCATTTAGTTTTGGATTCACCTTATGAATTGGTCCCCAGGGCATGCACAGCACATCCAGTCTCATTCGGCAGCAAGACCTCTCCCTGCTGGGTCACTTCCTGTCAGCAAAGTAAAGATCTGTGGAAAATACATAGAGATTAAGTCAGGGTTTGGGGTTTAGTTTTTTTCCATATTGTACATAAAAACAGTAACACAACTCTTTCAGTTCACTCTCTGCTTTTTCATACAATAGCATACTAATGTCACATAAACCTACCTCTGGTGTTTTAGTTCTCAACTTGTTGAACTGGATCTCATGAGAGAAAGAAAATACATTTCTTTAGCATTAGGATGCTTCCTCTGACACCTTTCAAACACCTGCTGCAAACAACAGTCAGTATAACTTTAAAAGTGTCCCAGGGATCTTTTGTCACTGCAGGTGCTAGGGATCACTAGCAGCTTCTCTGTTATTATTGTAATTACATACCTGTTAAACTAGTCAGAGAAGAAACAGTTACTGTTAGCACAGGAAGAGACACAATTTGACCCTCTTTAACACAAATGGTGCAATTAACACCTCTGATAAGTTTCTTACAAGGCATTTGAAAACTCAGAATTACATTCTTGAGCTGTTTTGCATTTTGCTTGCCTTCTCTGTTAGACTTGGACATAACTTTGTACAAAGCTCATGTATTTACTTTTTTTCTACTGAGGCGCGAGGTGATGTCTCCAACCAACAACACAATTATCCAGGTACAAGTGGCATGCAATTAGAGAGACTGAAGTTATACAAGAAACCTAAACTCATGGTACTATTTTTTGCCTCTTCCTTCTTCCACACCCTGCGTAGTCCTTGCTGCGTTTCATTGACACTTGCATTGTCCCACGAGTTGATTTAGAAATGCAGCAAAACACCTGTTCATAAAAACAAATGGGACCAGTGAATAAAATTAGCCCTGACAACTGAAGAGGGTTTCATAGGTGAAAATCTGGCACAAGATGTGGAGACAAAACTGCATAATGGGTGGAGATGGGTGAATCTCAGCGTTTGACACAAATCTCAATCTAAACGGAGTCAGAAAGATTGAAAAATATGCCACAACCTAGAATTCTGTGATTCTTCCTTTTCTTCAAAGGGAGTCTTAACTCCAGTTATATTGAGAACTGTTTCTATTTCTGCTTGAAATGACGCAGCTCCCTGTTAGTTTTAATGAAACAAACTTTGACAAAAAGATGGTTATCGCCTGGAACAAATGAGTCTTCCAACTCTGGGGAGGGGGTGGTAAGTAAACAGCAAAACCAAACACCGAATTAGCTAGTCAGATAGTTTAGATCAGGATGAAAACACATGAAATGGATGAACAGGTATGGAAAGAAATGACCTTTAAACAAATTTGAGTAGTAAGAAGCAAGGTATCTTTTTTTCCTTGTTCAGGTACACGCTAGAGAATGAAAGACAAGGGACCAGGAGCAGAAGGAGAAGTTTAAAAAAGTTTCCTAGAATAAAAAGCATGATACAATTTGTTGGAAAAGCTGCATGAATCCTAGACGCAGCTAGTTTATTCTGGCATGTGCTTAAAGAGTGGTCCATAGCCATGGATAAAATGAGGTAAGAATGAGCAAGCAGGTACTTCTTACTTGCCTATTTCTGTTTCCTTTTTTTCTAGCTATTCCATCTGTGTGCAAACTGAGAAGGCTTCTTGGTATCTGAGAAAGCATAAACCACTGGAAAATTATGGAGCCCATATGGGTCTTTAAAGCACAGCAAATTTTTTTTTTTTTTTTTTAGAAGCATGGTGCTCCTAGAAAGCATGTTAGAAAGTCTAAGGCAAGAGATTGTCCCAGCTCATGGCCTAGACAGCACTCAAGACCAATGTGGGGGAAAAATATACTATATGGCAGTCTGACAGAGATCTCCTGGATTGCTTAATCAAGGGTTCAGTTAGAAAGACCAGCCTATATCTTATTTGTTTCATGTGGTTTTTGCAGATGAAAGTAGCTTGGAACAAAATAAATGTGGATTACATTAAAAGGAGCCACAAACAAATCAAAAGGGAATTAAAAAAAAAAAACCCCAACAAATTACGGAAAAGAAGAACCAGGAAAAGATAAAGAAACATGGAGAAATATAAGGGATCAAAAAAGAAGTGTTTTGTGAGAAACAATGAAAGATTAAGAGAAGTGTGGAGGAAGCAGCAAGCAAAGAAAAAGTGTACATGAATAACCCAAATTGCTGCCTGACAGCATCATCACCCCCTGCAACTTCCCAGTGACTTAGCCTGACCCAGTCCTGCATGCCAGCCTACTCTGTGGCAGAAAGGCGCTCTGTGGCCACTGGGCAGAAGGGAGTTGCCATCTCCCTAGCCCCATCTCACATTCCAGTGAGCAGCGGGCTCTTCCAGGTTCTCTATTTCTATATAACGCAGAAGATATGACTTCAGTTTAGGTAGTGAGCCACCTAAGTGATTACAGGTTGTTCTTTTGTTCACTTTTCTTCTTACAGCTTGTGCTGTAGCTTGCAATTGTGCATTACTACCATTTCGTTCTGCATGAAATTGTTACTATTTATGTCAAAGTAGTGTAATATAGCACCATGCTCACACTTGCTACTTTTTCTGGATGAAGCTGTTTCTGTCCACTCTTTTAACTGAGTACTAATTCTAAATATAAATTTACTTTCAGTTCTCATATTTGTCTGTACTTGCTTAAAGTTCTAGCCATTTTGTCCATCCACTGATCTTCTTGCCCTCAAAACAGCTACTGGGCAAAAGAGAGTTCAGGAGTACATAAGAACGTTATGAACATACTGACTGCCTAAGGACAATAGTTTGTATTTCCATCATTTGTTAAGCCAGCAATTCCCCTGAAATATCCAGCAGCATCACTGTCTTTGATGAGAACTGGCCAGTAGGTGAAAAATGTTTTTTTAGGGGATGGACAGCATATCACCGTCATTATTTTTTTAGAGAATCACCTTAAAAACCCTTATTAAATTGCTCCCACTGACTTTAACAGTGTTCAGAGGCAGTTGCTGACTGTGTGAAACAAGAAAATGGACTGATGGAAAATACTTCAAAACCAGCACCATAACCATTGATTGTTCATAGCTTGAACAGTGATGATAGAGTGCTTTCGTCCATACACACACAAGATCTGCACTCTGTTGTTACATAATATTTTTTTCCATTTAATTCCTGAAACCACTGAGTTACAGCTGGCCTTAAGATAAAGGATACGGAACAGATTTCAGACACTGTAAAGGAGCATTTGTATCCAAATTTCTGGGTCAATTCTTCATACAGTGGGCCACTGGAAGAATTTACATTTCCCCCACCTCTAGAAACCATACATTTATATAACTGAGACCTTGGCTCAAGTCCATTTCTGCATCTGCCATCTAACACAGGCAGTAAACTGTCTGTATGCTGTATATTTTCACTTTAAAAACATCCCTTCTGGGTAGAAATAATATCACACACAAACCTTTTATTTCAATTTTAAAAGTGGTGTTTTGCCTTGATCGGTAATACTTTATAACTGACTTGAAGGCAAATGAAAAAAAAACAAAACAGCTCACACCTTTTATTGCTCCAAAGCAAAAGATGAAAATAAGGTTTAATCAGAGTTAAATGCTAAAATGATAAATCAGGATGGAAAATAAGTCAAGAACAAGCTGGAGCTGCCTTCTTGCCTTTTATTTCATAACTAGGCTGCCATATTAAATATCACTGTGGAATAAAGAGTGCAACATAGCCTTTTCCTATTTTACAAAGCACTTAAGATACACAGGAGAGAATGCAAGGCTGCTACCAACACCATCATCACTGGAAGCAGCAATTTCACTATTACTTCACATCGACATTATGGCTCCTATACATTGCAGCTTACACTGCAGTAAGCTTATATTATTATATTAATGAACACCATTAAAACGAGGTTCCAATTACAGTTTTAATACAAAACAATTTAAGTGAAAAGTATTGTTATTATGCTTTCATCTGCTGAGCTCAAAGTGCTTTGCATACATTAGCAAGCCAAGCCCCATAATTCATAATGACATAATGTTTCAGGAAGTCAAACCAAGTTGCAACCCATGCTGCTTTTCTGGGTCAGATACAGCTTGTAGTGTCCTTACACTGTGCAGTACTTCAGTGAAGCTTGTTCAGGCATTCACTGCATTGCTTGCGCAGTTTAGTGAGATACTTAAATCAGGATCCAAAGACATTCTTCAAGGGGAAATGAAACTTTTCACTTAAGCACAAAATCTCCTATATATCTTGGAAATAATTTATATTGCCCTCAAACTCACATGACTGAGCAACAGAGAGCAATGAATAGATAGATTTGGCTTCTGCAAATTTGAAAGGTGCTTTTGGAAGAGGAAAATAGGGGTAGAAATAGTTAGCAACTAGAATAATTTGAAAAGCAAAGAAAGACTGATGCTCCTCATAAAAAAGGAGATCTCTTTCTGCTTTTGGCACTGGGACTTAATATTTTTCTCTATTCAGATTTTTAATATGCTCTGCTCAGTGCTAATATCTGAAGAGCTCCCATAATTCCCAGATCGTGCTTAAAAAGAATCAGATCCACTGATTCTTTAGGGAAATAAGATACCCCACCTTTCAACACAAACTACCGGTACAGCAGAGCTCAGTTAGAGATTTCATGTGTAACTGGTTTGTAAACAGAAGAAAATCCCATAGAAACTCTCCACACCTTTAAAACAAGAACATTGCAATAAAAAGCGCTTCTCTTATCTCAGCTTGGGTAGGAGAGCAAAACACAGGGTAAGAAAAGCAGCAGTGAGCAGAAAGACTATATAATATGCACACTGCAAATTAGTCATTAGAAGGCCCATTCTCATGATCCTTACTGACTTTCTTTTCGATTCAAACCAAGGTAAAATGCTATGATTGGAAGAGTGAAGCTTGGTAAATATCTGGATATTGAACAGCTGTAGTTACTGTGTTGGATTTAACCTCTTTGAAAGGTAAGGGATGTAACTACCATCTAACATGTAAATTAATTGTATAAAGCAACCAAAAATGGCATGTTTTGGAGTATAGAAACCTTGTTCATGAGCTCACACAATTTATTACCCTTAAATTCTTTCCAGAAGAGGTTAAAGTCAAACTGGAGGAAAATATAATTCTGAAACATTTAGTTTCTTTCCTTACTGTCACCTATTCTGCCTATTAAACTTTCCCCTGTCTAGATATTCTTCAACCTGAACATGTGTAATGTTCTAAGATCTGAATTCAAAACAGACAGCATGGCTTCATAGTCCAGTCTTTCCCATGTTATGCCAAGTATTGTTTGAATTTTTTTACCTAAAGCAAACTGCACTGGCCCTCTTGACAAGTAATTTAGGATAAAGTTAGAAGATCGAAAGTTTGTAAAGGCTTAGCCTGCTTTTTGGCCTTCAGGTAGCTGAACTAATTTCTGTTTGATATGTATGTATTTATTATTATTCATAGTTTACTTATTTCTACATCAGGATCATATCCTTGGAATTGTTCTTTGAGGTCTTGTTTCTGTAACACAAACTACACAAGCACTTTTGTTGCCCTACAAACCTGTGTCTATTAACCTTTCCGCTCCTCATCAAACAGTGTGACAAGATCTACAGACAAACCAAACAACAGTTCACACTTACTTTTGAATAGATCAATTGCAACAACTACTTCACAACCTTGGCAAAAGTCTTTCTTCTAATAAATGCAATTTGAAATCCAAAAAAAAAAAAAAAAAAGAAGCTTTGATGACAGATTATAAATATTTGCAGATTATTTCTGCTTAAAAGCATAAAAGGAATGGAAAAAAAGACACATTTTCCAAAGTGTGTGCATGAATTTGTACACAACAATCAAAATGTATGCCTTGCTGTATTAGTACATTATATGTTACCACAGCATACCAAAAGCAGAGGAGCAAACTGAGGTTCATATTTGTAAATTAGCCTCATAATCTGATCCTCCTGGGTGATGTTTTCATTTATTTTTTAGATATAAGAAAAAAATCTTATAAATACATTGCTAACGTTATGTGTATTCAATGTTTCTCAGATGCTCAACAGAGGAATTCCAAAGAGGTGGGCAAGTAGAAACTATCTACAGAAGAAAACAACAAGCAGCTAGCAAATGAAAGAAGAGGAAAAGAGAAATGGACTAGTCAGTTTTCTTCTGGCCCTGATACAGCCACATGAATACTCTCAAATTCTCTTCTTTATGAGGATTCACATTGTTGCTTTCAAAAGTGAGTTTCTAGTTCCACTCCCTGTTGATTCATTTACGTTGGCGACTCAGGATATGTATTCCTTCCACTTTATGTCTCTACTTATATGTCTCTATTTATACGTCTCTGTTTGTGTATAGCCTTTCTTTCTAAATAACCTATCTCTCACCTTAACTTCCCTTAAAATTCTTAGGATGATTCCCACTGTAACCTTTACCACCTCAGTGCATGGTTTTTTGTGCCAGGAACCTACAGTCCTTTCTCAATATGTAAATGCCCCCGCCTGAGCAAGGATTCTTCACATTAAGTTCAAATCACAGGGCTGAAATCCTGCAAATCTTTCACAGGCATAGTCTCTACTCAGAGGTCTCCCTTATGGGTAAGGTTTGCAAGATCATGCTCCCAGTTTGAATGTAATACTTTTCCACTGGAAGCAGTTGGATTTGCATTTCCATCCTGACACTGCCTCATTGACATTTCCAACCCCCTTTTTTTTATGCAAAGGATAGACTTATTGAAAAAAAGGTGGTTTTTTTTTCCCTGAGAAGCTATTTGCTAGTGTCATGCAGAGATGTATTCTGACTTCTTTGATTTGAAATTTCACTAAGATATTTCTTTGCATGAGACTAGGGCATAACTCAATATGACCCTACTGGACTATCACTCTTAATTTACATCTTCTGCAGCTGCTGTGGGGGAAAGGTTGAATCAGGGTTATCCACCTAAATAAACAAATGGAATTTAAATGCTCATCTCCACAGAAAAGGGTGAAGCGCATTCATTTCAAATATCAGCAACAGCAAAGACACTATACAGTATTGAAACAGTGATAGTGTATTTGTCCTTTAATTAAAAGGACTTTTGTCACATGCAATACAATATAACCAAATAAACGAAAAAATATCTCCAATCATTTAACACTGTCAGTTGTCAGATAACTGTTCATTAAAATCAAATACAGGCATGGTAGTGACAGTATACTTTTCTTCCTTAGCCTCAACATTCATCCAACTGTTCAGCCAATTCTAGAAGGACATATAAGGCTACTGAGCTATTTCCAGAAATTATTCTTCCCCATGTCAGAAAGTTTTTGAAACGCTGGTCCCTAAAAAGGCAACTTTATGATTTATAAAAAAGCTTGTACCCATTCATTGTACCAATCAAAATTGTGTAACCTTCTAAACAGTATCCAAAATAAATTCTTTAGCTTCCACAAATGAGGACAGAGGGGAAAGTGAAAAGAATCCCTTGCCTGCTGATAAGTGACCATGGAAAAGATTGCTATGCAGGCAAAATATAAATTCAACTTTATAAAAAGGCAGGAAGTTTGGGAAACATTGATGAGTTTGGGAAAAGCAGCATGTAGAAGCTCAGTGATGTATAAAAAGCAAAATTCAGGCACCAATGAGTCAAGAAAAGAAATGTTTGAAATAAAGAGAAAAAAACCCCAAAAAGTAGAAAGAAAAGTGAGCTTTTTCAGTACAAAAGAAATGAACATGAAAAATGAAATGTGAAGAACAGGGAGGAATACAGAGGAATAGAGGTGAAAGAAAGTACTGAGAATGTTTTAAGGTGAGAGGAAGGAGAAAGACAAAGCAAGAAAAAGAGGACAGACTGCCAGGTGGAGCAAAGGGAACAGTTCCTTAGTGAAAGCAATGACTTTTTTTACCCATCCTTTAAAAAGCTTGACAATTTCTTTGGCAGCAAATGCTTGGAAGAGGAGATAGGAATGAAGCAGGAGGTTTTAGAGGAAATTCAGAAATAGCAAAGAATTGAAGGGACAAAGGTTATGCTAGTTTAAGAGAAAATAAAAATAAAGATATTGGTCAAGGGACACAGAAACGGATAAGAAAAGAGAAAATCTTTTGTAGAGTTGAAAACTTCATGATGTATCTTTCTTCAGCAAGGCATGGTGACACTAAAGTAGGGCAAAATCAATGAAAGACAGAATAGTAAAAAAAAATGCAAAGAAGGACACATTTTAAAAGGACCCCAAAGAAGCTGAAGGAAAAAGGAACAGTGAAGGAGACACGATCAGGCAGAACTAAGAACAGCTAATAAAAAAGAACGTGAACAATTTAAGAGGGTCAGAGGAAAGTAACTCAGTGAAAGGTTGCAGTAGAAAGAAATCACAGTGCCTGGCTAAGAGCGTGGGTTTGTACAGGCAATGACCCCAAAAGACTGCACGGGAGGGTAGATGAGACACCATGGAGTGATGACTTTCACTGTGGAAGTCATGGTTTCTCAGCCTGATTGGAGAACTGAGGAGAGAAGGAGAGCCAGGATTACTTAAAGAATAGGAAGGAGAAAGAATGGCAGATGAGAGTAACAGAGACAGATGAGGGCAGAGGAATGAAGAATCAGATAAGACAGATCCCATCTGCATTGATATGTCATGCTACTGGCTTTGGCAACTTGCAGTAGTATTGTGAAATGTTAAAACAAACAAACAAACAAACAAACAAAAACAACAACAAAAAACAAACAAAAAGAAACAAAACTAAATTTATTTTTACCCATGCATCCTAGAAAAGCCCCCAAACACTGGAAAAGCTTCCAGTAACCAAAGTCTATCTCAGCTATAAACCAAATTCACATTTCAGATTAGAATGGAAACCAGAAATTATCTGGAATTGCATTTTGCTTATGGCTTTACAATTTATGCATTAAATGAAGTAGATTTAGAAAAAAATAGTACACACTCACACACATTATAAAGATGATTTGTTCCCTTTGAAATAGTGCTCCTGGGAAGATATGAAAACATCTGATGAAACCTGTAGGGCTTTCATCACCCTTGTTTGGCTGACTATATATATATATGTATATATATAAATATATATCAAGCACATCTTAAAAAGGAATTGTATGGTAGCTGAAAGTGGCGGTTCTTGCAAGAGATTTGACACTACATATTACATCTTAGTACACAAGAAATTTCTGAAACAGAAATTTCAAATCAAGGCTAAAAGAAAGATCTTGCAGCTCATAAGAAAATTAAAAGTGTTCATTATAATGATAGATAATTGAAATCTATTCAGATTTTTAAGACTACAATAGGATATCACAAATGCATGGTGTGTATTAAATTTCATTCTCTTTGTGGCTTAGAAAGCAGCTAGCAAAAAATCAGTACACAAGTGTGGCTGATCACGGATTCTGCACAGAGATGCACTAAGCATCCTATGAAAAACATAGTTTCTTTCCTCCTTTATTCTGGGATAGAAATAAAGGATACAAGCAGCAATTTGATTCTCTGCCACAAGCAGTAATCTTTCTGTAAAAATGGTAAATCTTTCTGTATCACAACTCCAGCACCAGATGCCTTCCATCTGCAGTGATGCACATCCAGATGATTATTCCTGCACGGAAGGTCTACATTAACTAACCACTAGCCACTTCTTCCTTTCAGAATTCCTGAAAGAAAATGAGAAGGAAAACTGTCTGGTTCTTAAGCACAGCTGCTTTTCAATGAGTCAGTTGGGGTTTTTTCATTTGTTTGGATTTTTTTCTCCAGGAAAGGATACCATTTTGTTCTGTAACTGTGCCATGGTTTTGCTGGACAGTTCCCCTTTGGAAGACATCACTAAGATCAGCAAGAGAGGCTTTTATACAGCCTTGATTTATCCTGCTTCTGCCTAATACTGTGAATTACCTTGCAAAACTCCAGGGATGCATTGTAGTTCTGGATGGAGATTTGCTCCGCTGGTAGGTTCAATTCTCATTCTGTTCAATGTTGCAAGGCTGTCGGCTAGTGACTAGGTGCGAGTATCAAAAAGTCCTGCTCTTTTTGGTGTTAGTGTATAAGCAACAGCTATTAAAGGAAAACACAAACTCAGTTTCTGAGAGACTTCTGAAGAGATTGAAAATGGTATCTAAAACAGATGTGAAGGTCTTTCCTTAAGAAATTTTAATCAAATATTTCTGTATTATTTGAGCTTTTCCTTATTAAATTTGAGTCCAATCCTGCAAAGTACCAAATACCTATGCTCCTCAGGGAAGTCCAGAAGAGCTGTCTGCACTAAGCAGTATACAGATATACTTGTAACATAAAGGTTTCTTTCAGTCATTCATGAAGAGTAAAACTGGCATTTTGGGGAAGGGAACTGGTGTTTTAGCTCCTTCCTCAGACCTACTGGACTTTTGGAAAAGATAAACTGAAGTAACTCAGTAACTCAGAGTTTTACCTTGGTAACGAACAAAGAAAGACTTGCTTCTTTAGAGGCAATAGCTACATCATAAAAAATTCCAGTTCATGGACGAGATTTACATTTTAAGTATTTTGAATACTTCTTCAAAGTATGATGGCTTTGGCAGACAGTTGTGCTATTGTTACTGTCAGAATCAAGTTGATCTGTATTCTGTGATTTATGTTTCCTGGGACAAATATTTTTAAAAATTAAATCCCTATCCAGAGCCAGAGTACCATAATTTTGGAAATGTTCACTCCTGGACTATTGTTTCAGTCTCTCCTCCAATGTCAGATATATCCAAAGTTACAGAAATTCTCAGTGATTACTTTCTGTCAGTCTCTGTAAGAGTGCAATATATTGGAAAGCCACTTTATTCACTCAGTACTGCTATCTGATCATCTAGACAGTCTGGTGTCATTCACAAACACACTCCCCCCCTTTTTCCCTTTGTCATCCTTTTCTTTTTTTTTTTTTTTTTAATTTGAATAATAAGTAATTAATAGACAAATGCCTGTAAAAATATTTAGCAGAGAGACAACAAGGAAACAACCAATAAAGTTCCTTTTCCTAGGATAAGAGATTTTACTTAGACAGCACTGAGCTATCAAGAAAAAAGCCCAACAAAAAGCCATCATGACAGGAAACATGACATGACTGCCAAAGCATTTCTAACTAACTTGACATATGAATCTGTTCCAAACTGCTGCAAAGGGTTAGTTTGAGACATGTCCTGATGAAGGCACAATAGCTGAAATATTAGCATGTCTAATCTGATACAGCTAGGCAAGCACAAACTTTTAACTGATGCACATAGAGAGTGTGTGTGAGTGTGTGTTAAATGAGGGTGAAGGGACTTTGATTTTGCTCCTCAGATCTGCTGACAGCCCCAGATGACTTTAAGGTAAGTGACTGGAAGAAAGCTAAAGATCACAATTTCAGTGACCAACTTTCTTACATACCTTAACTCATTGGAAGAACTGACTCAATGTTTAAATCACAAATGTTACTGCTATTAAACCAAAAATTCATATTGTTCTTCACCCTTGAAAGATTTTCTTTTTATCTGTTTATGTATAGTATGTCTTGGTGGTAGAAGATACTCACAGACTGAAATAGGAGAAGAGGTTCATTATTCCATAATGCAAGCTCCTATCTTCTTACAACATCCTGGTTTGCAGATTCAACAAGTGAATTTGCAGTAATATTTCTCCTAGTGAGTTATGCACGCACCTTCTTCAATCCACTGGTATACTGCCACAGAATTTTTGTGCACAACAGAAGAAAAAATTAGTAGTGTCCATTATGATCATTCTTTCATTATTTTTAATGAAACCAAAAAGCTAGAAAAAGAAATCCATCTGGTAATCTTGAAAATTATGCAGAGTTTCTAGAGAAGAATTACAGAATGAACAATAAACCCCAGGAATGTACCCTCTATTTCTCAAGCATTCAAGTTCTTAAAGACGATTTGGAACAGGAAGTAGTGGAGGGTCAAGTAATATCTCTTACTAGAGATACTGCTGATCTGTGGTTTACCTTTTAAGCTCTGAGGGCAGGTATTTTGACTAATCGTGTCACTTGTCAGTACCCCAATACAGCTGCAAGAAGTGTACATCCTGCAAGAGCTTTCATAGGTATCGTACAAACAGCAGCAGCCAATACAATAGCAAAGCCTGTAGCATGCTGGTGGGGAAAAGGTTAGTGTCACAGAGCCCTCTCCCTCCCAGCTGTGCATAACTGGTGCACTGGCACCAACTCTAACATGTCTCTGGCTTTCCAGGAGCTACATTAGCTCACCAAGCCACAATTGAGTTACTCAGTTCTCCAAAATCTCACTTCTCCCAGGCACAGGGAACATAAAATCTGACATAACAAGTTGGACAAAATGTTTTTCTAGCCTAGTCATCCCGTCTTCACTGGTGGCCAGAAGTGGATGCCTAGGGAGAAAATACCTGAAATCAGCTTCAGAATATAATTTGAGTCCACTGATTTCTCATCTGCTTTTAAGGAGACAGTAAGGTAATATTAATTTATCCTCCATCATTTCACCTAAACTAGTGGGTTTGGTCTTAATTCTTCCATTTCTCCTCCCCAGAACGTGCATAAATAAACTTTTCTATCACACAGAATGAAAAGCCTTCTAATAAGATGCTATTTTAAGAAGGCCATATGTAGCTATTCATGTCCACTGAAAAAATCTGTGGAGCACCCAGCATAAATGCACACATGCAGCATCTGTCTCCTCAAAGAAAACAAAAGAAGGAACAAAACAGAAGTGGCCTGTCAGCAAAGTGATGGACCAAGTAGCTATACATGATCTCTTTCCTACAGCTTCTTGTTGCTGCGATCACTACAAAGACAACCCTGGACAGGCATACCAAGGAAAGGGAAGTTCCTGCAGCAAATTCAGCCTATGTAGGAAAGAGTTCAAGCAATTTAGAAAATATTTCTGCTCTTTTTAGTGTGCCTTGTGTCACAGTTTGGTCTTATTTTGGTAAACTAACCTGCTCACTCTTTGTCCCCTTCCAATGCCTTTCCCTTAAGACTGCAAGTTCTTTAGAAAATTACAGATGACACCTGCGGTGATCATTCAAGGGCTTAAGGTTCTTGCAAAGGATCTACTTTATTTTCTATTTGGTTTTAATTGGCTGTGCATAACAACAAAAGGGCTTCACAACACCCTGCCTGCAATCTCTGCCTGGGAACCTCAGCCTTTAAAGGCACAGTGCACGCTGCCGCAGCATTTTCTTAAAGCTAAGAGAGTAACATGTAAAAATGCACGTAATAGACAGATTTACATCAATCTCATAAACATACAAACTGTTCTCTACATGTAGACACAGAGATGGTTTATAGTTGTGTATTTTAGTCAGTAATGTTTACAGTATGGTACAGGAACTTAACACCATCTGTACATTGGCTTATCTGAGAACAACCTACATGTGAGAAACAGAGCTCATTTTAAGATGAGCATGCTAATTACTGGAGATTGAAAGGTGACAATTAAGTCTCTTTCGGCTTCTTTTTCTTTCTATCTGTGCTCTAATTTCAGTTACATAGTTTAAGTCAACATGAGGCAATTCTAATGTCCTAACAGCACAAGCTCTTGAGTGAAATAGACCGGGAAACTGATCCATTAAAATTAACTCAGAAAAGTAGGGAAAGGGAAGTAAGGGAGGAAGGGAAGTAAGGGACGAAGGGAGGGAAGAAGGGAAGAACGAAGGAAGGAAGGAAGGGAGGGAGGGAGGGAGGGAGGAAGGAGGGAGGTAAAAGGCACATCAGGTTATTTTTGATGGTCCACGTGCTCCCTAGTTTGCAGTCTGTAGATATGCAGTATCAAAGCTGGTGCAGGGATGATAGGAAAGTGAAGGTGGTGTGGAATGGGAAGAAGGCACTCAGTGTCAGCTTGCAGCTACATCTGATTAAGGATATAGTGAAAATGCACATAAAGGCCACAGAGGCAACAGAAGAGTGCCTTATTCAAAAACTCTTTTCTCCCACTTACTATGATCCAACAAGCTTTGAAAGAAGATTTTGTCACAAGTGCACTTGCTATCTGTTTGGGACTCTTGATGCATCCAGCTTCTCCATAAAGAGAAGCTTTATGGAGAAAGCATGTTCATAACTATTCATCCTACCAACAGAACTTAAAAGCTCACTCCTTCATGGACTTCATGTCTGAAAATGTAGCAGGAACCATGGAGCCTCCCTAAAATGGCAGCAATACTACTGAAAGTACACACATAATCTGGTTGTGCAAAGCCTTGAGGTCCTCAGCCTGGGACATGTATTGCCTGTCTGGGCAAACTATCAAATATGCTGTGTCTCCTCTTCCAAAAGAAAAGAAAGGCACCAACCTACCTAGCGGTAATGTATTCTATTATTTTTCCTATTTATTTATTCCTTGGTGACCTATACACAATTGAAGGAGATCCACCTTTTTTCCCACCCCCTGCTCTTGTCCCTATGATTCCTCAGCCATGCCTTCAGGAGAAAATGAATGGCTTAGGGCACATAGGCTGGATCCAAGATGTTGTAGACTCAGAAGAAATAACAGTTTAGCTAGTACAAACTCACTCTGTGGATCCAAATTCTCTAAAAAAAAAAAAAAAAAAAAATTAAAAAAAGTATTTAAAGGGTAACTTCTTCCTAACAGATTTTCTGCCAGATCACAAACCACCTGTCCTCCTGCAGTGAGCATGAAGCCAGAGTAAATAGTGTACTGTGTTCCAACTAATTTGACAGAAATGCAGTCATACACTAAGGCCTGTATCATACAGTCCAAATCTGTAATAGGAGGCAATCTGGTGGCGTACAGCTCTGGTATTCCTGAACACAGAACCACAGCCCCAGCACAATAAAACTAACTAAATCCTCTTTTAATCCTCCACCTAAAGTTGCAGGGGATTTCTAGCATCATGAATCATACAAGTTGGATTGTTTTCTGTTTTCTCAGTTCTTAGCAGAGTGTTCTGTGAGATGTGCTTAACTCCTTCCTCAGTTGTTCTGGGGTCTTGAATCTACTGATGAGCTCCAGGTCTCAGCCCAGAGTATCGTAGCACATTCCTGCCTATCCAAACATTTTATTCTCCTGTGCCTGCAGTTAGAAGAAGCTCAGTGTTGGAAACCTACAGTTTAATTGTTTACTTCCAGAGGTACCATCTTTCCTTCAGTGTAAACAAAACTGCTTTTTGTGTAATTTGTTGCCAGAAACAATGTTTGAAGTAATTTAATAGATGCTGTAATTGCTTTCAAATTAATAGTCCAATCATTCCCATACTGCTCAACACTTTCAGAGAAAATCCTCTGAACTGATGGTGCTGTTGCTACTCTCTGTATCTGTGGTGTGCTCCAACACACACTCCAATCCTAATGCAAATGCTTGCTGACTCACATCTCATATAGCCCCATGCTGCTCTGCTGGACTAAATCTGCAGTACATGCAGCCCTCTGTGTTTCTTTAAATATTTTTTGTGTAATAGTTTTTATGTTCTCTTTACTGTAATATTGACTACCTTCCAGAAATTTTCATCAGGTTATGGGGTAATCTCTTACTTTACAAATTTCAGGTGTCCTTCTAAAGTCTTCCTAGCAGTCTGGTATGCTTGAAATCACACCTCCTCAGGGAACTCAGAACCCAAAATTCCAAAATCAATTCTTTTTTAGAATGTGTTTTTTAGTCTGCTTTACAAGGAGAAATTGTGAACTCTTTTGTTATTTTATGTCTGTCTGATGCTCTTGTTTAAAATCATGCCATTAATATATGTTTTCAAGTTCCCACGGGGTGCATTCTTCAGACAGAATTAAGTTTTCTCGATATTCTGTTCTGCCTGAAGAAATTATTAAACTCAGAATTATTATGCCCATCCATTCCAGAGATAATGGAACTTTGGCCGCCTTCTTTGCTGTTTCTTTTATTTGAAACATAATAAAAATTAAATAGAATGAAGTACAGTTATTCCCTTTACCCACAGAGAATTTAAGGTGTGAGGGGCTTCTAAAGCTTGCTCTTTCCACTCAGCTCTTTTCCCACATTTGTTTCTTTGTGGAACATTCAGGTTTCAGTTTTCCCCAGAGGCAGTAGTTTTTGCAGAAAATCTATTTTATGCGGCGCTCAGATTCAACTTAAACTGCCAAAAGACGGAGGAACACCCCAGCAGCAGGGGCTAGCAAGAAGCAGCCACATCCAGCAAAAGAAAAGGATGCCAAGTGTCACTAGCAGGACCAGAAAGATGGGGTGGAATTGAGCTTTACCCTGCCTCAGCCCCTAAAGCGTGTCATTCATGAAGCCTCCATAAGGAGGCTGCAAGTGCATGAAAATAGCTGCAGCCTGAAGCTGGTCTCTCTGCCTGTCCTACACAGCTGCTCATTTATTCTGGAGAACTGAGGAAAGTAAGGAGAGGGTGGCCAACACCAGTCTAAAGCTCTTAGGCTCACAAGTCAGACTGCTATTAGGGTGCTGGTTAGCAGCAACAGTGAGGAAGGAAGGCTGATACGTATCACACAGCACAAAATATTAACAGAGGGAAACAATACCTTATAATAGCCAGCCTGTTCCACATTTGATCTTATAATAACATGACCTTGTATCAGTATTCACTATCAAAAGCCATCCTGCTCAATAATTCTGAGTACCACTCTAGCCTCATAATGAAAAAAAAAAACAAAACCAGAAGATATCATTTCCAAAAAATACTCTTTCTGCCAAGAAGGTACTACACAGGCATCAAGATGTACCCCATAGACAGACAATGAGCAAGAGGTAAAGGATGTGAAAAGGAAACTGATGACAGGCATGGAACAAGGGAAAATCAGCTGACATTTTCAACATGATTGCATTCTAATACATAGTCAGCAAAACTGTACAGGAAATGTCATGAGTACAGGCTTTCTTACGCCATTTACAGTACTTCCCACTTCCAGGCAGGCCAGATATTTCCCCAGAACAGGCCCATTAGCTTTCTACCATGGAAAGAACAAGGAAGTACAAAAAATGCACACAAATAAAGAGATTAATTAGCAGAGTGTTTTCAACCTTTTAAACAGGCCTGCTTCCACAATGTCTTGGATATAACTTTGAGTTTATTTCATCTTGTTTTCCGTTACCCATTTCTGCTATAAAGATGGTCCCAAGGCACATCAATGTTCCCACACAAATCTTAATTTTCCTAACTTTGTGTATATCTGAATATAAGTATTTGGTTCAAACTGGGTAAAAATAACCTATGGCCTGAATCTTACTTATATTTCCAAGTTTGAGGTGCCTGGAACTAGTCTTAAAGTCATTTTGGTCCAATGTACACACACAAAATGAGAAGAAGATTTAGAACTTTGGAGTAAGCCCAAACTCCAGGAGAAAACACTTTAGATGACACAATAGTGTACTGGGTCTGGCTGAGATGGAGTTAAATTTCTTCACAGCAGCCAGTATGATGCTGTGCTTTTAATTTGTCACCAAAACACTGCTGATTAACTCACCCGTGTTTCAGCTACTGCTGAGAAGTGCTTGCACAGCATCAAGGCCTTCTCTGTTTCTCACTATGTCCATTACAAGAGAGGAGACTGGGGATGGGCAAGATGCTGGGAAGGGGCACACCTGGGCAGCTGATCCCAGCTGATCAAAGGGATGTCCCATGCCATATAAAAGCTTGCTCAGCAATAAAGTCTTGGGGGGCAGTTTTTCCAGAGTAGTCATTGCTCAGAGGCTGGCTGGGCATCAGCCAGCAATCTGCTTGTGAGAGGTGGTGCGTGACTGCCTTTGCAACACTTGCTCTTTTTGGTTTTTTCCTTCTCTTTTTCCTCCTCACTTCTTAAACAGTCTTCATCTTGACACATGAGGTCCTTCACACATTTACTCTTTCAATCTTCTCCCCCCTCACAATGAGGCGGGAAGTGAACAAGCAGCTAGTGGGTGCGTAATTGCTGGACAGGGTCAAACCACCACAAAGTAGAAAGCATATCATTTTTCAAAGAAAATAAAAATACTTGTGTGCTAATTCTATTGAAATAGACATTAAACAGGAAACACACTGTTCATTTTTCAAGCCAGGGTGTATTCATACTCCATGGCCACACTTGAGCAGGTAACAAACATTTGTTTCAGGAGCTACTCCTTTATTACTAGCCTCTAGATTTGCATAGCCTGATTAGGTTTTCACTCTCTAAAACTGGACTTCCTATATATTAACAGAAGTTTTATCACTGCTCATGTCTCAAGAACGAATTTTAAGAGAGGCCTATAACACTTTTGCTCTTCTATTGCGAATGCACTATCTAGACATAAAGTTTCACAACGTAAGAATGAGACAAGTAAGTATGTTTTACTATCCCATTTTAAAGATAAGGAAATCAAGAAAGAGACATAGAGCAACCTGTGCAAGGCCATGGAGAGTTAATGTTGGAGTCAGGGCAGGCTAGCTTTCCTTTCCCTAAACCCTGCCTTCAGGTCTGCGGATGACATTCTGCTTCTGCCAATAGTCTGTGTGGGTTTACTTCCTTGTTTTTTTGGGAATCCCGAGTCCATGTTTGACAGAACACTCGCTACACTTACATTAAAAATCCCAACTGATGATGAACAGCTACTTTTGTCATGCATGACTGATATACAAATTTGTGTAACTCAAAAACGCCAGAGAAGTGCATACTTTAATTTTGTTTATTTATGCTTGCCAATTTAATCCTTTCTTCAATAATTTAACAATGGCACTGTTTTCCCTCCCCCTTAATTAGTCATTGGCTCTTTAAACTCAATGGCAATGATCATAAGAGTTTCTTTATGTCTTTCATATTATAGTAAAGGACTTGGGAGATATTTTTTCCCCCTAAGTCACTGCTGAATTTGACAGCAGGACTATTCATTGCCGAACTAGCTGCAATTAGAGCAATTATGCAGATCACATGTCTTTCCAGTTTAATAGCTGTTTTTTGTTTTGTTTTCTTTCTTTCTTTTCTTTTCTTCTTCTTCTTTTTTTTTTTTTTTTTTTTTTTTTTTTTTGCTTTCTCTCACTGCAGCTTCTCCAAACCTAACAGGAGAATATGGAAAGATAGACAGACAAGTGGACCACCTACTGACTAGCTCCCACCACGGAATTGGAGAATCTGCTAAATACCTTTGTGCTGGAGGAAATTCCTGTGGGGTGCTTTGCATCTCAGCTTGCCAAAGGTCATCATCACAACAGCATCTGATGCTCTCTTCCTGTTTCCCAGGCAAGAAGGGGATGGCACACACTGCAAATACTGATATACCTCTGTTCTCTGCAAAGTGGTTTAGAGTGGATAACTGAACTAAACTATGAATCAGAGGGGAACCAAATCAAGGAATGGCAAATATAAAGTAGTCTGAATTGTAGAAGTTGCAGAAGTAAAAATATGTTAGTCTCAGGCACCTGTTTATCCAGTCTCTGCCTCACAAATAAAGAAACAGCTCACTAATTAAGACATACGGGAAATATGATCTGTTTTCCTTACTGAAAGAGTATATTGACCTCAGTAAGAACTGTGGGCATATAGAACATCTTTCAAAAATCTACCCTCAGTCATACTACATACCTCTATGCATGTGAGATCCTGACCTTCACAGAACAGTGTGAAGTAAGTAAGAATCTGCTGTCCCACAAGGCATAGTTATGAGCATAATTCTAGTCCTCCAGACTCAGAAACATTTAAAAGCCTAAAAATCTGAGTATTGTCCTTAGATACTTAACTGAAAGGAAAACTAAAGAGACTGACAGTCATTTGTAAGGTGATTTATTGCCTTGTCAACAATGCCTTCTTGTCCTCCTTTTTCAAACTTGCTACCAAGAAAGTATCTCAAATTGCCTGTGAAGCAAACAGAAGTATCATGTCCAGGCTTTAAAATTACACAGATAACTTTACAAACAAGTAAGTTCTCTGTGACATCTTCTAAATACACAAAACAAATGCAGTCAGACAATTGACCCCTTCTGAAAAAGATCACGCAGCTACATGACAAAGAATTGTTGGCATATCGGTTGCATTTTTTAATTCCAGCCAAAATTTCCAAACAAACAAAACATATCCTCAAAGTAAACATGATGGCAGAGATATTTTATCTTCCATATGGAACACTCAGTTTCATGTGAGAGCTCAATTAGCAGCAAACATTACACGTAAGTTTGCAAAACATTTCAGGTAACAATTCAATGAGAGCAAAACTTTCAGTTTTCATAATAAATTCATAAAAAAATGCCTTTCAGATATGTAGACCTTTGCCTGTAGACATATGGAGAAGATATTTATAAGGTTAAAACAGCACTGGCTTTATTACTTTTAGTTCTAGGAGTTCAAAAATATATTTCTTACGTGTGTGTGCATGTTATGCCGCCTTTTATCTCCTCAGTTCCCCTCTTCACATAGCTCACAGAAAGCATATAAAACCACATCCAAATGTGAAAAGAATATTCTAATTATGAAGGTCTGACAATGAGCTGCTGCACTTACATTGTCAAAACCTCCAGCACAGTACAGCCCTTTTGTGTTATCTTGCTGGAAGAAACGGATCCAAGAAGCTTCAAATTTCACTGCTCATTCTCTTTGTAAGACTGTAATAAGAAATGTGTAATAAAGCTAGTATCTTAACACCTTGGGGACTTCCATCTGTCTTTTGAAAGAATTTGCAACTAGTATGAGATAAAGCAGGGGAAAAAAATAGAGGTTTGCAGTAAAATCAATGGAGCTTAAAGATGAGCAGTAAGCCATCTTCTTTGTGTCTTCCTAGGTTCCGATTCTGTGAGCTATGCAGACCAACTCCATGAATAGATCTAGATCCCTAAACAAATACATTACACACATATACACAGACTTTTTTAACTTGGCCTGCATCTATATGAAATTGATTTTAAAAGCTTTTAGTAAAATGACTCTCATTAATGTTAAACGGCTTTTAATCAGGTCCTTAAACAACCAGTTTGACATTAATGAGATTCATTTTATTAAAAACTTCCTAAAAGTTTGAGTTCAAATCTTGATTTTACTTGATCTATAGCAAAAGCCCATGTGAAGTGCATAAAACAATGATTTTACCTTTAATTAAGCTTTATTAAGGCATTCAAATGATTTAAACATTTATGCTACTTTGACAGCCAATTAGGGACATCAGTTTACTGTAAAAGTTTGGAAGGTGTAGTGTAATTTCTTAACTTGTCACATCTAAAGCACAAGAAGCTTCTATCTATGCAGACAAGCAAAATGAATAATGTTACCTGGAGCTCCCAACATGTTATAACAACTAGAGAGTCTGCAAAAGCAGGAAAACCTTAGTTATGTTTGCAATATACAGTTTCACACACATAAGAAAGAGAGACTGCTCCTCACAGTTAGGAGATGACATCAGGTTGCCTTTGCCATTTCCATGGTCTCCTCCAAATGCATACAGAAGGAAAGGGGCGAGGAGCAATGTTATAGCACATATCAACTATGTCTTGTATTTAGCTGCACTGTTGCACTGAGATACTACTATATGCTGCACCTAGTGTAAACCCAGTATAGTTTACTTTGTTCTGTAAGTCACCATTTCCCCAAATTAGTTTCCCTGGCTGCTCCAGGGGCAGCACAGCAGCCTGGTTTTCCTAACAAGTTTACGGTAAAGCCAGAATTCTGCTCAGATAATTTTAGCAGTTTTTCACAGAATGTCCAGCTGTATTTCTGAATGTAACTGGTTTTCTGATTTTGTCTTAGTTTGTTTTATGTACACTTACAGGTGGCTTTCCAATATATTGTGCAACATGCTATGTTTAAAAAATCTTGAACATCTGGAGATAAAACTTTAGAATTAACAGTCACATTTTCATCATTTTTAGAATCTGCCAGGCTTTCAGCTTCACTTTCTTGCTTTTCCAAGAATAAATCTGGTAATCTCTTCTGTGTTTTATCAGGTCACTCCAACTTTCTGTGATACTCCTTGTGAATGGATTTCATTATCTAAGAACAAGTCTCCATGAGACATTTAGTTGCTACAGCTGGCTTCCATGTGTTAACATCTCATTCTGACAGCATCTCCCTGTGACGCTAGAGATTAAAAGCCTGCCGGTTGTATTATATTGTTTTCTCTGTTTATGTTGAAAGGTTTTCTGTTTGGTCCTCACCTGTGGTATTACTGGTGCTAAACAAAGCATGCTCTGTTGGAGGAGGAATTCTTGCTCCAATGCATGCAGCAGTGCTCAAGCATCAGAAAAAAAGGATTGTTATAACATTCATTTGCTGGTTAGAGCTTTTTAAGTTTTAAATGTCACATTGACATTATGTGTCTACCTGTGAGCATAACTTTGTTGCATTCGTGAGACTCATAAAAGGTTCAGGGAATTTAATCATCTGGTATATCAGTGGTGGTGATACTGTATATACTATAGATAAACTTCTTTAACTGTGAGTATTCAAATTTTGAGCTATGATGACCCACAGAACTGGCGAAACTGAATCCTTTCTTGCATTTCAGCAGACAGCTACATGATAAAACACATACCTCTCATTGAGGAGATAATTCAGAATATAAAAAGAAAGCTTTCCAACATGCAAAGAGTATCACTTTCAGAGTGTCTCTGTACAGATGTTCTTTCTTTTTAATGATAATTTTGGCAGTGGTTTGTTGTGGGTTTTTGTTTTGTTTTTTGTTTGTTTTTTTTGGTTTTTTTTTTTTTTTTTTTTTTTTAATTGCTAAACACCACAAATATGCATTCTGTATGTTAAACAGCATCTGATAACCTGATATTATCTGCATTTTACAGCATGAAGAAAATTGGTTTAAATGCGAAGGGCCATAAAGAAGTGTTGGACTTTCACCAGGTATCTCAGCAAATGTTCTCACTTGGTTTGTTTGCTCTGTAATTGCTCAGTTGCTAAATCAAAATTTAAAAATACAAATATTTGTGTCTGAATTATCCAGCTGAGGAATCAACCCAGAAGAGACAAAGATGAAGTAAGGCTGACACAGACCTGAAGAAAGAGTGGAGTGCTTATGGGTGCAGAAGAATTTGATGTGATTTAGAACCAGGGTTTTATATTTCTTTCAAAATGAGTGAAACTTTTGTAGGAGCAATCTAATTTCCTCATGAACCATGGGAGTTTAATTTCCGAACACCAGACAGAGGTGACAAAACCTGTCTTTTGCATCACTCACAATATAAATCCAAACCAAAATCACTTTCATTTTAAAAAACAGTTAAGGCTCCTAGAAAATGTACTTTATTGTCAGTATAACATCATTTACAAAGCTGCAGCATTTAACAGCAAGGAAATCAATGTTTATAGAGATCGTAAATCATATATTACGCGCCTAGTAAAGTGACAAAATGCAATTGATAATGCTTATCAATTATTAAAAAAAAAAAAAAAAAAAGTCTATTTAAGCCTTAACTCTGACTAGGAGCTTAACTTTTTTAGCCACATGTTGGTAATTATATGTTTTATTTTATTTTATTTTAGTAATTTCTTCTTTCATGCATACCTTTCCTACTTTTTCTCTCTCCTGTGCCCTTCTCCCTTACTGTATAGCACAACATAACAGAATCAAAAGTCCATCTCAAAATGGTATGTAGATAAACAACAAAGAACTCAGATAAACTCAAGACTCAGATGACGCTTTGTGGCCATAGATGCATTAAATTCACTTGTTAGGTATCATCATTCGCCACACACTACATATAAGCCAACAAATGCACAGGTGAGCACAAGTGGACACACAGGAGATTAATGTAAAATATAGTATTCCCAGAACTTTCTGGGAGAAACCAGTTGTCTGAATTAGTGAGCAGCTAAACGCACCCTGATACCTCTATTTACCTTACAGGTAACTTCCACCAGTCCTGGATAACATATCACTGAAGGCTCACCAGTGCTGTAACTTCTGATTCAGAGTTACCATTAATCATCACTGTAGGACTCTGCACTTTGAACACGGACTACCGGTTATGGAACCGTAGGCTATTATCTACCACAAAGATATGATACCTTAGTGAGAATCTCCTAGCCATACTGTACTACACACACATCATCATTGTTATTATCGTTCATGAAAACTTTCAACTATGATGTCCCTTGTTTTTCATGCTAAACAGAGGTAAGCACAGAGAATAACATCCCATGATTAGGACATATAGAATATATGTCTCAGTGGGAATGAAGGGGAGAAATGATGAGATGGACAAAGAGGGAAGAGAAAAATCTTCCCAGCAGCAGAAACACAAGCAGAGAAGGAACGGCAGATAGACTGCAGAGATGGGAAAAAGAAAAATTAAAATTAAAAAAAAAAAAAAAAAAAAAGATAGGAAGGAGAGAATCTGGAAAAGGAAAGAGCTCTCATTAATGGATTACTTTGTCCTCTGTGCCAAATCAAAGAACACCAAAGAGGCTGTGACAGAAACTGCCAGTGCACCTCTGCTCTTCAGCAGGCAGAGCACACAGGCATCTGCAGAGATGTGCATTTTCTCTGTCCATTGTAACAGAAATACCAGAATTTTCTCCTCAATGAATTGACACAGCAAAATGAGTTTCTGAGGTAAGAGATCAGTGTCATGCCCTTGGAAATAAAACCACTTTGCAGTTACAGTATCTTTCTTTGTAACAGGGCCATTCTTACTAGGTGCCTCTGTCTCTTCCCTCCATCTCCCTCCTTTCAGACCTAAAATCTGACAGATATAGCTGAATCTTTTTCCATTTTTGTTTAGAACTAATAAGCAATGAATGGGAACTTCCTTTTTTGTACTCTTGGCCTTGGTTTAACTGCAATAGAGAAGAGCATATGCAGCTCCACCAGTGGTCACACTACCCTTCTGTTTGGTAAACCCTTTGACTTCTTCACTTTCAGAAGCCAGAAAGTTTGTGAATGGTATCTTATGAGAATAGGATCTTCCACAGCTGTGACCTTGAACTCCCTAAAGAGAATTATTTTTATTCAATCACAAACAAATAAAGGTTGTATGTTCTAAAATACCCCTTCCCAACCTCCTCCTTGTCTGCAACAAAGAGTGTTCAAAAACTCGCTATCCTTCCTAAATGACGGGTTGTTGTTCTTTCAGCCTCCTTCCCTGTTAATAAACTCACCATTTCAAGGTCATATCATCTGTTAAATGCAGGCTGTAATAAACCAGCTGCTTTTCATTCCAAGGCCCAACAAATTGTGCTAAACAAGTTCCATGCAAAGGAATGGCAGGCATAATTCACAGGAGTTGGACTGGGGGAGAGACCCAAGTTAAATGGATGCTCTAAAAGTATTACTTCTACACATTATTCAGTGGAAAAGGTGCTCAGGATCTCTTACAGATTGCAGACAACTTCTACTTTGTCACGCAACAAGTTGAGGGCAAAGAAAAGCATAATCAACCTATCCTTATGAAGCTAGTTTCTTAGGCATGCACATGAATATGATGACAAGGTACGTCTCACGGAAGCATGTGAACAAAGATAAGGGAACAAGAACTGAGAAGACAATCCCATGCCTAAAGAGGTATGGCACGTGGCTGTGAAGCAGCTGAATATCGGCTCTCTTAGGGAAGGGTCTGCAGTGTCCCTGAGAGGATTTTGAGCACAAACAGAACTAGCGCAACTAGTGCAACTAGCGCAACTAGCACAATGAAGTGAGGGTGGGCCTCGATGGAAGATACAGAATTACATTGTTTTCTTCAAGACATTTAGCTGCTATTTTTTAATTATGTTTATAGTTTGAAAATCAAGTCAGATTCTCACTTGTCACTAGACCACTCATTTTAGCAAGAATATCTCAGCCATTTGTTAACAACAGCATATTGCCTAAGAAAAGAATAGTGAAATAGACACTGCATTTTGCATTTGGTTTCTATGATGCTACACCAGGAAATGTAAATCCTACAGCTACGCCAGTATAGCTGAATCAGTTTTACAGAAAAGGGTAGCTATAATAATTCTGACTCAGCAAATGACTGAGAAGCAAGTTAGCTGGAATGTTAACTCAAATGAACTTGGGTGAACAAACCCAATTTCTTCCATGTGGATGAATTCACTTACATGAGTCATGTCAGACAAAAGATTTTCCCACCATCATACTGAAGGAGCCCAAGATAATTTCCACAGCTAAAATTCATCACCAAACACTAGAAATCTTTTGATGCCCACTTTCTGTGTGTATTGGAGAACCTATAATTGAAACTTTACAATGAGAATTTGGAGAGGGAATATGTGCCATAGTTATTCTGCAAAGAACTCAGGATTTAGTGTCACAGGATGCTGGGTCAGGCACTGAAGCCAGCTAAAAAAGATTCCTGCTGCTACCACCATTCTTTTCTCTCCATGCCTTAGCAATTCGTTCTAGCTAGGCTCTACAGGTTGCCAGTAAAGTTAGTACAGCTATTTGTACTATCAACTGTATTTCTGAAATAAAAACCAAACAAACAGGAAGAAAAGGAAAATTTAAAGATGCAAGTTACCATTACTTTAATGACACAGTTTACATTTCAGCACAATCAAAGAGATGCACAAATGTGAAGATGACAAGCATGCTGGCACAGGTGTCAGTACAAGTTTCTTCAGATAGTTTTGCAACTAACACTAGCACCTTTTCAAATTATGCCTGCCAGTATGGTCAGAACTGTAAAGAGATGGGAACCTATCCTTCAAAAGACAATAAACACAATCAGAGAACGAAAGGTAAGAGAAAGCACAGGGTGAACAGAATGGAAAAATATGCAGTGCAGCCTTAACTATAAAAACAAATTAAATCCATATGGTAACAGAATGAGGCAGTATCAGTCCAAATATCCATGATCAGGAAAAGCCCAGACTCATGCTTATTCCAAGGTCCAGACTCAAATTCTATTTCTTCACTAGCAACAGACAGGAAATAAAGTACCCTGCCCTTTATTTCCTTATGAGAATCACTGAACTTCTGCCATTAAATTGCTCAGGGAAGATCCAAGGCTTGGACTGGAGCACACTCTGGGCAGAGAACTGTTTTGCCAAATCCCCATCCCAATTTCTTTCTGTTCTTTTCTCCTGCCCCAGAATCTTTATCCCAGTTGAGTACTTCCACCCGCCCTGTTTCTTGTCTTACATTCAGGGCAGAAGGCTTTTGTTCTCCGCATTGCCAGAAGGCTCACGGAAGACTGCTGTCAATTACTGCACTCAATCCCACAGTGACCAACAAGAAGTGGGAGCAGCAATTGCTGGAGAGAAGTCATCCATTTTGCTGCGGACTGCACACAGTGTTAAAGAATAGAGACCCTATGGTCTACATACTAGGAACAGCAAGAGGCATGCCCAGTGAGGGTGAGCAATCTCAAGGTATTGGTTGCTGAATGTGAATAAGTGTCTAATGTACAGGTGAAATCTGTTACTCAGAATCTGGCTTTTTGTGAGATGCCCAATGTACTCAAAACAGGGATCACATCTTGTTTCAAAGGGGGGGGGTATCTGTTAATGAAAAAGTCCTAATATGTATAAAACCATGTGTTATTAAAAAAAAACCCCACCAAAATCCAAAACCACCAACCCCTCCAAAAAAAACCCCAAGCCAGAAAAGAAACCAAACGAACACCCAAACCCAACTTTATTCTTTTCAAAACCAGTTGAAGTTAAAAGTAAATAAAATCAGAAGCAAGCCCAAAGCACAGAGAAGTGCAGATCAAAGAAATGTGTACCAGCAAGTTGCATTGTATGGTTGCTGGTGTCAAGTGACATAGCTGCACTGTTTATAAAAAACAGTTATGGTTGACACTAAGGAAATCTGAATACTCCTTTAGATTCCAAAACTATCCATCTTTCTAAGGCAACCTCTAAATGACACAACCTCCCTGACACAACCTCCATTCTTTGAAGATTTCTCTTCCCTGAAAAGTATTTGTTTCATCTAACATGGTCCAGACTCTCCAATTCCAAAACCTGATGAACATGTAAGCCTAGTTCCTTCTAAAAACTTTCTCTGTTCCAGAAGGTCTTCAGGGGCCAACATATCTGCTTAAACGACTTTTTCCTGGAGGACTTCGAATATATGGTGCCCTCTGTGGTTTCCTTCTTAATTATGAGCTTTGGGTGCTTAACACATCTCTGGAGCACTGATCTGTAAAACTCACAGACAGAAGTGCTGGAAAGCTGAAATGAAGCACAGCAGAGTAGGGAGGCTGCCAGAGCTAGTAAGCCAGAGGCATCTTCAGGCTGGGAAAGGACTAGAAAGGAAAGAATAATTTCAGGAGTAGGTAGGCAAAATAGTGAGAAGAGAGGCAATTAGACCAAATAGGAGGAGAGCAAGCACAGAGACTGAGGTCAGATCCTGGATCACAGTCATTTGGAACTAACAACAGAAAAAGGATTCAGGGATTAGCCATCAATAAGCAAAGGACAAGACAAAAACATGTGGAAACTTGCATTCTGAGCTGTCATCCAGATTTATTTTTTTTTTTCCATAGCAGAGGAAACAGATAAAAGGTACACAGTTGTAACAGCAGTGATGAAATGGATCAATTTAGTGCCTTTGCTCAGGAGAGAAAAAACTTACCACTGAGTGTGGTCTGTATAGACAAGCTATCTGGCCACCATCAGAGTACAGAAGCAAGTTCAACTACCAGCTACATGCAGTCCACATACAGCCGGTATGCTGAATAAAACTATACGACTGCTGACACTTTCTTCAGCGGTCACCTAGTGCCAGCATACTTCCCAGCTGAGTCAGAAAGAAACAGCTTAAATTAGAATGTGCCACAGGTAGGAATTTGGGAGTTCTTGACTTTGTTTGTTTGTTTGGGGTTTTTTGTTTATTGTTTTTTGGGGTGGTGGGGTTTTTTTTTTCCATAGGGATGGGGTGGGAGTGCATCCTCCCCTAAGGATGTGGCTGTGATGAGGCACTCAGCAAAACTGTAGTTCGGGGTTCATGCTGAAACAAGTTCAAACACTCCACATTACGACCAGTGTGCTCCTACAACAGCTATGACTGCCATCTGCCTCAGTGGCCTCAGCAAAGGGGACTCTATAATCACAGAAAAAATGCCTGTGGGTATTACATCCCTCCTTTTTCAGAGGCTGTTTATAGGCATAGCATAACTTTAACAACATTTTTCTTAGGCTATGTGATTCAATGCAGCATTAAGAAAAGATATGTGGGGACAATGATGTATTTATCAAGTCTACTGGCTCCTAGAGGCTTTGGTACCAGAGTATAAAACACTCTGTCGCATAAGCCAAGTTGGAAGTAGGTACATGACAGTACGGCTTTATTTTTTGCTTACAGTCTGTGCCTTCTGTGCCAGGAAAAAAAACCCCACCATAGAATCATAGAATAGTTAGGGTTGGAAAGGACCTTAAGATCATCTAGTTCCCACCCCCTTGCCATGGGCAGGGACAGCCCACACTAAACCATGTCACCCAAGGCCTCATCCAACCTGGCCCTGAACACCGCCAAGGACGAAGCATTCACAACCTCCCTGGGCAACCCATTCCAGCGCCTCACCACCCTCTCAGTAAAGAATTTCTTCCCTATATCCAATCTAAACTTCCCCTGTTTAAGTTCGAACCCATCACCCCTTGTCCTGTCACTATCTATAGCAGGAAATAAAACAGTCAAAACAACAATAAAATTAACTGAAAAAATATCAGAAAGTAGATTTTTAATTTATCGTCATCAGAAAAAACCAACAACCAACAAACCTGAGACTACTCAAAGTTCAGATATAGACATTATATTTTGTAATTATCATTGAACCAATCAATAAGAAGGGCTAATTGCTAGAGGAGATTTAATGTCATAGTCAATTAATGTGTATTTATGAATATTAGCTGCCAGATGTAACTGTCATAAAAATGCTCCTGCTGAATTCAATGAGAGTGTTGATTGTGGTTTCAGGACAAGATGATAGTGAGCTGTCATCTGTGGAGTCCCAGGGAAGGTGAGCCCCACTGAGGTCTTGAATCTACGGACAGGAGTTGTACAACATTATGTTGCCTACACTAAGCAAGCAACCATGCAAACTACAGGAAAACAAAACAAAATGAAAAACAACACTAACAGGGAAAAGCTAATCATTGACAAAAATTTTTGGAGACAGGGAGGTGGAGAATAGATTTCCCCCATTTCTCCCCTTTAAAAACAATCAAAAGATGCAGGAAGATGTTAGTCATTAGTATAATACTGATGTTTAGGGAGGAAATTAATGGATTAAGGCAGAGAATGGTTTAAAGTGGAACATGTGCTTTTGGCTGTCTGCATTTTACTACTTTATTAGGAAAACAGTGGTTTTAAAGGTAGGAGCACAGGTCTTGGGGGACGCAAAAAGGCACTCCATGTTACTGTATGACACAGTAAAGAAAACATTTAACTTCTCATACTTCACATCCTCGTGAAAAAGAGAATTATAGCTGCCTGGCTTTGTAGGACACCTTAGGTTCCTCAGAGAAAATAAACCACAGTATTTACATTAGTACATTACAACAGTGCTTCTTGTGTTCAAATTTCCTCACAACCTGTAACGGATCCTCACAGTGGGTCTGCTGGACTGAATTTTACAGACACTCTAACCTTCAAATAAAACGGAGTATATCTATAGGTTGTCCAAAGCCATTGTGGGGGCTCCAAGGTTTAGTCTGGTGAGCTACATCTTGGGCAGAGACGAGTTTTTTCCTACGCAGGCACCTCTGTTTCAGCTGCATGTTTTTAGCGCCTCACTGTAAGTGCCCTGCTGCTGGAAGCGTTTCCCTGCAAGGTGGCAGGGCGCATGGCCATGCTGCACAAGGACGGTGACGACGGACCACAGAGGAGGCCGTGCTCCTTGCCCTGGACCACCACTCCTCTGCTGAAGCGGCTCCCGCCCGCTTCTCATTCTGAACGTGGCGAGCACGGACTTTGTAAGCCAGTTCAACGTTAAGTGAAGCCGAGCAACGTTTATAACGTAACGGCCTTCCGACTCCCTGGGGTCGCCGTGTAAGCCCGCGAGCGCCCGTAATGCAGCTTTGCGGCTGTTCACCTCCCACCGGCCACCCCGGCCCGCTCCCCCGGGGCCGATAGGGGCAGCTGGCGCCCTCCCACGGCCCCTCCTCGGCCCTGGCACCCCGCGGGAGCAGGGCGGGGGGCCGAGGCAGGTTCGGGCACGAGGCCTTGCCGCAGGCCTCGCACCTTGACGTGGCCCCCGCGGCCCCGCCAGCGGGCTCCTAGCGTTGCAGGGCGAGGGGCAGCTCTCCGGGCGGCGGCGCCCGGGGCTGGCGGTAGCCGCAGGCCCAGGAGCGCGGGGTGGGGGGTGGGGAGGGGGGGGCAGAGCGCGGATCCAGCACGGCTGCCATTTCCCCTGGCCCTCGGCGCTGCCGGGCGGGAGCGAGGGCGGGCGGAGGAGGCGGAGAAGGAGGAGGAGAAGGGAGGAGAAAAGGAGGTGGCCGAGCCGGAGTGAACTGAGCCGCTCAGCTGCCAACACTCACACATCGCCTGCTGCCGCAGCCGCGCTGCTCCCGGACCCCGGGCGAGAGGGAAGGCGAGGGAAAGCCAGGCGCGGGAGAGGAGGCAGAAAACCGCTAGCAGGGGAAGGAAGTCAGAGAGGAGGGGAGCGCAGAGAGAGGGAGAAGGAGCCCTCCTCGCCGCGGAGACGACTTCCCATGTAGCTGGGGACAGAGGGAGAAGCTGGCGCTCAGAAACTGTGAGAGAAGCTTTCCAAGCAAGTTACTTAATCCCCGCAGAGCGGCGGGAGGAGGGGACAGCAGCAATCACCGATTATAACCATTATTCCCAACCCCTCATCATTTAACCCCCGGGAGGTTCAATGCACTACTCCAAGCTCTTCCTAGTTTCCTCCTCGGGGTAACTTCGGAGGACGCGCCGCCGGTGCCGCCCGGAGGTGAGCAGAAGAGCCTCAGAAGAAGGAAGGAGAAGTTTTGTGGGGGTTGCGTGCGGAGAAGGAGAAGATGGGCTGGAAGCGCCGCTGCTGCTGGGGAGGCGGAGGCGGCGGGGACCTTCTCTGCCGGCTCACCCTGGTGCTGGGGTTCCTGCTGCCCGCCTGCAGGACGCGTCTGTACACCAACCACTGGGCTGTGCGGATAGCTGGGGGGCTCCCGGAGGCCAACAGGATAGCTAGCAAATACGGATACGTCAATATAGGACAGGTAACCCTCCTTACAACTACTTCCGAGCGGGCGCCAGCGGCGGGGCCGAAGGGCGGGCGGGCAGGGTCCGCTGGGGCAAGGGACGGGCAGTTCCGCAGCCGCCGCGCGACCCCGGCCCTGGCTCGGGCCCCGGCGCTGTCCCGGCCTCCCGCGGCGGAGGTGATGCGCGGGGGCAGGTACACCGGAGGCGCGCCGGAGGAGTCGCGGCCGCGGCGCCCCCAGCGCGGCCAGGTGCGGAAAGGGGCGCGTGCCGCGGAATCGCCCGCGGGCCAGGGTGAGGGCGCGGTGAGGCCCCTCTGGGTCTTCGCCCGCCGTGATGCTGTCTCCGCCGCGGCTGAACTTTGCTCTCCGGCTGGGCACTGTCCTGCCCCCTTTGCAAAGAAAAGAACGCTGGTACAAGAGGAACTCGCCCTGCAGCGAGCCACCGTCTCTCCCGGCGGCCAGGACGTGGCAGCTGCGGCCCCGGCCCGCAGCGGGGGGCGGCTCGACCCCCCTTCTGGCGGGACGTGCGGGGGGGAATTGGTGTCAGGGGCGGCCCCGGCGCCTCTGTGCTGCGGCCGTGGACGCAGAACTGCCACGGGGTTACCCCGGGGAAGGAGCCATACCGCCCGCCGCCGCGGCCCAAGCAGCCGTCCCGTAGACCGCTCGCTTTCCTCCGGGTGTGCTGGATACGCGGGGGAAGAAGTCAACTTCGGGATACCACCACTCCAGGCTGAGCTTCCCGGGCCCGCGGCTGCCGGCCCGTTGGGCAGCACCTGGGCTCTGCGGCGCCCGCAGATGTTTCACTTGAAAACACCTGGACTGGCTAGATCCAGAAATTACCCCGTGAGAAAATTCTTGGATCCAGCCAGGTCCAGGAACTGCAAGTGAGGAAACACCTGGTTCTTCCTGGATCCCATCAGTCTGAAAAATCCCCTCCCCACTACAGCTAGGCACAGTTGCCGCTTGAAATGTCCTAAGATCACTTTTTCTGACAGAGTTTCTGCCAAGTATCCTAAGATTTCCTGGCAGTTATCCTCAAAATATGACTTGCATATGTAGGATTTATCGAGGTGAACGTGTAAAAAATAAACTATTCCTTTGCATGCTTGGCTGCGAACATCCAAGCACAGCCTTTCTAGACTGTAGTTTATGCTACATGAATTGAAGGTTTAGAAATGAGCATTTGCAGGTACAGCAGGCTTCATCATATATGAGATTCACAAAAATGCAGCTGCATTTACAAAACAGGCCTTTTACATCAACTGGATCAAAGTGAGACCTGATTATTATTTGTGTTGTAAAATGAGTTCCCCATGTACTACATCATTGACTTAAAAGTTTGAAGTATGCATCTCTACTGTTCCGAATCATCGCGAGCCTGAATAAAGCAGCTGTGCGGTTTATTAAGATAAATAATTTGCATGAGAAAAGCTGAAAAATGGCACTGAAGTAGCACAAAACATGCTAGTTAAAGATGCAGTTACTTAGAGCTGAGTACCAACTTCTCTCTTACAGGACTTGGGCAGGTCAGCAGTGTTATTCCCAGTTGGAGGCACAAAAATTCAGGAAGAAGCTTTCATGTCGAAATTGAATCCCCACCTTGAACCTGCCATTTAGAAATCCAGATATAAAGTCTTTCTTTTTTTGTTTTGCGAGCACCTTTTGCCCAAGGTGTTTCTCTGTATTGCTGGCTGAGCCTTTATAGTGCCAAAATAAACAACAGTCAGTTGGAGGATGTGCTTCATCCCTTTTGGTCAGGCAAGCTGGGCAAGCCTAGTTTTTTATACCTTGCGTATCCAAACCTCATGTTGAATTACAGAAAGAATGGAGCAATTCATTATTGCTTCTTCCATGTCACTGGAAGTGCCGTGTATACACCTATAAGATATTAATAAGAGATACGTTGCTGATCAGGTGAATAGATGGGAATGAGACAAAATAGAGACTATAAATAATGAAAAAATGGAAAATGCATTACTGAGTATACAGATAAAAATACAGTATACGTGAAGGGAGCCAATACTGTTACTTAGTTATGCAGATATGGAAGGTTAAAGTAGAAGATGAATATAAGAATATTAAATGATGGGTGTATGAGAAAGAAAACTTCAGTAGTGATATAAACTAGACTGGTGGGTGATTCCTTATCTTCTGATTGTAACCAGCCTTTAAGAACAAGAAGCAGGCAGTGGGTATACGTGAAGAAATTCGTCAGAACTTCCTGTATGTGTTTTGGACTAGACTAACTTGGTGCTATATGTCATTGTACCATGCCAACATAGAGCTCAGAACTCTACTGTTACAGTTGCATTCCCTAAAAAGTGTGCATTTGCACAAGGTCTTATGCAGAGCTTCCTTTCATGGGTATCTTTTTACAATGGCCAGTGTTAAGTTTCTGATCATTTCTTGCAGAATCATCTCCAAGTAGTATTTATGTGATAGAATGTTTGCTAGTATGTTGGTGGTCCAATGTCTGTCCTTTTATTCTCAGCTAGTGCTTATTCATCTTTTATCAGACTGTGAAAGCTAGATAGAATTCAGAGTTCATAAAATAATCCAAATGGCTGTGGTCTGACCATATTTAGTTTAACATGTAAATATATAGTTCAAAGCTTGTGTAAAATAATTCTATAACCATATTTCTTGAAAATACAAACAAATGTGCATTGTTTTCTGTAAAGCTTACTGATCATCCTTTGTAGACTATATCAATTGATGAAAATGGATAAAGGGAATAAGGCATTAACTTTTAGAGAAAGGAAGTCAGGAAGGCTCTGACTGATGAATTAGATTTGCCTGTAGTGGGTTTTTTTGCATAGATCTGGAAAAGCTGGAAGATACTTGAGGCAGAACAGGAAGTGCAAAAGAATATGGGGCTACAATCTACTGTTTATTACTGAGAGACAATCATAAGCAATTAAAAAAATCTCTATTTGGTATAAGATGTTGAAAGACATCCTTTTAGTTGACTATACTATAAAAACACTGAAAGAGATAACTAGTAAGAAAAATTTCCTGTTAGAGGCAAGGCTTCACATGCTTAATGTCTGTATTTTGTAGCAGCTATGGCCAGGCAATTAAACTTTGGTTTTACAGATAATATGTCTTCTAGGTAAGCTAAAATATTAATTAAAGCTGAAAGTGTCAGTAAAAGCTAAGATGTTTACTTCTGCTTAAAGAAGGTAATTACAAATCTCATAGAAATATACATCCCCAAATCACCTGAAGTAGATTAAAAAAAACCCTAGTGTAATGCATTAAGCATATTTCTTTTTTCTTTTTTTTTTAATTAAATTTGTAAGCTCACCTTTAAGGAGAAAATGCAAAAAAAAGCTAAATACAAATCCCACTAGCTGGCCCAAAGAATCAACTCAGTACCTATGACCAAGAAAAATAATGGAATTAAAATATTCAAGGTAAGAGGTAGTAAAACTATGTGTAAAAATGAAACTCAGGTAGGTGGAGTTGCAAACCAGAGTATTCTGACAACAGCTACTTGTATGATTATAGCTGAAGGGAATAGTGGAAAACAGGATTTCTGAAGATCTTACCATCCACCCTGTTAATTTTGTATGGGTGGAGATGCAAGGTGCCATGGAAGAGAGAGTTTTGGGTAGGTTAGGAGTAAGATAGGTAACAGGAGGCAATATTCAGATTGTGTTTGTGGAAAAATGTCTTTGAAAGGTAAGTTAAGTTGATCAGTGGTGACAAGACTGTAGACCCAGAAGGGCAGTGAATCATAAACACTGGACAACATCCTTTTTCCCAGTTTTTGTTATTTGATGTGTTCGTGGTAACAGGTGGAGTTTACTTTTCCCTCTTTTTTGGTGCTTATGAGATTTGGAGAATGTACAGCTGAGTCTTGGAATTCCTTTTAAGTCCATTTTCATTGCCATAGTGCTGTCAGGAAAGCTACAAAGCCTATCTGAATGACTGGATGAGTCCGGCAGAAAGAGATGTTAAAGGAGACCTTGAGAACACCTGCTGGTGAGCAGTAGAGAACTGCAACTCACAGCTTCTGGTAAGCTGTTGCTCTCAAATTTCTGTGGTCTCCATCTCTTGTTAGAGAAATCTGAAGCTTTAGCTTCTCTTCTTATTGAAAAGAGGAATTTTCCATTAATATTTAGGGAACACAACACAACAGAGAAAGAATCCTCTTTTACTCTATGTTTTTCCAGGCTACGTGTTCTGGTTCTTGTTTCCTGCAAATTGCTCCAATGTACTGCTCATTTATCCTGTATTTACTTACCATTATCAATGTGAAGTTGACAGTAGACATAGGAGCTGCTTCTTCAAAGATACTTGAATTCTTACAGTATCTAATGAGACTGGCAGTAATTTTCTTCATCTATGGTTTGGAAGAGCATGGAACAACAATTTAGACCTATGATTGTATCAACTGTTACTTATTTTCTGCCAGCAAACTTTTTTTCCCCACAGGATTGAATGAAGGTTATATATCGCAAAAACAGAAGCATTAGGTAGAAAAAAAACAGAGGCAGTAGATCGCCTTGTTGACAGACACAAGTGGGCATGGTAGCCATTGGAAGGTCAGTGATTTTGCTTGCTGTAGTTAGTGCCATCAGTTTGGAACTTCCGATTTGAGCTCACGCTCAAATTCACAGGCCTTCATTTAAGACATATTAAAGGCCTGTCCCATAACTTTAGGCTTGAGTACTTGGTTACTGGTAGTGTAATTTCTATGGCATAACCACATCTGTATTAAGGACAGTGGAGCAAACACAGTGAAACATAGTATAAGCTACAGGACGATTGGCCCAAGGTCTCCTGTTTTTGTTGGGCTTTAGAATAGTGCAAATGTGTAATAGGAGAACTTAAATGCATAGAATTGGGTTTTTTTCTTTCCTCCTCTCCCATCCCAACCCCCCATATATTGCAGCCATTTCTGATCTACCCTTAAAGTGCAATTAGTAGTTTCTGTAGCAAGCAAATCCTTGTCCGTAAAAAAAAAAAAAAAAAAAAAAAAAAAAAAAAAGAAAAAAGAAAAAAGAAAAGCACCCCTATTCTTTTTGCATGGGTCTTTTAAGAAAGTGGTCTGGACTAGCAAGCCCTCTGGGCCTATGATAAAGTAGTGTAATGTAAAACAGCCAAGGAATTGTTTGAAGTTGCATGCTGGATGGAGCAGTTTGGGGTATAACACATCCCCCAGCAGCTCCTGGCTGACATATTTTAGCCTTCTGTCTTGTAGTGCACTCCACAGACCTTTCTCTTGGAGATAAAATATCTATCACTGATGTTGGGTAATTTTCTTTCGCTGTTGGCAGCTACTGAAGGCTAAGCATAAGGTCTGTGAAGCATTTTGTACAATTGGCATGAATATTGCAACTGTATTGATAGTGTGGAGATTCGCTACTATACAGTGAAAGAAGGAAGCCTTCTTTTGATATAGCCATGAAAATTAAGGTGTACTGATACATCATCTTGATTCTCATGAATTTCCTCAGTTCTTGTAAACACGGCTTCTCACTGGATACAGATTTCTGGTTTGGTGCTAAAATATTCTCAGAGAACTAGAGAAAGGAGCACCAGCTTATAGAGTTAATGACTTGTGAAGCATCTGTGAAGCTGGGAATCCTACTCTGGGCTCCAGTGATAAAGGCTTTTGTCCCCTTGGATTTATCAATGTATGCTTTTCCCCTGCAATTCTTTCTTTATATAGGTAAAAGAGGAGGAGCTCCAGTAACTGACTGGACATACGAGTTCATTTTAGTTTGAAATGTGTGGCTTCAAAATGAGGAGGGTTTTTTAGCTCTGTGCTCTTCTAGAAAGTGGTGTTTCATCAGTTTCAGGTTGCTGTCATCAGATGCCAGGAGTTTCTTATTCAGGCAAGGGACTTTCCTTGAAGGTGCAAGAGAGCAGGAGGAGCAAACAGCTGATACCCCAAAGGTGATGGAAGAGATAAAGGTATCTTATCTGTGGCTTCAACAATTGAGAGAAATGCAATATGAGTTAGTATAGGAATAAACTCTAGATCTTTCTATTCTTTTTTCTTTCTTAATACTAGGCAGGGTTTGAGGATCATGGAATCATATAATTGTTTGGGTTGGAAGGGACCTTCAGAGGTCATCTAGTCCAACCCCCCTGCAGTGAGCAAAGATATCTTCAACTAGATCAGGTTGCCCAGAGCCACATCCAGCCTGGTCTTGAATGTCTTCAGGGATGGCACTTCAGCACTTTTCTAGCTCACACCATTCGTCTCCTGATTGTATTCTTCCAGTAATTTTTCTGATCTCCTCCAGGCTAGTGGCCTACTCCCCACCCTTGGCAAATGGTAGGCTACCCTTTCCCTCAAATTTTCTTCCTGCAAGGAATACACACTCTTTGCCAAAAGACACCTAAGTGTACTAAGTTTGAGGTGTGGCCCAGGAGTTACTGTTAGATACACAGATGTGGTTTTTTAGATAACCTAAATGTTTGTGTGATTTGACAAAAGGTCTTTTGGTTTGGGAGTTGTGGGTTTTTTTCCTTGTTTGTTTGGGGTTTTTTGTTTATTTGTTTTCAGTTGTGGGTTTATAGATTTAAAGCCAGCAATCACACAAAGAGGTAATAAATACTGCTTCATTTCAAACCTGAGTCTCAGAGATGGCACGGAGAAGATGTTATGTAACAAGATCAATGGATCAGAAAGAATGGGAAGAACGCCTGTTTTCCATTTTCCAGGTCTGTTCCTGATGGGAAGTGAAAGGAAATTTTGCAAAATAAGTTGTTGAAATTGGAAGACTAGAAAAAAGTTTAGTTAAAAGAAAAGGGAGCTTATTTTAAGATAAGAGCCTAATGCTAGGTTGTTGTCTTTGGCAAACAAAAGAGTTTGCTACCGTGATCTCCACCACCTTACATGGATGACTCTAAAAAGCAGGGTGGTAAGTGTTTTGTTGCCGAAATTCAGCTACCCCAGAATAAGAATATAGGTAGCTAATAGATGAGACTTGCCCCTTAAGCACCTGTGTGGTCACAGTATTGAAACAGAATATACTTTTACTAAAATTTTATATCTGGGATAAACTTAATGAAGCCCTGAGTATTAAACTTGCAATTTTCAGGAGTATGGCATTTAAAGAATCAAAGCTGGGTTTAGTCAAAGCAGTATGCACATGCAGATGTAGTTGGGTTGCGCAGATACACCAAGGAAAATTGAATTTTCTCTTATTCATGGCAGAAGAATGTACATTTAGGGACTGGTAGAGAATAACTACCAGGTAGAAATATCTTTGAAAAACGTAAGCACTGAAATAACATTCTTGCAAATGGTTGCATGCCACAAAAAACAGAAAACCATCATGTATTGGAAAATACAAAGGGTATGCCATGGTTAATTACTTCATCCTTAGCAGTAGTTCTCTTGTCTGTGTGATTAAAAAGGAGAGGGAGGAGAGAGAGAAAGCAGAGTTTGCTACTACTAAATGTGAGCTTGGACAAAAAAATGGGAGTTGGACAAAGAAAAGGATGTGTCAAATGGGTTCTGGTGATAGAGGCAGTCTAATGGTCTTCACATGTTAGAAAATGAGGGAAGATGAGAATCTTGTTTAACAGCAATACTAGTCAAGCTACAAATTATATGATGATTTTTTATTTAAAGCCTTTAGGCAAGCATATACTACATTATACTTCTAAGAATAACAATTAGTTGCAAGCTCAATTTAGAAATGACAATGTTTGTGGGAACTGCTCCTCTCAAACAAAATACATAAAGAAGTTGACAGACCAGATTAAAATGGAAGAACCAGAAATCTGAAAATACATAGAGTTAAATCAATAGTACATGATAGTTCTGGTATGGCATGAGCTCCGGCTGACAGTGGCTGACGTCTGTAGGAATGAAGGGCAGGGGGGTACATCTCTACACATAAATTTGTTCATCGCAGTGCCCTTGAGGAGGATCAGCCGTGCCCACATCTTTCCTCACAGATACTTAACCAGTTTTCAAAGATCTTCAGTAAGGAAGCTCTATGGTGCCATGGTTGATCCTAGTGGCTCATCATCCTCTTTGCCCTTGTGAAGTCTAAGCTGTATGTCTTCCTTCAGTTAGCTTGTGTTTTTTGTTTCTCTATGAACATAAAGAATAGAGGCATCAGAAAATGTGTCTTCCTGCTGCCCACTTCTATCTTTTTTCATCCAAGCCCAGTCTTTTCCCTTGTTTTACATAGGTCAGGCTTTCACTAACTGGTCTTGCTATTTGAGTCTGGTCTTTCTGAGTGATCCACATCTTGAGCAAGGCGCTCTTGCAGTGTTACAACTGAGTATGGCATAAGGATTCCTTCAGTTGTCTTCAGGACAGCACTCCTAGTTATGTGGCCCATTACGGTGTTTTCTGTCCTGTATCTGTATGACATTGTTGACTTAGTTCAGCTTGTGATCTGTGGTTCACAAATAGATTCTGCCAAATTCCTACCCCGTTGTTCTCCAACGTGAATTTGTCCAGTAGATTATTATGGTTACTTTGCACATGCTTTTTGATGAATCTTGCCTGTTTTTCCAGATCTTGTTTTACAGTTTCAGTTTCTTTTGAATTCTGTTTCTGCCTTCCAACATGCTTGGAGATCCCCTTTTCTTCTTCATGTGTGTTATGTTTAATAGGTATCTTTCCTATGCCAATATTCAGGTCCCTACTTGAAGTATTGACCAAAAGAGTTGCAATGTTACATAGTTTTGACCTACTATTTCGTAGTTTAATTTTTTGCCTTACTTCAGAAATTTGAAAAGGACTGTTAATCAAGTAGTACTTGAAGATAGATACAGTTTTTAATTTGCAAAGTATCAGCTCAAAATGAATGGAGAAATTTCAAGGATATTAGGTTGGTCTGGATCATCAGTGATTGCTATTATATACCTTAAGTTGTTCGTTAGTGGGTTTTTTTGCCCCAGTTTTAAACAAGTCTAAAAATAGCCAGTTTTAAAAGTGGTTTTGTTACGTGTTCTCAGTCTGGAAAGGTTGGGTTTGTTTTTGGTTGGTTTTTTTTTTTTTTTCACTTACTTCCAATTTACAGATTTAATTTAGTCATGGCCAGTATATATCTGTTCTTGTGCTAAACTGGCTTGGCTGTTTCTCCAGGATATTTGCAGGGGGAGCCAGCCTTCACTTTTGCTTCTGTATCTTCTGGTCTCCTATTAGAAGATAGGCTTACCATTCCCATGGTCATCTCAGTTGCTGTGCTTTGATTGACATCTGTTTGCCTTGCTTATATACAACCTCCCAACAGCTTTGTACAGTGCAGTAAATAATTCTCTAGACTTGTCAGACAAGATATTTCCAGTATTGTATTTGCATGTTTTGCAGCTGTGTTCTTTAGTTCTGTGATTGACCAGTATATCTTTCTCTTCCTGTCCAAATGATAAATTGTAAAATCATGAAGTGAGAAGATATGTATGTCAGCCATGGATGTGAATAACATATTGTCCCTAGTGAAGAACTATGGTGCTCTTTGTCACCTGCCAGACACAGGGGTAAATATGATCAAACAAAATTCTTCTTGCCAGAGATACATAGCTAAAGACAGTAAGTGATTATTTGGCAACGTGCTGGACCCAATTTGATTGATCTTTGCAGAATGAAAAACTCTTGGAATGGAACATTGGCAAGTCCAGGAGAGTATCGGAGCTACACCATGAAATCCTGCCAGACTAGCTTGTTGTGGAAATTCTTGTGGATCACATGACGGTGTATGATGGAGATGAGACTGTAAAAGGCAGATTAGCCAGGCATGATCATGGATTATATAGTTTAAATAAATTAGGAAAGAAAAAGGTTCTCAGTACAGACTTCTCCATATAGCAGGAATCTGCTCCCAGGGAAGCAGCATGCTTCCAAATGTGGGATAGACATCACAGTCACAAAGGGCCATGGTTTTTATCTTTTTTGTGATGTTTCTGTGCCAACAGGGAATAGGCGTCATTTGTGTTTGTTTTCTAGGACCAAACTGGAGTTATAGAGATGATACAAATCACACTTAAAATCTTCGCTGCATTCTCTTATTAATTCATGTTCAAACGAATAAAACAACTGGGTTTTGCGCAAGAATGCTTAGTGGGCAGTGAAGGTGTTATTGCATAGTGCTGTGTGGCTGAAATGCAAGCCTAGAATTAAAGAATGTTCTCCTTTTTTTAAATATTTAGCTTAATCAGAGGTAGCATATCACCTCCCCTCTGAATAAATCTAGAGAACATTTTTTTCTTTTATTAAGCTTTTCTTTGCAGAGTGTATTAACACACTAACCTGATGTCTTGAAAATAAACACAAAGTAAAATGCATGCTGTGTCACACCTCTAAGGCTGGTAGTATGACATTTAGGGCATAGAGAATTAGTTTCTGTAACATTTTTGCTCATGTGAATAGCGTTTATTCAAAATGACCCGTAAGGATGCAAAGGCCATTCTGGGTCATCTAGCCTGCCTGCCTGTATGGCAGTGGTGTTAAGTTACTGTCTGTGGGAGAGAATGAACAAAACAAGCATCTGATGCTTCTCCGTAGCACTCCCTTCAGCTTTTTTCAGCTCAGGAGACTGCTTGAACTGGATATGGCTTCTGCATGCTTGGAAATTCTTGATATTTTTTTTTCGTCCAGACACTTGTCCAGCCTTTTAAATAAAAGTAAACTTTCAGCATCCAAATATTCTTTGCCAAGGATTTTAAAAGCTTGCCATTTAACTGCATGAAGAACCACCTCTCTTCTGCTTCTTACTTACTAGTTTCTTTTGATGGCTGCTGAAAGAGATGGTGAAAATTGATTCCTGCTCACTGTTATGCCATAGATGACTTTCTAGATTTCTAGTATTTTTCTCTAAATTGTATCTCATCTAGACTGAAGAGTCTTAACTTGGCTATTCACAGAATCACAGAATATTAGGAATTGGAAGGGACCTCAAAAGATCATCTAGTCCAATCCCCCTGCTGGAGCAGGAACACCTAGATGAGGTTACACAGGAAGGCGTCCAGGCGGGTTTTGAATGTCTCCAGAGAAGGAGACTCCACAACCTCCCTGGGCAGCCTGTTCCAGTGTTCAGTTAACCTCACTGAGAAGAAGTTTCTTCTCAAATTTAAGTGGAACCTCTTGTGTTCCAGTTTGAGCCCATTACCCCTTGTCCTACCATTGGTTGTCACCGAGAAGGGCCTGGCTCCATCCTTGCGACACTTACCCTTTATATATTCATAAACATTAATGAGGTCACTCCTCAGTCTCCTCTTTTCCAAACTAAAGAGACCCAGCTCCCTCAGTCTTTCCTCATAAGGGAGATGCTCCACTCCCTTAATCATCTTAGTCGCCTTGCATTGGACTCTCTCCAGCAGGTCCCTGTCCTTCTTGAACTGAGGGGCCCAGAACTGGACACAATATTCCAGATGCGGTCTCACCAGGGCAGAGTAGAGGGGAAGGAGAACCTCTCTCGACCTACTGACCACCCCCCTTCTAATACACCCCAGGATGCCATTGGCCTTCCTGGCCACAAGGGCACAGTGCTGGCTCATGGTCATCCTGCTGTCCACCAGGACCCCCAGGTCCCTTTCCCATTCACTGCTCTCTAATAGGTTATTCCCCAACCTGTACTGGAACCTGGGGTTGCTCCTACCCAGATGTAACACTTTACACTTCCCCTTGTTATATTTCATCACATTTTTCACAGCCCAACTCTCCAGCCTGTCCAGGTCTCGCTGGATGGCAGCACAGCCTTCTGGCGTGTCAACCACTCCTCCCAGCTTAGTGTCATCAGCAAACTTGCTGATAGTACACTCAATTCCCTCATCCAGGTCATTGATGAAGATATTGAATAATACTGGCCCCAGCACTGACCCTTGAGCACTCCACTAGATACCGGCCTCCAACTAGATTCCGCCCCATTGACCACAACTCTCTGGCTTCTGTCCTTCAGCCAGTTCGCTGTCCACCTCCAGAGGGTGTACCATATATTTGTCCATTCTTCTTCTCAATTTGGAAACTTTTACAGCTCTGTTATGTCTGCTTTGAATAGAAGGAAATCAGACTGCACACAGTACTTAAATTGTGGCAAAAGTTTGGATTATTCTTACAGTGCCATATTCTCTGCTTTATTATCAATACTTTTGTTGATTATGTCTACCATGCCATTTGCTGTTGGGACTTCTACTGAGCTGAGTTTCCATGGATTAGTCTGCCGTAGCCCCGAGATCATCACTTGTCAGTGGTACTGGGCAGCGCAAAACAGTTCATTTTAGTGTGAGGTTGTGTTTGCACATCAGTTCATCCACATTTGTCTATGTGTGATTTCATTTGACATTTTATTGTCATCACTGAATTCTGCAGCTTTCTTCTGCAGCTCATACAGGCAGTGGTAGTCTTTACACCTGTGATTGATAACAATAGCTGACACCTACACTTCATTGCTCACTTCACTTTCCATGTGAATTTTTTTTGTGAAATAATGTAGGACCTAGAAGAGGTTCTACCATGGACCCCAGCAAAAATTCATGGATGGCAGGGACCTCTGCCTATTATGAGAAGCTAGTTGCTTTTTAATAAATGACTAATTGATCGTAATCTTTGTTTTCAGTCTTTTAATTGATTACTTGCTTCTGCAAACACCTTATAGAATCATTGAATCAACTTGGTTGGAAAAGACGTTTAAGATCGTCAAATCCAACCATTACCCCAGCACTGCCAAGACCACCACTAAACCATGTCACTGAGGACCTCATTTACACAGTTTTTGAACACTTCCAGGTACAGTGATTCCACCACTTCCCAGGGCAGCCTATTCCAATGCTTGATCACTCTTTGTGTGAAGAAATTTTTCCTAATATCCAATCTAAACCTACCCTGTCGCAGCCTGAGTCCAGATTTAGTTCCATCTGTGCCTTTGTCTTTCTAACTTTCTCTTTGGATTTTCTAACTTTCTCTTTGGGTATCCTAACAACATCCTTGTATTTTTCATAGGCTGACTGTCCTTTCTTCCACAGGTGATAAATTATCTTTTTATTCCTGAGTTCAGGCAATATCTTCCTGCTCAGCCAGGCTGCTCTTCCCCACTCGTTTGACTTTTTGGCACATGGGGACCGCCTGCTCCTGCACCTTGAGGATTTCATTCTTGAAGAGTGTCCAGCCTTCCTGGACCCCTTTGTACTTCAGTAATGTTCCTCAAGGAGTTCTGCAAGCCAGCATCCCAAACAGGCCCAAGGCAGCCCTCTGGAAGTCTAAGGTGCAGGTTTTGCCGATCTTCTTCCTGACTTCTCCAAGGACTAAAAATTCAGTCGTTTTGTGATCTTTTGCCCAAGAGAGCCACCAACCATCACATCACCCATCAGTCCTTCTCTGCGAACAGCAGATCTAGCCAGGCATCTCCCCTGGTTGGCTCACTAACCAGCTGGGTTAGGAAGTATCTTCCACACCCTCCAGGAACCTCCTGGATTGTTTCTTCTCTGCTGTGTTGTGCTTCTAGCAGACATCTGATAGCTTGAAGTCGCCTATGAGAACAAGGGGAAGTGATCGTGAAACTTTTCCCAGTTGTTTGAAGAACACTTACTTCATCCTGGCTGTGTGGTCTATAACAGACTTTCTCAGTTGGCCTTCCCCCTGATCTTCACCCACAGATGTTCAGCCTTCTCTCTCACAACACTGGGTTCAAAGCAGTTGATGCTTTCCTTGACATACAACACACCCTCACCACCTCTTTTTTTTTGCCTGTCCCTTCTGAGGAGCCTGTACCATCCATTGCAGGACTCCAGTCATGTGAATCGTTCCACCGTGTTTCTCTGATGGCAGTCATGTCATGATTTCTTTCTTATTGCTGCACAATAGCTTCCGGCTCCTCCTGTTTGTTGCCCATGCTGTGTGCTTTGGCATATATGCATTTAAGTTGCCAGTGGATCTGGACTCCCAACAGCAGCATGCTACCCCATAGCTCAGTCTGCTGTTATCCCCTTCCCCCTTCAAACCTAGTTTAAAGCCCTCTCTATAAGCCCTGCTAGCTGCTGGGCTAGAATCCTTTTCTCGCTTTATACCATGTCTTCTTAAATTCTTCAAAGCTTTTGGTGAAGGATGTTGTCAAAAGCCTTTTGGAAGTCAAACCAGGGTATATCTATCTATGTGTCTTTATCTATATGCGTGACCTTTTCACAGAACACTGATACATTTGTAAGGCAGATTTTTCCTCGTTTAACTGTTTCCAAAGAAGTAATTTTTTTCATTCAAGTATCCATTAATTATCTTACTTCTTAGTTCCTACTCATTTGCCTAGTAGTGACTTGCAAGTTCACAGTACTTCAGATCTCCATTTAGAAATTGACTTCGCATTTGTCACCCAGTTGTCCTCAAATGTGAAACCTGTTTTTTAAGTAAGAGATTTCATGCCACTGTTCCTGTTGTTTTCAGTTACTGTAATTTCTGAGTGCTTTAACTATTTCATCCATATTCCTTCCACACTCTGCAGAATATTTGTATTTCACATATCCTATCTCTAGTAATCCATCTGAGCTGAAGCAGACAAATCAGTCACATGCTAAACTTTGAAAAAAATTTGATGGTTCATGAGTATGCTGGGGTCCAGTGAGTCAAACATGAATGAACAGCAGTGGCAGGTCTTTAAGCTGAGAAGTTTCCCTACCCATCGTGGAAATGAATAACACTGCTTCCCTGCAGGAATGGACTGCAGCATAAGATCTGTTTTCTCTTGAACAACCAAGCCCCGGCACAAGGAGTAATAGTTTCACCAGTTGGCAGTGGGTACCCCAATTAAACCAAAAAAGTCTGATATACCAGATGTGTCACATCACTGCGACAGAACAAGAGCTCCATCAAGAGCTAGCATAATAGTAGTAACTATGATACTGTTCTCAGTTTTCTTCTTGAAATATTCCCTTTTGCTCCACTGTAAGCCAAATTATTCTCTTCCTTGGATCAAAAGCACAACATTAGTTTGAGGTACAAGGTCATTTCCAGAGAGGACATGTATGACAATATTTGGGTTTTCCTTGACAGTCTTGACACATGCCCATCTCTGCATTACTGTCATTGCTCCTTTCTGCCTATTTGATCAAGCAGTACGTTTGCTTCAGCTCAGAGAAGTTTAAATATCCATTGTCAGTGAACAAACTTCTCCTGGTAATTCTTAGGCTACTGCATGATGATTGTGGCCAACTGACGTATCTCAAAGCTGTTCCTTGGAAAAACTGATAACTGGAATTAAACAGGGTTGCTGAGACTTAACCGTGCTGAGACCTAAAGGGGCTCTGGACTGTGTTGACCTCACATGTCTTATCAATAAATGGTTCTACCATTGCAACAGACAGCTTTTTTGGAAGCTTTCTTGTAGATAAATACCATTCCCATCTTGTGAAATCTGAATAATTTCGATTTCTTTCCTGACAACTACAAATATTAATCTGACACACTTAACTGCACAGTGAGAAATTCTAGTGGTGGCTGGAATCTGTGTGGATGTCCTGATGTTTCTGATCTCGTAGGACTCATTTGATGTGGTAACATGTTTCAAAATGGAAATCCAAATCCATTTATAGAAAAGAATATGTGGGTTTATCCAATTCACTGCTACCATTTTGAGTGACTGCATTTTCCCTAATTGAGTGTTTTGGAATTATATATATAATACTGATGTATTGAACAAATATTCAGTATATATGTTTCTCCTTGCATAAGAAAAATCTACTTTCAGATGCACAGTTAAGCATTTGCTCATCCTTTAGGTTGTAAGATTTTGTTCTCCGAACAAGTAGGCTACCAAGGAATATTCTTTGAAAGTGTGAAATGGACAGTGAAAGCTGTGAGCTGTATTTAATCAGTTTTTAGTAAATTTAGATACTTAATTTTGAATTTAATATCACTTCTCCTTGACTTTTCTCTGTAGTCTGAAGTAATTTAGAAGCTGATATATGAACTTAGACATTAGGATGCTAACTTAATGTAGACCTCACTGAGGTCTGGATTATAAAAGACTTTTTCTTCATTGTGTGGTTATTGCAGCTCCCATTAAATACAGCAGAAGATCCCACTGATGCCAGTGAAAGCTAACTGAAACTTAATCACTCTTCTGGCACTATGGAAGTTGGTACAGCAGGAGAGATACGCATATTTCTTACTTTGTATGTCACTTTTTTTTTGCTGTTGTTGTGATTGCAGATAGCTGCTTTAAGTGGAATAGTATACAGTTATGCTAGAATAACTGTTCTTCGGTGTGCTGTAATATATATGTATTTTTTTATCCTCACTAAACATTAGTTACATTAGTTGTGATAATGTTTCCTTTCTTACTAGGTTTGAATGCTACAATATGCAGTCATTTTGGGGATATTTTTTTGTCATGTTTGCTTATTTACTTGCTTTTTCTTTACAGTATCTTTAGATCCTGACAAAGATGCATTTTTTTCATATTCATACTGTTAAACTTAGGAAACTGTTAAGTTCCTCCTCAGAAACTGTTACTCGTACAAATAGCTGTTGCTCAAGTTGTTCTGTCAAATCAATGAGATTACATGTTGGTATGGAGACTGCTTATCTAAATAATAGATACTGGCAAACCTTTTTTTTACACAAAAAAAGTACAAACTTTTGTACAGCTCAAGCATTTACCAAGTAAGATAGGTGAATGTATCAGCATCATGCCTGGCTCTGTCCAAGTTGCATGCTTCGCTTTAGCATATTGCACAGGGTGAAAGATCATTGGACTTCAATACAGTACAAAGTTGAGGGCATATGATCTAGGTCCACTGTAAAGGAGTGTAGGATTTAGTGCCTGCACACACCAAATAGATGAACTTACTCAGTCCTAGATATTTCCATGAGTCACTTCTTTATTACTCTTCAGCAAATTATATAAGCAGGGACAGGCGGCCTGGGAAGAATACAGGATGTTGTCTGGGAAGCTAGGGACCAGGTTAGGAAAGCTAAGGTCCAGTTAAAATTAAACCTGGCCAGGGATGTGAAAGATAACAGGAAGGGATTCTATAGGTACATTGCCAATAAAAGACAGACTAGGGACAATGTGGGTGCCCTCTGAAGCTATCAGAACTGACTAACCTGGATTCGGAGAAGGCTGAGGTTCTTAATGACTTCTTTGCCTCAGTCTTCATTGGCAAATGCTCTGCCTGCACCACCCAACTCTTGGAAGGCAGATGCAGGGACTGTGAGAATGAAGACCTTAGGCCCCCTGTAGGAGAGGATCTCGTTCGAGACCATCTTAAGAACCTGAATGTGCGCAAGTCCATGGGACCTGACGAAATCCATCCGCGGGTCCTGAAGGAGCTGGCGAATGAAGTTGCTAAGCCATTGTCTGTCATATTTGAAAAATCATGGCAGTCAGGTGAAGTTCCCAACAACTGGAAAAAGGGAAATATAACCCCCATTTTCAAGAAGGGGAAAATGGATGACCCGGGGAATTACAGACCAGTCAGTGTCACCTCTGTGCCTGGCAAAATCTTGGAGCAGATTCTCCTGGAAGGCATGCTAAGGCACATGAAAAACAGCAAGATACTTGGTGACAGCCAGCATGGCTTCACTAAAGGGAAATCCTGCCTGACCAATTTGGTGGCCTTCTATGATGGGGCTACGGAACTGATGGATAGGAGTAGAGGAGTTGATGTCATCTACCTGGACTTGTGCAAAGCCTTCGACACTGTCCCACACGACATCCTTGTCTCTAAATTGGAGAGACATCAATTTGATGGGTGGACCACTCGGTGGATAAAGAACTGGCTGGATGGCTGCATGCAAAGAGTTGTGGTCAATGGCTCGATGTCCGGCTGGAGACCAGTAACGAGTGGTGTTCCTCAGGGATCAGTGTTGGGACCGGTCTTGTTCAACATCTTTGCCGGTGACATCGACAGTGGGATTTAGTGCACCCTCAGCAAGTTTGCCGATGACACCAAGTTGTGTGGTTCGGTTGAGACGCTGGAGGGAAGGGATGCCATCCAGAGGGACCTTGACACGCTTGTGAGGTGGGCTGATGCCAACCTAATGAAGTTCAACAATGCTAAGTGCAAGGTCCTACACCTGGGTCGGAGCAATCCCAGGCACAGCTACAGGTTGGGCAGAGAAGAGATTCAGAGCAGCTCTGCGAAGAAGGACTTGGGGGTGTTGGTCGATGAGAAAATGAACATGAGCCGGCTTCAGTGTGTGCTCGCAGCCCAGAAAGCCAACCGTATCCTGGGCTGCATCAAGAGGAGCATGACCAGCAGGTCGAAGGAGGTGATCCTGCCCCTCTACTCTGCTCTCGTGAGACCTCACTTGGAGTATTGTGTGCAGTTCTGGTGTCCTCAACATAAGAAGGACATGGAACTGTTGGAACAAGTCCAGAGAAGGGCCACGAGGATGATCAGGGGAGTGGAGCACCTCCCATATGAAGACAGGCTGAGAAAGTTGAGGCTGTTCAGCCTGGAGGAGAGAAGGCTGCGTGGAGACTTCATAGGAGCCTTCCAGTATCTGAAGGGGACTTATAATGGTGCTGGAGAGGAACTCTTCATTAGGAACTGTAGTGACAGGACAAGGGGTAACGGGTTAAAACCTAAACAGAGGAAGTTTAGCTTGGATAGAAGGAGGAAGTTTTTTACTGTAAGGGTGGTGAGGCACTGGAATGGGTTGCCCAGGGAGGTTGTGAATGCTCCATCCCTGGTGGTGTTCAAGGCCAGGCTGGACAAAGCCTTGGGTGGTATGGTTTAGTGTGAGGTGTCCCTGCCCCATGGCAGGGGGGTTGGAACGAGATGATCTTAAGGTCCTTTCCAACCGTAACTAGTCTATGATCCTATGATTCTATATTGGTGATAGAGGAGGAAATGGCTTAAATCAAGTCTTATGAAAAAGTCAGTTGAATGAAAACGTTGCATTTACTATGACCAATAAGTGCTGAATTCATTTCTGTAATACAAAGTGCAGCGTGAAAAGGTTTATTGCTGGCAATATAAATGTTCACTGGAAACAGTATGACTACTGTAGGTCACTGCAGTAGTCATTTTGAATGTTATAAACTCTATTGCTATTAATGTGCTTAAGAGTTTTATATTGATGTTTAAATAACTGGACAGAGATATAGCAGTATGTCTAACTTGTTGCCCAGTTCTTAAATCTTTTACTTATACAAGTAACCCCATTAGATTTGATTGCTCTTGATTTATGTCTTTTAAATTCCATTAGCTTCAGTGGAGTTATTTCTGATTTATGGTTTTGTAAATGAGAAGGACTTGAACCCTACTGGGACTGGGTAGATGTTTGCGAGTTTCAGGACAGGGACAGTGGTTATTAAATATTTCATGATCGAGATTTGAAAGGAAATGGATATGAACGTTCTTTGCTGTGAAACTTCTCTTGCTGTAGGATGTTAAAAAATAAAACCTATTTTTTAACTATCCTTTCTAGTGATTGCATGATTGAAATAGGAGTGTCAGAACTTTGTCAAGCCCCATTCTTATACTGTATTATAATTACATAACAGAGAGTATGGATTATAAAGAAACAGTAATCCTTAGTGTCTCTAGTAGCTAAAAATATATGGAATGTGGCAGTTCTGTTTGCTACTTAAATAAGCATTCAGGATACTGCATGTGTATCCATCCACATTTCTTTATAATTTTACATTTTTTCAGTGATACAGCATGAAATAGGGTTGGAACTCAATAAAATAGTGACAAAAATTTCAGGCAATGCAGTATATCATTTAGGTATTTTAAATTATGGAGTAGTGAGTTAGGAAAGGGGTGGGTGGGGGGAAAGAATTTAGAAAGCAGTGGCAATTTAGTCCACCCCTCCAAATGTTAAAGGTAGTCGTTTCCTATTCGATGGCTTTGTTATGGCTGCTGTTTGCTGAAACAAACATTACCATATTGCCTAAGAGCTTCTTTGCAGATAAAAACAACATTTGTTATGGCTTGAACTTGCAATGTGTGATGACTGTGTTGAAGCCACTTGGACTATTGCAGAGGTTACATTTGCTTGTACAGCAGAAAATAAATACACTTTATTGCACTCTTTTACTTGCAGAAATAAGGTGGTGACTCATTGGGTTTCACAAAAAGAGGCATAAACTACCAGTTTACGTTGCACTGCTTTCTGTATTAAAAAGAAACAATAGAAAAGATTAATGCGAATGAAGGCAGGCACTGATTTCCTTTTGAGAATCTTCATGAAATGTATAATGTTATCTTGGAATTGCAAACCGATGGGCACAGTTTGCTGAGCAACCTTGTGTTGCTTAATTTAATAGGGACATGAACTTGCCAATTGCTATGAGGCCCGTTGAACAGTACTCACAATGGCACTGGGGTTGCAATTATTAATGCCCATCATTCTCTCTGAATTGTAACATTTCACATGACAAGTGTGGAAATAGCTTCCTTCACCATTTCTCACCAAGTCTTCTAGGCTAATATTTCTGTTGGAAGCCCAAGCTTGAACTTCATACAAAAACCTAATGCATGTTCTTGTTTCCAAAGCTGCGACAGAGAAAGGTAGGGACCAGGCTCAGGTTCTGCTTTTGTCATAATTCTTGGAAGGAATATATATTTATTTTAGTCTCCTGTTACTTGTGGTGTATAAAGCACAATTCCTTCCACTGCTTGTCCATGTAAGACTTGAACATCGTTTTCACCTTTATTTAGGCAGCTTTTTGTTGGCTTTGTTTACCTGATGGATATTTTTGGGATTTATCTTTTTATAATTTGGCTTGAGTGTCCTTCTTTTCTTGAAATTTTATACGTAGTGTTGTTTGTAATTAAATACGATCAAAATGTATTTTTAATTTAGACAAATCAGCTAACCTCTCCCATCTTTCAGAACTCAGTTAGGTAGAAAGATCTTCATTACAGTATCCACAGGATTAAATGAATATATAATCGAAAAAAGATGCCCCAAGCCTCTTTGGAAGGATTGTTCATCTTGTATCATAGCGTAGATTCAATTAATAAATCTTACTGTGATTTAGCATGTATTAGACTAAAGCTATGATACATTTTTGATTTATCGTTAATATTAAATTCATATTACCTTCTGAGACCTGTTACCTCTTTTATGACTTAACGATTTCCCATCCTTGCAAAGATAGCTGTACTAAAACTTAGTAGTATTACAAAAGAAAACATTGATTTTTCTAATGAAGCAAATGAAGCAAAAGATCTTATGCTGCTATTTGGTTGTTGTCCTTCCCCTTCCCTTCCCTTCCCTTCCCTTCCCTTCCCTTCCCTTCCCTTCCCTTCCCTTCCCTTCCCTTCCCTTCCCTTCCCTTCCCTTCCCTTCCCTTCCCTTCCCTTCCCTTCCCTTCCCTTCCCTTCCCTTCCCTTCCCTTCCCTTCCCTTCCCTTCCCTTCCCTTCCCTTCCCTTCCCTTCCCTTCCCTTCCCTTCCCTTCCCTTCCCTTCCCTTCCCTTCCCTTCCCTTCCCTTCCCTTCCCTCCCCTCCCCTCCCCTCCCCTCCCCTCCCCTCCCCTCCCCTCCCCTCCCCTCCCTTCCCTTCCCTTCCCTTCCCCTCCCCCTCCCTGTATTCTAAAGTATTTTAGAATAAATCTAACCTATGAAAACTTATTATAAAAAGAATGTGTAGAGATCATCTAAAATTAAATATGCCAACTTGAAAAGAATTTCCAGTGCAAATTAAAGTGTTCTTTTTAATCTGCATTTTTACTTAGTTTAGCTACAGTATTATTTTCTGAGAATTTTAAAGCTAACAGATACCTGAAAGTTCAAGTTCACATTAAAATTTACAAAGTGACTTTGAAAAAATCTCAGCCTTGATACCAGATAGAATGAGATCAAAAATTATAAATTACCTCAGGATATAGTTGCTTTTTATTCTACTAACAAAAGCACATGAAAAATTAAAAGACTATAGAGAGCTTATGTTTATTTTTCCAGTGACAGAGTTAATGACTACTTATTTTTCAAGTGAAATACAGCAGAATGTAAGCAATAGCAGTGACATTATCTGGAAGATCAGAATGCAGAGCTACTTTATTTTAAAGGCTCCTATATTCATTTTTGACATTAATTATTTGAAAAGCCAAACTGTACTCCATAGCTTAAGGTAAGTGCCTGGACAAAGTTTGTCCATTCAAATAGCTGAAACACAAAAAAAAAAAATACAAAAGAAGTCTGGAATGGCATATGTTGATTCACTAATGTGATTTCTCTCCATTATTGATTCAGTAAGTTTTTTCTTCCCGTTTAAATGGGAGGAGTAAATATCAAAGGTAAAGCGGTAAAATGTTGGCATGTTTCTATCATGTAAAGAGATACAAGCTGATTTATTTCTGTGGAATTTGTGATGTTTCTGCTGTAATAGCCATGTGGTTTAATTTGTCTGCCTGTTTTGGGGGTTTGTTTATTTTTCATTTGAAGGTGGTTCAGAAGGGAATCCCCTTTTTTATGCTTGAACTGTCACGTCCTCCAGACCAAAGATTTAACAAACCGAACAAGAATTCTTGATTACAGCATAGAGTTTTTTCCACCTTGGAGACTCAAAAATATTTTAAGAAGTAGGAGTGCATTTAAGACAAAGCCTAACTTGTTCAGAGTGCCACTATTTAGGAATGGCAACACCATACAGACATATTAGTTCCCTTTAAAACAAACCTGAAGAGAAAGGAACGTGAGGGAAGCAAAGATATGAACTGGCAAGTTAAGCTATTCCTACCTTGAGCACACAGAGATGCTTTCACAGCTTGGGCTGTCGAATTTCTGTTAGCTCATTTGGCTTAAAATAGATCTGAGAACTGGGTTAGTTGGGCATTTGAGCATAGTTGGAATTCAGGCTTTCACAGTAGCCTGGGTTGTATCTGAGGTGACAATCTCTGTTCATACCTACATCACCTTTTCTGCTGTTGCTTCAAATTATTTTAGCTAGTGAAGTTTTGGCACACTAAAAGTGCTCTTCCCCCCCCCCCCCCCCCCCCCGGTAGATATCCCTATGACGTACAGATTCAGAGCCTCTGTAAAACAAGAGACTAAACATCTTTATTTTCATCCTTTAGAGTAGTCATAAGAGCAGTATTATCTTGCTATTGCAGTTCAAGAAGAGACTATAGTGTTCAGAGGTGCCGGTGGTTTTGTCTTTTTTTTTTCTTTTTAATGTTATCTGCCTGTAGCAACCCAAGAAGCTATTTTAACTCATGCAGGGTAGTGTAGGATATCAGCCCAACAGGGGACTACCAAGGAGCTTAAATACTTGCATAGAGGCCTCTTAAGAATTGGAATAGTTGGAATTTTAGGTTTTAGGTATTCTAGGTTGGAATTTTAGGAGTAAGGTTCAGAGGTCTTGTGCTTCTCTCTCCTAAATATTTCATGAAGGGATCTTTGTGACAGCTTCAAAACTTTGGCCAGAACTGAAAGTGGTCCCATCTTCCACTTCACTGCAGTGTGCCATATATGGATAAACCTTGCTATTATTTCTTGTGAGTGACACGAAAGTAGGTGAAATTCCACTTTCTGATGACAAAAAAAACCCCAAACCCAAACAACCCCAAGCCAAACCAAACAATTCAATCCCCCAAAACCAAAAAACCCAACAAACATTAAAAAATGCTTTTGGTTAGAGAGTATATTTGAGAAAGAGCCCTCATCTTAGTCTGCAGGTCAGATACTGGAGCAGCTCTGCAACTGTCCTCGTGGTGGTTCCTCCTCCAGCCTCAATGTAATAGAGACTGTCAGTGCTGACCAAATAGTGAAATGTTGAGCAAGACAGCTGGAGGATTAGAAGACGTGGTCACTATTGCAGTATCTTACGGGGGAAAAAAATAAACCACCCCACCCCTCAGAAAACTCTAGTACACAGTTTTGCTGCTTGGAAGACAAGTCAACAGCCTCTGCAAGGCCTTCTTGCCCCCAGATGCTGAGATCAGAAACCTGATTTTAAGACGCTTAATACTTCCTAAGTCTGGAGGAACACAAGAAGGAATGGGAGCAGCAGTATTCTGCAATGTCAGTGAACCTTGATCTGTGAATAACAAGGGGCCAACAGGGATCAGAATTAAGGGCTGTGATCTCACCTCCTTCATGTGGATTGTAGAGCAGTACATAAACATAAGCAGTGTTCTAATCTGTGTCAACATTTTGTTCTGTCAAAATGCTTTGTGGTACTAGGCTGGCTGCACTGGCATTTAACGAAGGAAGAAAGCTCTGGTAATACCAATATATTCTGTTCCAAGGTTTTCAGACCAAAATATTTTCATTTTTGCTCTGAAACGTCACTTTCAGTGTACTGTGTATAATGTGATGACATTTTTTACATTTTAAAATTTGAAATACAGTTGAAGTGATTTTGTCACTATGAGATGATGGTGATAGTAAACCTGATGAGCTTTCTTCATTTCTCTGTTTTTAATATTTCCTTCTGTCAAGGACTTCAGCACTTTGGAAATGTGTTGCAGTTCTGAAAGTGAAGGATCAGACTTCAGCTACTTCAAAGTATGTGAAATACTTTGCTGTACCTGTTGATAGTGGTTTGTGTTACAGTTCTGCACTGGGATAGCAGATCTCTGCTTCTTTGGTTCTTCTAGTGCTTTATATAGAGTTCAGAATTGAGAACCATATATAGAGAACAAGATTTGGTTCTGAACTGCATTCCTTTCACAATCCATTTGGGATCTAAGTCATTAAAGACTGGAGAAACAGGGACCCTTACAATATATCCACCAATTCACCAACACAACAGTATATTGTTTTCCATTCAGCCCGCTGGGAGAAGTGTATTTTGCAGCCAGATGTCTAGATGATTCTTTACTAGATAAGAAACTGTTAGGCAGGCTTCTCTTGGGATCCTTCCCTGCTCATGTTCAGCCACATTTAAGTTTCAATTGTAATTTCAGAGCTTGGTTGGATACATCAATTTGGTGATTGTATATATATTTTTTAATGTATTTTTTACCAGGCAGCCTAAGCATTTGAATTTTTTTATAGAGTTTATAAGGACACAATGCAGATGTAGATTAATTCATTCAGTAATTATGTCCTAAATCAATTTGATACTGCCTTAGACTATAAAACTGCATGTGGAAGAAATATTTTCCAAGGACAAGCCTAGAAAGTTTGGCTCTTGTTTCATATTATCTCTAAAATCCACAGATTTTGTCAACTTTAAACAGAAACTAAGACCTAATAAATATAAAATTAATGTAAATATGCAGATGCTTTGGTTTTCTGGGGTTCCACTGTGATATGGTAGGATTGTTACTTTCAGGAATTATTTCCCGGAGTATATCCTTGGATATTTCCAGGAATTATATCCTTGAATAAGCATGATACCGTACTATTAAAACGTTTGAATATAGCCATTTAAGGTTATCAGTGATGAGGATTACTTCTAAAGCGAGTAAGTCTCCTCTGCCCACACCAGCTATTCTCAACACTTTTGACTAAGCAATTCCTCAGGAATGTTTCTCCATTTCTTTTTAAAGAAATCAGGTCCTCCGGGTCAAAAAGGAGATTACAAAGATTTCCCAAGAATAAAACAGTTATATTGCCATCAGTCTCTAAGGTAGTTAGCTCTGCAGTCTGGTGTTTCCATTTTTGCATTGCTTTTCCTCTGAGAATGCCACCGAGACCTGGTAGTTAAAAGTATAAAAAACAATTTAACAAGAACATCCATAATGATAAGTTTTATTGTGCTGTATTTCCATGGTTTAACCCTTCTTCAAGTGATCCAAGGATTTGGAAGGTCCAAGTAAATTCCCATTAAGGGAAAAGAGGGCAATAAAATTTTTAATAATGCTGGTGTTACTTTACTGTGAGAGGCACTGGCAGTTACTGAACATGAATTAAATTCCATCTAAAAGATTTGGCCTTCTTTTATTTCATTGACAGTTATAAACTAAAGCTGTAGATTTCACAATTTTAATTTATTATTATTATTATTAATAATAATTATTATCTGAAAACTGATGGTGCCTGGCATGCGTGGCGTTTAAATTACCACACTTAATTCTAATGGCTTAATTCTCTCTCCTCATCCCATGGTCTCAAAGGGAGTACAGCTGTCAAGCATTACGAAGCTTTGTTCCCCTTTGCCTGGAAGGTGGAGCATGCATATCCCTCTATTCTGTGGGTGGCTAGTGCCGCTAAACTGTAGGACCTCCAGGACTGCAACTAGGTCATCTCCTAAATTTCTTGTTTTGGATGCCCTCAGAGGGGTCAGGTAGAGTTTATCTTCAGTAAATAAATAAATGAATAAATAAATAAAGTCCTCAAACTAGAACAAATCACTAAGAAGTAGGTGATACTGAGATCAATAAATAAATAAAATCCTCAAACTAGAACAAATCACTAAGAAGTAGGTGATACTGAGATCTGTGTAGCGCAAACCTGGATGTTTATTTTCGCTAGACTATGACCTTTCTATTTATGCAGTTCTGTGCAGTGGTAAAATAAGTTACCTGCTCGAGCTGTGTCTTTTCAGTAATGTGTGCTTGTGTACACACACACACATGCACGCAGAGCAGTAGGTTTTTAATTCACTCTGAAGCCGGGAAGGTCCATAAGAGGCCTGTAACCTTTGTAGAATACTCTGGTATGGTGAATATACACTTTACTGGTCTCTGAGGATTTAAAGAGCAAGAGTAGCGTCCATCACTTTACATAGTTAGCACATAAACCCTGTTTGAGGCTACTGATAAGTCCAGGAAATGTCCAGGAAGTGATTGGTTACACCCCTTTGTCTCAGGGAAGTATGCCATCACTTGCACTGGTGCTAACCCTGACACTAGATTTCAGTGTCTATATAAATAATAATAATTAAAAAATGGAGCAACAGTAGTCTGATGCTAAGGGACATTCGATATGCTACAGGCTGTTAAATTGAGAATAAACTCTAGTGAATGTAGACAAAAGTGATGCAATAAACTAGAATGGGCTATTTCAGTTGGAAGGGACCTACAAGATCTAGTCCAACTGCTTGACCACACCAGGGCTGACAAAAGTTAAAGCCTGTTACTGAGGGCATTGTCGAAATGCCTCTTAAAAACTGACAGGCTTGAGGCATCAACCACCTCTGTAGGAAGCCTGCTCCAGTGTTTGACCTCCCTCTCAGTGAGGAAATGTTTCCCAGTGTCCAGTCTAAATCTCCTGAGGTGCAGCTCTGAGCCATTTCCACACATCCTGTTGCTGGATCGCAGGGAGAAGAGTTGAGCACCCCCCTCTCCACTTCCCCTCCTCAGGAAGCCGTAGGGAGCAATGAGATCATCCCTCAGCCTCCTTTTCTCCAAACCAGACAAGGCCGGAGCCCTTGGCTGCTCCTCACAGGATGCGCCTTGCAGCCCTTCCATCAGCTTTGATGCCTTCCTCTGCGTGCATTCAAGAACCTTCACATCCTTCTTAAACTGTGGGCCCAGAGCTGCACACAGGGCTCAAGGTGAGGCCGCACAATGCTGAATACAGCAGGTAATCGTCTCCTTTGACCAGCTCGTTCTGCTGTGTTTGATGCACCCCAGGGTGCAGTTTGCTGTCTTGGCTGCCAGGGCACACCACTGACTCACGGTTTGCTCAGTGTCAACCAGCACCCCCAGAGGCCTTTCTGCAGGGCTGCCCTCCAGCCTCTCCTCTGCCAGTTTATACTTGTCTCTGGTGTTACTTTGTCCTAGGTGCAAAATACAGCATTTTGATTTGTTCTATTTCATCTTGTTAGTCACTGTCCAGTGCTCCAGTCTATTCAGATCCCTCTGCAAAGCCTCTTGTCCCTCAAGAGGGTCAGTAGCACCTCCCAGTTTAGTATCATCAGCAAACTTACTAATGGTACATCAGACTCAAGCCTCCAGATCACTGACAAATATATCGAACAAAACTGGGCCTAGAATTGAACCCTGAGGAGCACTGCTGGTGACCAGTTGAAAGGCAGATGTAGCCCTATTCACTACAAACCTTTGAGCCTTGTCGTTCATCCAGTTCTTCAGCCAACACACTGTGAACCTGCTCATCCCACAGCTGGACAATTTGTCCAGAAGGATTCTGTGAGGGACAATATCAAAGCCTCACTAAAATCCAAAAAACTGCATCCATTGCCTGCCCTTCATTGATTTGGCAAGTGACTTTATCATAGAAGGGTGTCAAATTAGTTAAACAGGAGTTTTCCTTTGTGAACCCATGTTGTCTGTGCCTGATGATTGTATTATTCTTTAAATGAATTTCAGTAGTACCCATTATGAGCTTCATAATTTTTCCAGGAACTGAGGTTAGACTAACTGTCTGTTGTTTGCTGGGTCTTTCCTCATGCACTTTTGGTGGGTTGCTATAACACTGGTTAGCTTCCGGACAGTAGGGACTCCCCAGAAGGCTCAAGGTCCTGCAGCTATTTGAGGTGTCCGAAGATTTGCCATATGTGTTTATGGTTTCTTCATGAGCATGCATGTGGAGATGTGAGAACGGGGTCATCCATAGTACAGAGTTGCACCACTTCAGCTGGAGTTGTCTTTCAAAGAGAAGGCAGCATGAAAATTATTATGGCAGTACTAATATACTTTAATTAATCTTCGTCAAATCAAATCCTGTTTAATTTATAATAAACCAACTCATTTAACTGAATGTTTTGGTATTTGACTTAAAATAAAGACAAGTAATTCTTCCTGAAGTGAAGATACTGATGGATCAACTGCATAGACTGGGATAAATATTTTAGAATACTGCAGGGTTTTAAAAGATTAGAGTTTTTGAGTGTTGATCCATCCTTTCTGGTGATGTCATTGAAATTATTTGCAAAACCAGGCCTGTTTCCTGAGGTTACTTTGAGTTTTGACTTGAAATAGCAGTAAGCTTAATTATCTCTTTTTTGCTCACTGTTAAGGAACTTTTAACTGTATTACTGTATATCTTACAAAATTTGTAGTTGTCATGGTTTAACCCCAGTTAGCAACTAAAGAGCCACTTGGTCACATCCCTCGCAATAGGATGGGGGAGTGAACCAAAAGGGTAAAAGTGAGGAAACTCGTGAGTTGAGATAGAGACAGTTTAATAGGGAAAGCAAAACTGTGCAAACAAGCAAAGCAAACCAAGGAGTTCATTCACCACTTCCCATGGTCAGACAGGTGTTCAGCCGTCTCCAGGAAAGTGGGGCTGCATCACATGTAACAGCTACTTGGGAAGACAAACACCGTCACTCCAAATATCCTCCCCTTTCTTCTTTCCTCAGCTTTACATGCTGAGCATGATGCCATATGGTGTAGGATATCCCTCTGGTCAGTTGGGGTCAGCTGTCCTGGGTGTGTCTCGTCCCGATTTCTCCTGCACCCTCAGCCTCCTCCCTGGTGAGGAGCAGAAAAGGCCTGTGTAAGCACTGCTCAGCAATAACTAAAACATCCCTGTGTTATCAACACTGCAGCACAAATCCAAAACATAGTCCATACCAGCTACTATGAAGAAAGTTAACTCTTAATCCCAGACAAAACTAGCACATCAGTGCAAAATAAAGTCAGATTTCAAGTAGAGTGGAGAGAAATTCTCCCTAAAGACAAGGAGGCTGAATGTTTCCTTAGAGGTTTGTGAAACTGAAGTTTCAGGTTATGAATGTTTAGGTATTAGTGACTCAGGAAATTAAAATTTCTTTGTCAAATTGTGAAGGCTGTCTGAGTTGAATATTTACATTTCTACTGTTTACTGATAGGATGAACAAGGAGTATTTTTATTGTGCTGTTGTGAATTTTTCAATTTTGCATGAATTGATTCTGTACTTTGACTTAGATATTACGCTATGAAGTTACCATTTCCATTTTTCTTTCTTCTACTTCTTTCTTGCCCACATTTGGCAGAAAGCGAAGTCTATTCCTGTTGTATAGTCTGATGCTGTGAACATCCTTTTTATAATTTAATTATATAAATAACCAAATCTAGTGCATTTTACAGTACATTTCCTTAAGCAAACTAGATGGAATGCTTTTTAATAACCATATAGCCATTTGATGATTTTTATACTTGCCATTTGAAGACAGTTTGGATATAGATTGATATAGAATTACTTAAAGTACTGCATATAAATTAAACATTAAAAAGGTAGATACAGACAGACTAAGCAGCTCAATTATAATCTTTGGTTATGCAGTTACTGCCTCAAGGACACTCCATCCATTTCATATCATATGTCCTTCTTTTGAAAGATGATCGGTGGGTTCAAGTAACATTTCAGCACACAGGAAATTACATAATTTATAGACTTTGAGAAATGAAAAGCAGAAAAGTGGTTTTCATAAATTAAATCTCCCTCTGTTTTTTTCTTTTCTCCCCTTACAGATTGGAACCCTGAAAGACTACTACCACTTCTACCATAGTAAAACAATTAAAAGGTCAGTTCTCTCAAGTAGAGGTACCCACAGCTTCATTTCAATGGAACCAAAGGTAAGAAAATCCATGTATGTGTCTGACGCAAAAGCCTTTGCATTTTTTATATGAAATATTGTACCAGAGGACATTCACCTGAATGCATATAGCATTACAAGAACTGACACACTATCTATTCACTAGAGTTCTGCGTGTCATTAAAACAAAGCAAAGACCAGTACCATGCTATTCAGTTTGTGGTATTCTTGAAACATAAGGTCCAGAATTATTCATGGAGGAGTACAGGAACTGTGTTAATGCAGTAATCTCTGTGCTGTGCTTCTCTGCAAAACCGCATGTGTAACACTCATGTCTGCAGATCTCCTGTAAATCAACCAGCTTTCAGAATGAAGGTGAGCTGTGTGGGATGGTACAATGTTCAGAAGAAAGTTTCTCTTGCCATTTTCTGGTCTTCCTCTGGAATTAATGTAAGAGGGATTACAATTAGAATGCTTCTTTCTGTGGTCGTTTTGATAGTTCCTGTCAATCATCATTTTAAGAACTGTTTGAAAAATGGTATCATATCTTTGGAGTATATACTATACTGTCAACATAATTTAATTACTGATTTGTAGTTAAATATAATATTGTATCTGTACTCAAGACACACTTTTGTTTTAATCCTTTAATTTCAGTGGTTAGGAGCTTTATCACTGACTGTTGGATTGGATTGCTTCTCATTTTCTTTTAGAAAGGATGTTTGGAGAAGGTCACATTAGCTTTTTTATGCTGTTTATGCAACCCGGTTTCGCCAGCAAGCCCCCAGGTCCCTGGTGTTTTTCAGTGATGATAACTGAGTCAAGTTTTTTTTAAGTCCTTGGATGATGACTGCTGTCTGTGAAGGATTTGACAGGTTATACTTGAAAAATATTTTATGAGAAGTAAGAGTTGTCAGTAAAAGACAGTTCGAATACTGTAGATGCACGGTATAGAAGCTGAGCATCGCAGTCGGGAAAGCTGTATTTAGGGCTGAAGTTCCTCTTGAGGATAGGACAAGGCTAGGGGAAGGCCCGCAAAGCATGTTTGCCCCTGTGTTGATAGGGCTGAACTGCTTAACCTTTTAAGACCATGAGCAGCTCTGCTGAGCAATACATTTTGGGGATTAAATGATGAGGGCCCAAATCTCTGTTCCCACAAGTGCAAAGACCCCCATTCTAACCACAAGCACTGCACTTAGATCAGCTGGTACTGCAAAAGGAAGGGGAAGTGTTCAATCCATATCAGTCTACACGTTTTCTGGAATGCACAGAGGTAGTGATTTACACACAAATGCACCAGTTCACATGCATGTACTTTACACCCATCTTCCAGACACCCCTCCTGCACCTCTGGCACCCAGCCCAGACTACTTTGGCCAGAACTGTGAAAGACTCTAGGGCAGAACGCAGCAGAAAATCAGGGCTATCATTTATTTTCCAGCGCTTTCCATGTTACACCACTTAGGTCTTGTCTCCAGTCTGTGCTGCTGCTGGTGCAGAATTTGTGAATCATTGTTAAATACCCCCTTAATATTTAGAAGCTCTGGTGGGGGTTGTGCGGTGTACTCAACCCTGTTAATAATTCTATACCCAAAGAGAAACTGACAGTCTAGTATCTAGATCCGTCAAAAGTGTTTGTGATTGACTTTGTGACTACTCTGCTGAACCTGAGCTTGGGGATTCTTATGTGGCTGCAGACATGTCAATATATGGACAAATATTTATAGAATAAAGGCCAGTTTGTCCTCAGAGTGTGTAACATTTAATGATCATTAAAGCAGACAAGAAATTTAATTGTATTATGTAAGCTGGACCTCTTTTTTTATAAGAAGGTTTCATTTAAATAACCACATTGAATGGCTTTGAGAATTTTAAAGGTCCAGTACTATATCTATTATATTTATGAGTGTGACTGTATCTAATGCCAGTATTTGCAGCAAATTAGATGGCATGTGTATTTGTGAACAGAGGAACCCTGAGATTTATTTACTTTCCAGATTGTTTCATGTTAGTTTACTTAATGCTTAAAAATCCACTCTCTGTGACATGCACACACAACTAACTTATTCTGGGCTTGCTTCAGATATGCATCACTGATTTGCCTCTTTATGAAATTTTAAATCATGTAATTTGTATTGAGTGGTAATTCGTTATGTAAATAACCTGCTTATAATGGAAGAATCATTATGAAATCTGGTATTCCTAAACTACTTGTGTGGATAGTGTTTGATTTCACTGTGTGAATGCACAGGGAAAGCTATATAGGTAACGTAAAATCTTGCTATTGTGGATTTCAGTTAATGAATTGCTTTGAAGATCTTTGATTTTTTTCTTCTGGAAGAGGTGGAAGATATCATGAAGCTCTAATTCAACTATTAAGTAGGCCCTCTGTTGAAATCAGACTATTACAGTATTTCCAGGGGTGGGAATAAAGAGCTGTGGTGCACTTCCAAGTTTGCTGCAGTGTGAAATGAAAGGTCACAAAGTAGAAAAATCTGTGAAGAATGATTGCAACCTCAGTCTGTAAGTCAGACTTTACATCAATACAAAGCATAGGGAAAATCGGGTAGAGTTTTTCTATAACTGAAGAGATTGCAGTTCCAGTGAAATATCAGTGTTGAAGTGCCTACACATGACAATAATACATAGACATTAAATGGACAGTATAAATGAGAAAGCTGTCATTTTATACTGCACTGTTACATGAGATGAAGAGTTTGTAGTCAAGGGCTGTGATAATGAAATTTGTGACTCATATGGTGAAAAATATCCCACAGAACCAAGCAGCATAAATGGCAAAGCAATAATCCTAGAAGAACACAGTTCTTAAAGTAATAAAATGGATCTTTAATATTGATAATATATATTGAAATTGATGTACACACAAACTACAGTTTGTTCCATTTTGCTTATGAGGTCCCCAGTGCTTTGCATAAGAGTGGAAATCTGAAAAAGACATGTGGCCCGCAGCAGTGCTCAAAAATGTAAAATTAATAATACATGTTCCTCTACAGTGTCACATTTACTAACAGGGAAAACATTTGCAGCATTAGTGTTTGTTTATCAATTTCAGCTACGATGACATCTCATCTTTTTAAAATTTTAATTAATTTCAGGTAAGTTTATTCGTGGTTTGAACTCCTGATTCACTTACCTTCAAGAAATTGAAAGATTTTCAGTCTCCCTTCCACTGAAATAAGAAATACCAAATTTCAGCAAGATACCCTGCTCGAGCAGGATTTTGCTCAAGACTTTGTCACCTCTACTCCAGAATCAGAATACCTAAGGAAACATGACTCCAGACATTTACATCTTCCCTAGCCTGACCTAACCACACACAGAGCAGATCTGTATGATGTGGTGTTAGAAAAATGGTAGTACCATGGTAGGAGGGGGAGGGAGGGGATTCTTATTTTTGCTATAACAAGCTGAATGGAACTGGTGGTAGCAGCATGTAAAATGCTGTAAGCATACTTTTGATGAGACACCACCAGATGATCTGGGCTTTCTTCAGAGAAAGTAATGCCAGAATTCTGTCCTTACTAGTACAACGTTGTGGATGTTTATGAGAGAGCAAAGGGGAGCAGAATTGCAGCATTATAAGTACAATTTCATCATGTTGCTATGTAGTTACAGCAGTTCATATTGCCAAATAATATCCTGGGTTGATATGGTATATAGTTGTCAAAGGAGTAGGGGAAAAGATGCATTTCACCACAAGGTGATGGTCTTGCTTTGGCAAAGAGTATGCCATGACTTTTGGAGCATGCCTTTGGCAAACAATAATTTCTATCACTCTAGATCAGACTGTTCATTGCAAATAGAGATGAGGGTTAAAGTTTTCAATGCTAAAATATCATAATCAAATTGTGTTTTCCAATTATTATGAATTTAAATGTCCCACAATTGCAGTATGAGATTGAGTAAGGAGAAAATAAAGGTTTGAACAATTTGGATTTAATGTAGGGGGCATGAAATTCAGCAGGAATAAAGAATGTTATTATGGTACTAAAACCCTGGGCTTTTAAAGGCCAGCATCATGCTGAGAGAAATTCGGATGAGAACGTTTTTTTTGGATAAGGTTGTGTTTCATTTTGACAATAGTAAGTGTTAATTTGTTAAACCTCATTCGTAAACAGAAAGATTTTGTTAGCCAAAAAGAACAACACAACAGTTAAACATTGGGACCAGGTGAGTTACTGATGTCTGCCTGGGTAGCCACAATCTGTACAAGCACTCAGAGGACAGAGAATCAATACTACTCGGTTGCAAAATAGTAGGAACTGTCATACTGTTTCCATGTTCAGAGTTTGACTGGAGGTTTGAGTTAGTTATGAAGTAGTACAACATTTACCACTGTGGACCATTTCTTAATTGCCTCAGAAAGCTTTTACATGAGCAATTGTTCCATCTTTAGCTTAGTTAACAACAAGAATCAGACTTGCTATTTCCAAGGAGCCTGTTGCTGGGTGAGTTAGAACATGAACTGAATCACAGTCTGTGAAAGGGGATAGCAATGTCTCCCTTTAGCACCTGCTTCACGAGTATTAAAAGTTTCATGTAAACATGAGCAAATAGTCCTACAGTTTGGATCTCTTTTCAGGGCTTTTTGAGGTACAAAGCTGCTGTTCACTGACAAAGAACTGCATTAGACTCTGCTGTAATTAGTGTTGTTGCAACGGCTTGTTGTGTTGTTGTAAAGTTCCCACAAGTTTGTTGATTGGCTTTGTTTGCTTGATGGTGTTTGAAATCTGTACTTACAGGGGTGCCCAATACGTTAGTTTTAGCTTAAAATACATTCTCAATCAGCAAAAGTTCCTGGAAATTTTGTGTTGCTTCAGCAGGAATCGAGAATAATTTTACCATGCTGAGACTGCATCAGACTTATTTTCATTTGTGACTAAATATGGACTAGACTGCAGTTCACAATATACCTAGACCTAGATGAAAACCGCAGTGAGAAAGCCAGATGAGCAGAACAATAATGTAGTGGAATTGGGACCATGTTTTTGTAGCAGCTTTCTCCCTTGTCTACACCAACACGATACCTGAAACACTTGAGAAGCGCAATAGTTCTGAGGAATAGCAACCTATCTGCTGTTTCTTTTTAGTATATGAAACAGTGTGTGATCTGTGGATATTATAAGACCAACTCAAAGCTGAACCTTGAGTGACTGTAATCTAAAAATGAACGCTTAATCCACAGCATGTTCAGACAGTATCACATGAATGTATGTGACCTTCCCCTTGTACTGTACTGGCCAAACCCCGTGCTGCTGTTCCAGGAGGTAACAGTTCGTCAGTCAGCAAATTTTGTCATATAATGGTAATTTCTCTTCATTTGTCTATGATAGGAAGGAATCTTTAATGAAGTTAATTGTAACTAATAGGACTGATGTTTATTTGTGAAGAATAAAAGCTGTGTTAGTGTCTAATTCTATTACTATATTAATGAGATAGCTGACTTTTCTATTAGTAATTAATCACTAAAGCTTCTTTCTAAAAGGAATCACCTTTTGATGTTTTCTACTAAAAGCAGAAAAATGTCTAGTAGGAGTTCAGTGTAATATAATTTTAGAAAAGAAAAATGTCTATAGTTGGGGAATAAGGAAGTGTTTCTTGAAATAAATTACTGTGTTTGATTACCTACACTTACATTTCGCTTTCATCATGGTTATCCCAGTTGTTAGCACCTGCCTCAAAGGGTTTTTGTCCCCTCAATATCACTAATTGCATGTGCATTATGAAGGAATACTGGATTTCAGAACATTCCAATTTTCTGGTTGCCAAGTCATTTTACAGAACTCCTTGGCAATGCCAGTCTCACTGTTAACTTTTGGGCAAGAATTGGAGATTAGTTGAGAGGTTTTGACTGACTCACTTCCTAATTAGTGTAGCAAATGGTTTGAGGAATGAAAAAAACATTTTTCAGCACGATTGTGTTCTCTTGCTGTTTTCATATCATGATTTTCTTAAGCTGGTAATGAGATGGGCAGGGAAATTGAAAGACCACAGGATGGCAAGGAATTGGGTCAAGACTTTTTCCAGTAGTATGCTGTGAAAAACTTTATTGCCTCATGATTTTTGTCAAGTTATCACATCACAGAAACCCAGTGTCAGACCAGCTGTCAAATATCCTGTTCCAGCACTCAGCAGTTTATAGGGATTGTGGTAGAGCTGTGTGTATTGTCTCTGTACTTTATGGTCAATGAGGGAAGGGTGTTGGCTGACTGAAGAATCAGGCAAGGACTCAGCCATCTCTCAGCGAAGTAGCTAAAATCTTCTGAGACAAGAATATTCAAAATGAGGCAGATTTCATCAGCCTCTTGGTTTTGGTGTATTTGGAGTCTTCTGATTTTGGAGAGGCAAAAGCAAAAGATTACGTATGTGCAACGGCCTGGGTCTTTGCAAGGTCTTTTTTCCTCTATCAAGAGGGAAAAAAAACCCCAACAAAACCAAAACAACTGAATTTTGCAGAGTAACATGTATCTTGAACAGAATAAGTCTTAAAAAAAAAAAAAAAAAAAATTAGCTGGACTTTAGCTCAATGCTCTTTGAATACATGGGGGATTTTTCTTTTGAGAAATCATGTTCTTTTACCTCTTTGCACTTGGTGAACTGGGGCTCATGCCAACAGAACTCCTTGATTTTTGCTTCATAGCACGTGTTCTGCAGTTAAAATACGTTCTCTTTCTAGCAAACATGTCAAGTAGAGGTTAGCATCAGTGGCAATATTGGTGACTGTAGTTTAGATCTTGTTTCAGAAAATTTGTTTAGGAATCTTCGAAAATACATAGAAATGTTCTTCAGGAATAAGGGAGAGGAAAACACTCTTCAGGGGATACTTTTGCTCTGAAAGTGCTGTACAGTGTGACATTCTCAATATAAGATATAAGATTCAAAATGTGACATACCTCTTCAATTTCTGGAATTTGAGGGCAAATTGCGGAAAGGAGTTTTGTGCATTTTTTGTGCAGTTTTCTTTCATTGTCACTAGTGGAATCTCGACACAAAAATGTATTTAGATATCTTAAAAACGAAGTCTGACCTGTTCATAGTCACAGTTTTTTTCTGCAGACAGAGCTTTCCTGGAGCTGCAGTGCTAATCCCAGCAATAGACAAATTCAGAAAAATGTTTTACTAGAGCTAACTGCAAATTTAACATTGACTTTAGCATTTGTCATTTGACTTTAGAAAATAAAATTACTTAGGATATGTATAATTTGTGAATAATTGGTTGGGTCCTGCCTTATATTCTGTAGGTATTTGAACATTTCTGGATATCCTAATTCCAAAGTTGACTGTACGTTAATGAAATAACAAAAGCAAGGAGGAAAAATCCTCTGTCCATCCATTGTGTCATGAGAAGGCACTTCCGCATCACAACTGTGGAGGTAAATGTTGGAGAAATTATTTGAGTAGCATGCAGTCCAGCATGCTATGTGAGTTTTCAGCTGGAAATTGATTTGTGCAAGGACTAGTGGAAGTCACAGCCAATTTTGCTGAGAGCATGAAAGGTATACGCAGCATGCTGTGTAGCTAACTTAATTAGCCGTCATTGGGCTCATCTTGTGTACCTTGAGTTAGCTAAATGCTTTCTAAAATCTCTCTATTCTGAGATAAGATTTTCTGAGCATCTCTCTGTCAGAATTTCTAAACACATGGCTGTTCTTTTCTTGCTTAGTGGCACATCTACCTGGTTGGCTCTTCTCGTGCAAGCTGGGAGTGCTCATGCTCATTCAGAGTGAGACCATTAATGAGGGGCATACAGTCTTATGTGCAGCCAGATCACATAAACTTGTGCAGCTTTATTTTGTAAATGCAAATGCTATGCTAAAAAAAAAAAAAAAAAAAAAAAGGGAAAGTCAATTTGCAGCCTAAAAAGGAAAAGGGTGTTACATTCTTACAATCCAGGAACTGCTAAAGGACTTTGCTCAGCCTTAATGATGCTAAAAGCTCTTTAGGTAAATCTGTGTGTGGGAAATTTAAAGCCATAAAGATGACATAAGATATCATAGCAGTTATAAGCATATAAAAGCAGAGGAAACTGCTTGACAGTCTTCAGTCCATGGATGCTAGTAGGTGTTAATAACATTTGAGCTTCTTTACAGTTCCAGTAAAGCAGTACATGCTCCTGTGCATTTTAGCAGCAAAGTGGGTTTATAGGTGAAAAATGATAAGAGTTACTAAATGGTTAAAAAATATTAAGGAGAACTAGTGTTTTTATTTCTATTCTGTGTTCTAAGAGCTTGCCAGGGAAGACAGCAGCTCTGATGGCTGCAATGGCCACAGAAAAATGTGTTTTTTCTGTCATTAGACTCACTTTACATTTCTAGTGGCAGAGTGATAGCTATTGGGTAGTAAAATTGCTGGATATCAGGAAGAGTCAAAAGAGGAAGAAATATAAAGATCCTAGTTTTGAATTAGGGAAAGATGCACCATTCTGGAAGAAGCTGATCCTGCAGGGCTGAATGCCAGAATATCAGCAAAGAGAGAGAGAGAGAGATTGAAAGAAAACACATTTTGGAAAGGAGCATCTCAGAGCAGACAGTCTAGGAATGTGACAGAACAGCCTCTACACACCATTTCCTGAGGAGATCCAGCTTTATCTGATACTGATCATACTGGGTTTAATGCAGGATATTAATAGAAAAATGGATTAAAGGTCTTTCCACACCGCTTTGCATTTGAAAAACTTTCTGGCAGCGATGTATGTTCCTGACGTAATGCATCAACATTTTAATGCATCTGTCTGACTGCTTCTGACAGGCAAGACAATCATGTTTAATGCTAGCAGTTGTTATCTCACCCAGCTATTCCAAATAGTGAACAGCAAGAAGTCATGATACACATAGATAATTTGTCATATACAGCATTATTAATGCCATCACTAATTAAAGGCAGGGGCTAGGAGGCAGAAATACATCCCTTCCCAAAACAAAGGGAAAGAATCTCCCCCAAACCAACACTTTGTGCATAGCAAACTCGTTTATTTTAGGATCATTTAAAAAAGTCAATGTCACTGGAAAACCACTTGTTTTCCTTGGCTGATCTGTTCTCTAGCAGATCCTCAGCATCCTGTGACCTGCAAGTTTTAATAGCTCAGAGATGTGTCAAGCAGCTACGTCCTGTTCACAGCTGTGCTGCTCAAATGTGTGTAACCTTCATCATACTTCACTCCTTCATGCTTCTGACTCCCTACCTGTGAAACAGGGACAATGATAACAGTTGAATAAAAACTGCAAATGGCAAATGCACAGCAAGTACTATGTATTTTATGTTGAATTATATTTCTCTTCATGTCACACAGAGAGTTGTATGAATGCAAGCAACGTTTTAGTGAAATAAAACACTAATTCTAAATCCTTTCTGTATAATCCACTTAAAGCAGTTGTACCCATTGATGTGTTGGCTGTTGCCTACATAAGCTGTGTTTGACCTAGATTATTGTTTGACATTGTTTTTTCCCTTTTTTTTGAAGGGGAGTAAACTCTGCCACTTTCAGTGATGCTGAAGTTCTAAATGACTACACAGGACAAAATATCAATTTATCTTTGCTTTTGTAAAGGATCCAAATAAAAAAAATTCTTTTTTAAGTGTGTTTATCAAAATCAGACTCAATCCACTGTTTCATTCGTAGCTGTTATAATAAATTTTTGTGATTGTATAATAAACCCGGATTTTCTGAATTCTAAACAGTTTTCTTTTTTCCAGGGTGTTCCTAAGAAACTGTTTCTCCAAAATACAGTTGCCAGCAGACACATAGTCTGTCAGACCAAAAGGAAACACTGTGGTCATCCAGTCAAACTATCTTTGACCAGATATTATATGGCTCACCAGAGTTAATTTCTATTTGAAGGAGAGTGTGTCTTTTAAAAATCTTCCAATTTTAATTAAAACACTGCCAGCAATGGAGAGTTTCCAGAAAGCTTTAAGATGTTCTGTTTTTGCTTCATCTGAGGTTATCTAGCTTTGACCTCTAGCCATTTCACATTGCAAACTCACATTCACTCACTGTGAGGTTGAAGTCTGATGACCAGCATATGTGTTGGGACACAACTGTGACCTAAACACCCATAAACTTCCCTTTCCTTAGCTAGAAACGTCTCCTAGAACGACTTCCTTGTGTATCTGTTTTTCTCCTCTTTTCATCATTTTTTGGTCTTTGCTGTGTCAACATGCTTCTCTTGCCTTGGAGGCAGGAAGCCAGCAGTGATATTTGCAGCCCTGCTCAGTGCAGATGTATGTTAAACTTGCTTGTCATTTGATGAGCCAGATACACTTTGATGAGTTTGAAGAAGGCATTTAGATAATTTAGTACTGTTACCTTTGTGAGAGTCTGAGATTTCTTACCATCTGTTTTGACTTCCACACTGTCCTGGCAAATAGTGGGAATGCAGTCAGGTCATTTTTAAGCTGTTGTCTTATGATAATATATATGTTGTTCATCCATCAGAGTCCAGTTTTGCCTTTCAGTCCTTCCTATAAGCAGGTAAAGGAACTGGAAAGACAATTAGAGCTATAGTAATAGTACTAACAGGAAGGTTTGTGAAAGCCATTACAGTTTTCTGAAGCTCCTGAAATATCTTCCCTGTCAAGAGCAGGCATCTTTTGTAGCACATCCCTGATTATATCAAACAAAGCTTATGTTTTTATATTTCAGAAGGTACATGTTTGCACATTTGAAGATTGTCTTGGTAAGAAGAAAAAAGGTTTTATTGGTATAGAGAGTATTCATAGCCAGTATTCATGTAAAGAAACACATTTATATGAGGTCATTTTAAAGTCCTTTTATCCCTACAGAAGACAACATAAAAATAGCTCATAAAGATTGCTATCAGATTACGTAAACATAGATAACAGAAATTTTGGCAAGACTGCAGAGACCACACTGCAACCTCATGTAAGTGGTCTGGTTGGAGACTGAAAAGCTTTAGTATATGCAATAGAAATGTCTATCCCATAAATAATAGCCATGGAAATAACTCAGTTTATAATATGATGAGTGTTGTGAATTATGAGTTCAGAGAAATTAATCCATAACTAAATGAATGTTCTTTGCACATTTCCAATGTTAGAACATGTACAGGGACCAACTGGGAGTTGTGAAATGGAGATGTTGCTCTTATTTCAGCCAGGGCTTTAAAATAAATAAAAGCAGTAACCAGCAGGTTCATTAATCAAGCATCAGTTCAGCTTTTATGTGGTCTGACTTGCAGAAATTGAGAGATGTGGCCCCGCTGGAAGCACTGTCAGTGATTCGTGAGGTGTGGGAATAGTACTTCAGTTGAAAAAATATTTGCTTTTCTTCAGCCCCCTGAATGTAGGAGAAGAAGCTTCAGTCTTTTTTAATTTGCCTTGGGGTTGGATTGCAGTGTTTTCTCAGACTACCTGTATGCGTCTTTCACAGGTAGCTCTTTGCAGATTATTTTAGATGGTGGTGATGATGTTTAAGAGCTGCAACAATCAGTATTTTAATAGCAGCAAACTTCCCTGACGGCTTGATTTGGTGCTTAGGATGTGCTTTGTAAGTGAATTTTTCCATGGCAGATTTATGTAAAAAATTTCTTTGTTGACAAAGCACTGTTAAGCAAAAGTGCAGGAAATACACAAGTAATAGGTGGTAGTTTCTTCCTTTGTAGAAAGCAGCGGTATTATACAAGGACAATTTCAAGGGTTTTTGGTCAGTGAAGACGCTACTCAGGAGAAGCCATTTGCTTTGGCAAGACCAGTGTACCACTACTGGATATTATGCATCACTTAGTTATTGAATACTTTTACTCTCTCAGTAATTCTCAGTGGATTGCTAAACTGCTGTGGATATCTGTGGCAATAGAAACTATGGCAAACCCTTGACTGAATCCGCACCTTTGGAATTACACTGGTTTTCTGACATTTGAATTTGACCCCATGGGAGAGATCTGTCTTCCTAAGAAATCATTCAGTAAATGATTGAAGGCTATTTTAAATTAGCATGTGTGAATGTCTGAAGGACTTAAATGATTTATGACAAGAGTTGTAGGAGTAGCCTGAGGAAAGAAAAAGAATCCATCAGAAATTTCTATGATTTTGGTTTGGTTTTTCTTGCTGGGTTTTGGGTTTGTTGTTGGTTTTTTTGGGGGTTTTTTTGGTCTTTTTTTTGTGGGGTTTTTTTTGTTTGTATTTTTATCTATCATCATTGCTACAGTAACATAAACATAAACCCCAAGGTATTTCAACAGCCAGATGTTAGACTCCAAAGCTAATTAAGTTTAGAAAGCTTAAAGATTTATCCCCTAGTGGATGCTGGATTTAGCATCAGCCTTTCAGTTTATCAAGATACAGTTTAAGGCCTAAGTTAGATAAGCCTAAACTGATGACATATCAGTTTGCATTCGATGTGATACTAATACTAATCTTCGTGGTATTGAAATTCTGGATGTTTATACTGTCCCAAGACTAGATAAACTAATGTTGTTTGTAACAGCGTAAACAGAGCTTTAGGTGCTGTACCAAGCAGACATATCAATTAGGTCTTTTTTTAAATTGTGTTGCCTTGTAGCTCTGGAGTTGGATGACCTGTGGCTATAAATGATAAAGTGCAGTGTATAAACTTAAGAGTTGCTTTTAAGATGGAGCAGTAAAGATTTTTCCTCGCTTTTCCAAGGCTGGACTATTTCAAAAGCTGAACCAAAGCATGTGATTGGGGCTTGAGATCTCATAAAGGGAAAAATCCTCAACTGCTTGAGACATACTTTGCTACAACAGCTGGGGTTGGTGCTGCTGGAAGCCACCAGGCAGGAGCCTAGGCTGCCTGGAACTTGTTCTCAACTGTGCCACAAAGCTGCTGTGTGATGTTCATGCCTTAATTTCGAACTGCTCTGTGGTCTGCTGTGGTACAGCACGCAAGAGGGAAGGTTGGGCAGAGGCTGTGGCCACGTTCACTCAGCAGTTGCTACAGTTGCACCTATGAATAGAAAATGTGCCGAGACTTCCAGAAGGAAAGGAAATGTGGATCTTTCTGTCTTTAATTATTCCCTGGTTTTCCAGTGGAAAAGAGCCCTGGCCAGCAGCAGACATGCTGAGTGTCTCGAGAATTTCAGTGTGATGCTTGTCCTTCCCAGCAGTTGCCCTGGGACAGTGACTGTGCTTCCCCACCTCTCTCTGGGCTGTGCCCTTTACTCTCCCATGTTATTCCTCAATGGTCTTGCTCCTAAAACAGAAAGAAGACTTCTGCCACTCACAGTTCTAGGCTGATACGTATTGACACTTAAACATCTACACATCTATGGGGCTGGATGGGTTCAACCCAGGAGTGCTGAAGGAGCTGGCAGAGGAGCTTGCTAAGCCACTCTCCATCATGTTAGCAGTGCTGGTCTAGTGGACAGGTCACAGAGGACTGGAGATTGGCCAGTGTGACACCTCTCTACAAAAAGGACAGGAAGGAAGACCCTGGCAACTACAGGCCTGTCAGCCTGACCCCAGTGCCAGGGAAGGCCATAGAGCAGATGATCCTAAGTGACATCATAAAGCACGTGTGGGACAACTGAGGGATCAAGCCCAGTCAGCATAGGGTCATGAAGGTCCTACTTGACCAAACTGATCTCCTTCTACTAAAGGTGACCCACCTGGCTGATGATGGACATTGTATTTGGACTTTAGTAAAGCCTTTGACACTGTCTCCCACAGTGTTCTCCTGGAGAAGCTGGGTGCTCATGGCCTGGATAAGTGTGTTCTTCACTGGCTTGGAAACTGGCTGCGTGGCCTAGCTCAAAGAGTGGTGGTAAATTGGTCACATCTAGCTGGTGACTGATCACTAGTGGTGTCCCTCAGGGCTAAGTGTTAGGGCCAGTGTTGTTTGATATCTTCACTGATGATCTGGATGAAGGGATTGACCACACCTTCAGCAAATTTGTGAACGACACCAAATTGGCTGGGAGTGTTGATCTACTGGAGGGTAGGAAGGCTCTGCAGAGGCATCTGAACAGGCTGTATTGATGGGCTGTGGCGAGTGGTATGAAGTTCAATAAAGCAAAGTGCCAGGTCCTGCACTTGCCTCACAACAACCCCACCTGGGTCACTACAACCCCATGCAAAGCTACAGGCTTGGGGAATATTGGCTGGAAAGCTGCTTATCGGAAAAGGACCCGGGGCTGCTGATTGACGAAACTGAACATAAGATAGCTTGTGCCAGGCATCCAAGAATGCCAATGGCATCCTGGCCTATATCGGAAATAGTGTGGCCAGCAGGGCCAGAGCAGTGATCATCCCCCTGTGGTGGGCACTGTTGAGGCTGCACCTTGAATCTTGTGTTCAGTTCTGGTCCCCTTGCTACATGAGAGATATTGAGGTGCTGGAGCGGGTCCAGAAAAGGGCAACAAAGCTGGTGAAGGGTCTGGAGCACAAGTGTGATGAGAAACCCCTGAGGGAGCTGGAGGTGTTAAGTCTGGAGAAGAGAAGGCTCAGGGGGGACCTTATAGCTGTCTACAACTACCTGAAAGGAGGTTATAGTGAGGTGGGGATCAGCCTCTTTTCCCAAGGAACAAGTGATAGGACAAGAGATAACGGCCTCAGGCTGCGCCAGGGGAGGTTTAGATTGTGTATTAGGAAAAATTTCTTCACAGAAAGAGTGATCAGGCATTGGAACAGGCTGCCCTGGGAAGTGGTGGAATCACTGTCCCTGGAAGTGTTCAAAAACTGTGTAAATGAGGCCTTCAGTGACATGGTTTATTGGTGGTCTTGGCAGTGCTGGAGTAATGATTGGACTTGATGATCTTAAAGGTCTTTTCCAACCTAGCTGATTCTATGATTCTATGATATTTGTGAAGAGCTCTGAGCTCTGGGGGTGTGAAGGTGCAGTGGAAAAGGAAAGGGTGTTTTCAGGTATGTTAACCACCCATGAGCTATCTTACTTTTATTAAGATATTAAACAGATATGTTTCAGGATCATTGAACCTCATGGATTTAGAAATATGACTATGGTGTTATAATGGATTACTTGGATGTGGCAAAGTAGGTGGAAACGACTTAATTTGTATCAGGACTGAGTGGCTTTTTTGTTCCATGGGTGAGACTGTGGTAGCTTGCCCTGCTGTTGTGCAAGATGTGTTTCTTTGGGCCTAAGTGGTAATTTCAAGCATTTTCTGCTCCCTTTTTTCCTCCTCTGCTTTTCTCTCCCCACCCTGTCCTAACATCTGCTTCTTTTTTTATCTTGCTTTTTTCAGAACATGTAGCATAATTATGACAACTGCTTTGATTGTGGATTGTCATTGACCCTTGCTGAAGAAGCACTTTTTTAATCAACAAGAATGCATCACTTAGCACTGCTGGATTCATTGACTTTTTGTGCAACTTTAAACCCCTACAGTTTGTGAAATGGTACCTTCGATAATTTTCCATGCTCTTGACCTATGTCAGCAGCTACTCTACCCAACTGTCTTCATCTGTTTTTATGGTGCAAACTGGCTGCTGCTACTGCAAGTCAAAGAATACTGATAGGTTAGGAAAATAGCCTGATTTAATTATAATTTAAAAAACTCACAAAATTCTTCTTAAGCCAAATAGTCCAACTTCTAGGTGACTCTGCACATGGACAGGAAGAGGTGTGCCAACAGTCTTGGGTACCCCTCCTGAATTCCTAAGGAATGGCTTGTGTCTCAGTTGTTCAGTAACCAGGACATGGCCCTTGGATATTCGTATATTCTATGCACTTTAATCCTAAATTTATTGACCTCTTTTTTTTTTTTTTTCCCCTCATTACAATGTGAAATGTAAAAAAAGAGTGTTGTCAAAAGGCATAGAATTATAGAATCAAAGAATGGTTTGGGTTGGAAGGAACTTTTAAAATCATCTAGTTCCAACCCACTGCCAGGGGCAAGGACACCTTCCACTAGACCAGGTTGCTGAAAGCCTCATCCAGCCTGGCCTCGGATGCTTTCAGGGATTTGGATTCCACAAGTTCTCTGGGCAACCTGTTCCAGTGCCTCACCACCCTTAAAGCCATTGCCCCTCTTCTTACCAGTACACTCTCTAATAAAGATTCTGTCCTGGATTCATCTGGGATAGAGTTAATTTTCTTCTGAGTAGCTGGTACCGTGCTGTGTTTTGGATTTAGTATGAGAATAATGTTGATAGCCGACTGATGTGTTAGTTATTGCTAGGTAGGTAGTGCTTACTCTAAGTCAAGGAGTTTTCAGTCTCTCATACTCTGCCAATGAGGAGGTGCACAGCAGGCTAGAAGGGAGCTCAGCCAGAACAACTGACCCAAACTAGCCGAAGGAATAGTCCATACCACAGAATGTCATGCTTAATATATAAACTGGGCACAGTTGGCTGCGAGGGGCCAATCGCTGCTCGGGGACAGGCTAGGCATCGCTCAGTGGGTGGTGAGCAGTTGTATTATGCATCAATTGTCCTTCTTGGGTTTTATTTCTTGTTTTGTTATTTCCCTTTTCATGTCAGTTATTGCTATATTCTATATTACTGTTGTTATTATCAATAATAATATTTTTAATTCAAGTATTAAACTGTTCTTACCTCAATCCACTGGTTTTACTTTTTTTCTGATGCATCTCATGCCCCTGAGGAGGGCAGAAAGGAGTGAGCAAGAGGCAGCATGGTACTTAGATGTCAGTTGAGGTTAAACTTTGATAGAATCCCTCCTCATCTTTCCTTTAGGTCCTCTTTAAGTACTGGAAGGTCGCAATGTGGGCTCCCTGCAGCCTTTTCTTCCCTAGGCTAAACAACCCTGACTCTCTTAGCCTGTCCAGAGTCGGTCCAGCCCTCTGATCATCTTCATGACCCTCTGCTAGACTCACTTGAGCAGCTCCATGTCCCTCTTGTGCTGGGGGCTCCAGAGCTGAATGGAGTACTGCAGGTGGGGTCTCCTGAGAGCAGAATAGTTGGGGAGAATCTACCTCTCTCGACCTGCTGGTCATGCTTCCTTTGATGAAACCCAGGATATGGCTGGCTTTCTGAGCTGCAAGTGTACACTGCGGGTCATACTCAGTTTTGGATCCGCCAACATTCCGAAGTCCTTCTCTGCCAGTCTGCTCTCAATCCACTCATTGCCCAGCCTGCATCCATGTTTGGGATTGCCCTAACCCAGGTGCAGGACCTTGTACTTGGCCTTGTTAGTTTTCATGTGGTTTGCCCAGGCCCACCTCTCAAACCTGTCAAGGTTCCTGTGATGGCATCCCTTTTCTCTAGAGTAGGAACCATAAGAACAGACTTTTCTCCTGTGTCCTGTTCTGGGCCAAGTACAGTCTCATTTTCTGTCTTTGGGAGTGCCAGCCTCACTCCTGTCCTTTTCCAGCCAGGTCTATTCACGTGTGTGTGAGTGTTGAGGGTCTTCAGGCAAGTGAAGAATGAAGTGTACCAGATGCAGTGTGGACCCTTCACGCATGGAGGGAGGATGCTCACTCAGAGCAATTTCTCTGTAGACCAACTCCAGGTAGGAGTGCTGCAGTGCTGTTCAGTGCCAGCTTTCCACAAGATGAGCATTGTCCCTTTTGCTGATCCATCCTGGCTCCATACAGATTCACTGCACGGCAGTACTTTCCACATTCCCTATCTGAGTTTTCTCTCTTTTTTTCTCTTTAATCTACAGTGTTCCTGTGGCACCTGCTTTCGTGTTATCCGAGCAGGAATTTCTAATTTCCTCTTACATGCCTAGGACAGATTGAGGTGAATGATGGCAGTACAAGGGATAAAAGCTATGATTACATTTGGGAGTGGCAACTTCAGCAACTCTTCTTTGCAGACTGAATGCGCACACCTTCATGTTTAATTCTGCAACATAAAAATCCTAGATTCTGGTGTGAAATGCCTAACCTACTTCAGAGTTAGAGTGGCTTTTTCCCCATGCTTGTTTTCCTCAAAATGGAAAGGATTACACCTTCAGCTTGTCTGTAATTTCTGCATTATAGTAATGGCATTTTCACGTACTGGACTTAACATATTTTTTAATCAATTTGAAAATATTTATTCAAGCAGATTCTCTCATGGTATATATGAAGAAGTACACTTTCACAAGGGTGTCTAGTGTTTGTATGTTAAAAATCACACTGCTTTCATAAATTGGTGGATTATTTTTTTTCAGTATGTTAATTTTTTTTTTTTTTTTTTTTTTTTTTTTTTTCCATTTTTCAAACTTTCTTTTCCACCGGAGCTTATTATACTGGAAAAGGTCTTACTGCAGCACACTGACCTGGTGATCTTTTCCCAAGAATTCTGTTGAATCAGTGAGAGTGAAAATGGTAGAAAGTAGTTTTGCTCCACACAGAGATAACATTTCATTACAATTTTTTAGCACTTAAACAGTATGAAAGAGTGGTAGGCTTGAATTAGCTCAGAGCAGCTTTTATGCCATAGCACTGTTCCATGCTGGTCTGTGAAGAAGAGCTGCATCATGCACAGAACTACCCTGTGAGTGCTGAAGTGAGGAGACTGGAAATGGTGATTTCTAAAAAATATTTTGGTCTCCCATCTGGCTTGGCTTTGATTTCTAGACATTCAGGAAATGGAACTTTTGAAGCTGAAGTCAATGGGAAAATGTTCACTGTTCCCCCTCAGTAAGTGTGACTTTATGGAAATGTTAAAATGCACCTCATTGTTTGCATAGAGTCTCTTTTTGGCAAGAAATAGGAATCTGTATAATCAATTACTCCAGAGATTTTCCTTAGAAAGGAAAAGCCTTAGAAAGTGTGGAGACTTTTAAAAAGAAAATATTTTTATACAAATGAGCTTTTAACATACAGAATAAAAGAAATCCAAGATACAAGAGGCATTTGACAGTGATGTGTGAATGAGTACCCATAAAGTACTCAAAGGAAATATATGACAGAATACTTAAATAACTGCTGAGTCTTGACCTTGTGTTCATTAATATAACTCAGTCATTGTGTAATTTAACTTAAACTGGCAAGTTTTTCTGTTCAGTTACTAGAGAAAAGCTCCAAACCTTGTGGTTCAGTGGAATAAGTTGTTCTTTTTATATAGCAGTGGTATTTTCTGTAAATTAGATTTTATACACTGACTTCTCAGATGAGAAAATTGTCTTCCTGTGATGTTTTTGATTATATTCTAGGTGTCTGTATCAGTACATCTTCAGAATAAAAACAATTAGTAAGCAGATCTTAACATACGGTGTTTGGTAAAAATCTTCCAGACAAGGCTATAATCAGGACTGCGATTACGCATGTTGTGATAGTTTAGGTTACTCTGTTGAGCATTCTGTACTGTCTCCCTCTTAACCAGTGCACACTGGTGAAGAATGGTCATTCTTATTTCCCCCTTTCACTGATGTGGATATCTGTAGTGCTCGAAGTGAGTCCTAGTATTTTACACCAGCTTTGTCTGTTTTGAACAAAAGGAGGCAGAGGGGTGAGCTCATTGCCCTCTGCAGCTTCCTGAGGAGAGCGAGTGGAGAGGGGGTACTCATCTCTTCAGCAACAGGATGTGTGGGAATGCCTCAAACTACCGTGGGAGGTTCAGACTGGACATTGAGAAACATTTCTTTACTGAGAGGGAGGTCAAACACTGGAGCAGGCTTCCTACAGAGGTGGTTGATGCCCAAAGCCTGTCGGTGTTTTAAGAGGTATTTGGACACTGCCCTTAATAATAGCCTTTAATTTTTGGTGAGCCCTGGTGTGGTCAGGCAGTTGGACTAGATGATTGTTGTAGGTCTCTTCCAACTGAAAATATTCTGTCCTGTTCGATTCCATCATTAGAGAACTATTTGCATTAGAGAGCTGTATTCATACTCAGGCAGACATGCTATTTATTCCCCTCTGTATTTGTATAAAATCAAATAGCTATCTTAATTATAGTAATTTTATGCATACATAAAATTGTAGTTGGGTCTTATGGGAAGACAAGAAGTTACGTTTCCTTTTCTTTTGAAATTCTTTACTGTTAGGGTGGTGAAGCACTGGAATGGATTGCTCAGGGAGGTTGTGGGTGCTCCATCCCTGGCAGTGTTCTAGGCCAGGTTGGACAAAGCCTTGGGTGGCATGGTTTGGTGTGAGGTGTCCCTGCCCATGGCAGGCGGGTTGGAACTAGATGATCTTAAGGTCCTTTCCAACCCTAACTGTTCTATGATTCTACGATTCTGACTTTGGGTTGATTGTGCAAGCTGCACAGCTCGTCTGCGAAATTACTGTTGTATATGTTTTCCTTAACTTGCTAGGAGCTGAAGAAATAGGAATTATGGACAACATCCAGCATGTAAGAGGGGCAGGCCCTGCAACATGTGCGTAATCTGAAATATAGTCACAAAGGCATTAGATAAGATTAAAAAAAAAATAAAATAATCCGTATCTCACTTAAATCTAACCACCTACTATAGTACAGGTTTATAGATTGACTCAGCTGGGACAAGCTCTTGTACAAATATATGCATGAACATAAAACCCCACATATATACAGAACCTTCTGTGTCAAATTATTGTTCAAACAAACTGGTATTGTGCAGTGACACTGTTTATAATTGCTTGGACTAAACTGTCTTGATAAGTATTATTGATAAAGTTGTCCGGAATAAAGGAAACAGAGAAAAGGAATTAATTGAATGTTTTTTGAGGCATCAATGTATACATATATCAGTCTCCACAATTACTATGCTGCCTGTGTGTTTCAATCTTTTTAACAGTCAGCAGATACTTGCAGCTGAATAGGCAGTAAATAAATGGAGACTACATGTTTTCACAGTGGTTAGTAAAGAGTTTTGCAATGTGTCTTGTGAGGAAAGTCCCTTTTGTTTATCCATATAGATATGGTATTAAGTTGTTCTGCTTAAACTTGTGTGTTGCACAGGCTCCTTGAATATCTACACTTCTCTGGCTCCATTTACAAAAGAATGGTGTTTTTCAAAAACTTCTCATAATTATTCTATTATTGGTAGTTCTTATAGGAGCCTTGAGGCACAGTAGTCGCTAATGCCAAATTAGATGCCCAGGGTCTCCGATCTTGACCTGAAGTTAATTCTTGAGAAGCGGAAAAATTAATTTCTTCTTTACAAAGAAAACTATGAAGCCTTGTTGCCAGCCTCTATAAAGAATGTCCTAAGAATCCTGTCATGGAGAATTAAGCATATCTTCCTGTATTTTTGTCTGACCAAGAAGTAGAGGCCAGAGTGGTATGGTAGAGGTAGGCTTGGTATGGATCTCAAGCAAAATTTCTATACGTGAATTGAAAGTAAACTTCTTTTATATATTTGTATGTTTGTATGCATACACAAATATTCATAAACAGCACAAATAAGAGGTTCAGAGTTGGCTGCTAGTAGGAGATGGCTGCCTTGCTTGGAGAGAGGTGAATTGAATTTTTATAGTTATATCCCTTGAAACAATTCAGGAGAAATATGAGCTGTCAGGAAGCTAGATGTGTGTAAATACAACTTGGGTTTCTCTGTGGATAGTATATATTATTTACATTTATGGAAACTAGCTCCCATTTAGAATAGCTAATGCAAGAATAACTGCAGAGTCCTGTCTGCTTAGAGGTTGATGTCAACTTTGGTCATCCTTTCTGGATGTGTCATGAATCTTTGAAGGAATGTCAGACAGACAAGAATATAACTTTCAGAATTATATTTTTTACACTTATATTTCTTTTTCCATTTCCAGCTTTCTTTTTGTTGTTGCTGTTTTTTTAATTTGACCTGTTTGTTGCTTAGTACCCAGCTGTTTCTTCCAGGGAAGTACTTGGTATAAAAAAAAGTTCCAGGTGTTCCTGGATAAGAGAATCTTGACAGAGTCACTTTGCTAAAAACACTGTTTAATTTTGGGTTCTTTTACTCCAAGTGGTGATTTAGATGTTATTGTTAAGCAACATGAGTATTTTTCTGAGTGTTTTTGTTTTCAGAAACAGACTTAAAACAAAACAAACAAAAAAAACCTGAAGCAAATGAAACCACTGCATCAGAAATTAATTTCTCACAGTAATATACTGTTATGTAAATTCAAAAGAAGCACTGGTCTAATAATGAAAAATAATTATGTAATTGCTTGCAAAAGATGATAGGCAATGAAGTCCTTCTAAGCAGGGGATTTAAGTAGTTGTTCAGGGGTGTTTGTAACATTTAAGTAAATTGGATGTATTCATTAGTGAACAGTATGCCAAGGTGAGCTGTTCATTCCCACTGCCAAAATGAACTCTTTAACATAAAATATGCCTTGGACTGTGGTAATGGGAAACTTTGCAAAATTTCACATATTTCATGATAATCTCCATGGAACCCTAACACTTTCCATATGTTTTCGTGGTTGGCAGGTGGAGTGGATACAACAGCAGGTGGTTAAAAGAAGGATAAAGAGGGATTATAAACCTGGTGGTACCCAATCCACTTATTTCAATGATCCCAAGTGGCCAAGCATGTGGTACATGGTAAGTACGTACAGCAAGGTCATTGACTCTGTTTCATGCTTGTGTTTAGTTGTCTGCTGTGATATTTTGAAAAGGGGCAGAAAAATATGTTCAAAAAAAGCAAATTTGGTTTTTTTTTATGTGACTAAGAGTCTGTAAACTCTTGACAAGTATTATAAAGCATTCCCAGTGAGCCCTGCAATAGGAAACAGTTATTGATGCATTCATTCATGAATGCTTCCTATTGCAAGATGTCTTGGGAATTAGTTATTACAGGGGGGGTTGGAACTAGATGATCTTAAGGTTCTTTCCAACCCAAACTGTTCTATGATTCTATGATAAACTTTCAGCACTGAGAATGGAAGGAACTTAGGTACAATCTGTGAGAGCAGTGAAATCACTTGTTTTCAATATGTTTTCAAATTCACTATCTCCAGCATCAAAAACGGACTGTTCAGTGTTACAATTACATTGGTTTTAGTAATGAACAATTGCATTGTTGAAGTATGTTGTTTGTGCTGTTCCTTGTCTGATATGAGTTACATGTTTTCTGAGCAAATTTTTTTTTTTCTTTTTCTCCTGATAGTCACTGTTAAAGCCTGGTGTGAAACTTTTGTATTCACAGTGTTTTTAAAAATATTCTTATTTTGCCTAGGGGCAAATCATAGAATCATAGCATCACTTGGATTAGAAGGGACATACTGTCCAAACCCCTGCAACAAGCAGGGACATCTTCAACTAGGTCGTGTTGCTCAGAGACCTGTCCAACCTCACCTTGAATATTTCCAGGGATGAGGCATCTAGTACCTCTCTGGGCAACCTTTTCCAGTGTTTCACCAGCCTCATAATGAAGAAATTCTTCCTTTCATCTAATCTGAATCTACCCTCTTTTAGTTAAATACCCCTTGTCCTGTTGCAATAGGCCCTGATAAAATGTCCGTCACCACCTTTCTTATAAGTCCCCTTTAAGTACTGGAAAGCCTTTTAACTACAGTAGGGTCTTCTCAGAGCCTTTTCTTCTCCAGGCTGAACAACCCAAACTCTCTCAGCCTTTCCTCACAGGGGAGTGTTCCATCCCTGTGGTAATTTCTGTGGCCCTCCTTTCGACCATCTCCAGCAGGTCCATGTCTTTCCTGTATTGAGTCTCACCAGAGCGGAATGACTTCCCTTGACCTGCTAGTCCTGCTTGTTCTGGTGCAGCCCAGCATACAGTTGGGTTTCTGGACTGCAAGTGCACACTGATGGATCACGTGCAGTTTTTCATTCATCAGTTAAAAGTTGCATTTAGTTGGAAGTTGACTTCAGCTGACATGTCTCCATTTTGGCTGATGGAAAAGTTGCTTTATTTCTCAACTCTCCTGTTGATGTAGTTCTAAATCCCTGCACGTTTTCTCAATACATCACCTATGTTGCCGGTAGTAAGAAAAGGTTTTATGACTTCATAGATTGAATTGCTTTGGATAGGGAGGAGAGTATGCCTTTCTTATGACAATATGTGAGATAGTTTTCCTGCAAGTAGGTACTGTCTTTTCAGATCTTTTGTTATTTTCAGAGCATTAGTTTAATATTTCAAGTAAGTGAACAAAATCATCCTACCACAGCTTTAAAAATAGTTTTCAAGTTTTTATTACTTTCATTCTGGCTTGTAATTCATTGTTGCATGCATTGAAAAACAAAACAAATCATAGGTAATTTGTAACAGTGAACAGTTGCTGTTAGTAAACTCAGAAGTCCTTATCTTCATGGATATATCAAATTAACATGTTGTCAGTTAGAAAGTCTGATAACTTTGCTATTCAGTTTTCTGAATTCATGTGTTGAATGAGATCCTAATTAATAACTTTGCTTCCAAAATCCACTTATTCTTATGAAAGAACTGTAGCACTGACTCTTCTTTTCTGATGGAAAAATTGTTCCACATTACTTTTTCTGAGCTATTGAAGATCTGTGCCTTTCAGGCAATAACTCCTCTCACACAGTAGAAATCTATTTCATTTCTCTTTAATCACAGTATTGGGTTGATGTAGCTAAAGGTTTTCTTAGCGGTTTACTGTCCATTTTGAAAACAGTTTTTATAAAAAATGTCGTTCTTTTCATTTGTTTGTGAAAGCTGTATTATTTTGGGTCATGGGATCGTGGCAGATCAATTTCCTAGTTGATTGAAGTGTGTATTCTTGACTGTCTCCTCTAATACATATGTTTATTCAGCCTTCCCAGCCTATAAATATGTGCATCAGGTGACAGACAGATGCCAATAAATGGCAGTAGATCGTGGTATTGTGTCCTGTCTGTTCTAATTTTTTCAAATTTTATTTCAGCATTTTTAACTGAAACTAGAAAATAACTGATTTATCTTTAGATAATCTGCAGTTATTGAAACAGCCTTTCAGCTCTGTGTTAGACTGAAAAGAGGGAGGCCAAATTTCGAGAGAGTAATAGTAGTCAAGTAAAACCCCACTATTTATCATGTAAGGTAGCTTATGTAATTTTTCCTTTGTGATCCTAGATTTGTATAAAGGTTTTCAGTGCCACCATAGCTTTTTGGTGGAACTAGATCAGTGCGGTGTGGATAATGCTTATAGCAGTTGCCTCTTGATTTTGTTCAGGAATGTAGCAGTCTCGTATTTATAAATCAGTTGTGTTGCCTAACCAGACACCGCTTCACAGTGCCAATTCTAACGCAGAAAGCACTTTAGGGCAGCAAATGGACTTTACTGTTTGTCTTGTACAGCTTTCAGAATATTGTCATTTATATACCTGTGGAAGCATCTCCATTCTTGCAAACTGTCTGGGAAGAGGCTGTTCCCAACTAATTGCATTTACCTCTGCTGAATAACTCTGTGTATGAGCAATATCTTTAGTGGTAGTGGTTTGATGACATTTTGTTGAGAGAGAGCACTAATGTATTAGCAAGTACACTATTTCAGCAGAGGGAATAGCTAAAAATACATGAATTAGTTGACTTCAGGACTGACTTGGATCATAATCAGGTATCATCATATGACTGTATTTGTGGTTGTAACCATAGCTACTTTGGTAATGTTACTTACCTTTATAACATTAAGGGAATAAAAGGAATTTGAGGATAGTTAATGAATCATAGAATCATAGAATGGTTAGAGTTGGAAAGCACCATAAATCTAGTTCCAACGCTCCTGCCATGGGCAGGGATGCCTCACACTAGACCATGTCACCCAAAACTCTGTCCAACATGGCCTTGAACACCACCAGGAATGGAGCATTTACCACTATTTTGGGCAACCTGTTTCAGTGCCTCACCACCCTTACAGTAAAGAACTTCTTCCTTATATCTAGCCTGAACTTCCCTGTTTAAGTTTAAACCCGTTCCCCCTTATCCTACCGATACAGTCTCTGATGAAGAGTTCCTCTCCAGCATCCTTGTAGGTCCTCTTCAGATACTGGAAGGCTGCTATGAGGTCTGCATGCAGCCTTCTCCAGGCTGAACAGCCCCAATTTTCTTAGCCTGAAACCTTTCATGCAGGAGGTGCTCCAGCCCCCTTATCATCCTCCTGGCTCTCCTCTGGACTTGCTCCAGCAGCTCCATTCCTTCTTAAGTTGAGGACACCAGAACTATGCACAATACTGCAAGTGGGATACCATGGGAGCAGACTGGAGGAGCAGGATCACCTCCTTTGACCTGCTGGTCGCGTGTCTTTTGATGCAGCCCAGGATATGGTTGGCTTTCTGGGCTGTGAGCACACACTGCTGGCTCATGTTTAGATTCATAGAATCAGAGAATCATAGACTAGGTAGGGTTGGAAAGGACCTTAAGATTATCTAGTTCCAATCCCCCTGCCATGGGCAGGGACACCTCACACTAAACCATGCCACCCAAGGCTTTGTCCAGCCTGGCCTTGAACACCACCAGGGATGGAGCATTCACAACCTCCCTGGGCAACCCATTCCAGTGCCTCACCACCCTTACAGTAAAAAACCTCCTCCTTCTATCCAAGCTGAACGTCCTCTGTTTAAGTTTGAACCCGTTACCCCTTGTCCTGTCACTACAGTCCCTGATGAAGAGTTCCTCTCCAGCATCCTTGTAGGCCCCCTTCAGATACTGGAAGGCTGCTATGAGGTCTCCACGCAGCCTTCTCTCCTCCAGGCTGAACAGCCCCAACTTTCTCAGCCTGTCTTCATACGGGAGGTGCTCCACTCCCCTGATCATCCTCGTGGCCCTCCTCTGGACTTGTTCCAACAGTTCCATGTCCTTATGCTGAGGACACCAGAACTGCGCACAATACTCCAAGTGAGGTCCTTCGACCTGCTGGTCATGCTCCTCTTGATGCAGCCCAGGATACGGTTGGCTTTCTGGGCTGCGAGCACACACTGAAGCTGGCTCATGTTCATTTTCTCATCGACCAACACCCCCAAGTCCTTCTCCGCAGGGCTGCTCTGAATCTCTTCTCTGCCCAACCTGTAGCTGTCCCTGGGATTGCTCCGACCCAGGTGTAGGACCTTGCACTTGTCATGGTTAAACTTCATTAGGTTGGCATCAGCCCACCTCACAAGCATGTCAAGGTCCCTCTGGATGGCATTCCTTCCCTCCAGCTTGTCAACTGAACCACACAACTTGGTGTCATCGGCAAACTTGCTGAGGGCGCACTAAATCCCACTGTCGATGTCACCGGCAAAGATGTTGAACAAGACCGGTCCCAACACTGATCCCTGAGGAACACCACTCGTTACTGGTCTCCAGCCGGACATCGAGCCATTGACCACAACTCTTTGCTTGCGGCCATCCAGCCAGTTCTTTATCCACCGAGTGGTCCACCCATCAAATCGATGTCTCTCCAATTTAGAGACAAGGATGTCGTGTGGGACAGTGTCGAAGGCTTTGCACAAGTCCAGGTAGATGACATCAGCTGCTCTGCCCCTGTCCATCAGTTTCATAGCCCCATCATAGAAGGCCACCAAATTGGTCAGGCAGGATTTCCCCTTAGTGAAGCCATGCTGGCTGTCACCAAGCACCTTGTTGGTTTTCGTGTGCCTTAGCATGCCTTCCAGGAGAATTTGCTCCAAGATTTTGCCAGGCACAGAGGTGAGACTGACTGGTCTGTAATTCCCTGGGTCATCCATTTTCCCCTTCTTGAAAATGGGGGTTATATTTCCCTTTTTCCAGTTGTTGGGAACTTCACCTGACTGCTATGATTTTTCAAATATGATGGCCAGTGCCTTAGCAACTTCATTCACCAGCAACTTCAGGACCCGCAAATGGATATCATCAGGTCCCATGAACTTGTGCACATCATGTTTTCTGTCACTGCTACATCAGAAAGAGATTTTTAGGTTGCTGGCTGCGGACATGTTTTTGAGAAAGTAATAAAATTTTATTGTGTACAGATTTTCATTTGGATTAATAATTAACTTTCAATGTGGGTTAAGATTGATACCTTTGGCCGTTGAACTAGCAAAATCTCTAACAGGGCCATAAATGTAGTTCAGATTTGTTGACACAAGTCCCTTCATTCAAAGACTTTGTCAAGCAAAATCTAATTGATGCTTTTCCTCGCCCAGCTTTTTCTTCTCAAGTACTACCCCTTGTAATTTTAATTGTCTAGGCTAGAAATAATACGTTTTTGCTGATGTGATATCCATGGCAAGAAATTGGTTAGGCACAAGGCGGGGACTCAGGCTCTCTTTCTCTTTTGGGCTATCACAAAGTTTGAAAGTATCTCTCAAGAGCAGTTCTTTGAAGAAATTAAAAGGACTTTTTCGATCACTCTTTTTCTTTTTTTTTTTTTTTTTTTTTTTTTTCCATTTACTCTAAACACATTCCTCGAAAGAGCAGAGAGATTAGGAATATAATTATTTATCACCTTACGGTTCTGTGAGAGCTGAAGCAGACAATGTTTCCAGAGCTACTCATCACCTGAACTAGCATACTTGTACTTTTCATTAGCAGGGGGTTATCTATGGAGCGATTACAGGTTCTCATGCTTTCTAATAACAAGGAGAAGGCAATTTCCTTCTGACTTTCTTCCCTGAAAGACAGGACAGCTGGAAGAAAACCAACTGCTTTAGCATGACCTCTGAATCCTGATGCATCTGTGCTTCAGAGTAAAATAGAACATTTTTGTAGATTAAGGAACAACATGAGACTTCATCCATTCAACTTTTGTTTGAAACTGACCTACAGAATTGGGTCCAAATTGCTCAGAGTGAGCTGATGTCAAAGAAATAAGATCAGTGGGAAAGAGGGTCCCTAGTTAACATCTCTTTACAATTTTGAGTCATGAGAGAGTGAAATCCTGTATGCCATCTCCAGAGCCCAGCTGCCCTTGTATCATCATGTAATATCTAATAAATTCCTTATTTTTCATTGATGTTGACAAAATAACCTGTTTGTTAATAACTGGATTAACTATATGCAATCAGTTGGTGTAATTGGAAGAGGTCGAAGTCAACCCTGAAGCCCTACTGCTGTCTGAAACTGTGTTGCTTGTAAAAACAACACACTGTATCTTTGGAATGACTAAGGGGACTTTGTGCCTGACCAATTTCACTGTACCAGGCAATTGGTTTAATGAGTTTCCTCATCTTCCCTGGATGCCATGGAAAAATGTTCATAAAAGCTAGAGGAGGTAAGTGTAAAAAAAAAAAAGGGAGGGGGAGGGGAGGAGCAAAGATTTGGTGACTAGCTTATACTTTAATAGACTTCAGTCACAGAACTCTCCTTGCTGACCATTTCTTTTTGCTCCCTAGTAGCAAGAGCTTCGCAGTGGTCGTCTGAAACTGGAGTCACAAGGGCACACAAGCACAGCTTTCTGCAGCTGTAATCTAGTTCTGTGATGCTGGGCTCCGCTGAGTGTTTTTAATAATTGCAAGAAATTAATTTAGCCATTGTTTATTTTTTAACTGCTGTAAGAGTACAAAGGCACTGGCTATGTGTTTGGAGTCAGTTCAAACAGGCACAAGTCTTTTTCAATAGGATCAAGGATAATCCTCTGCAGTACTGTTATCATTCCTTCTATTGTTAATAATAATTACTAGTGCTGACATTCTCTGAGTTGGAGAAGATTCCACTTACTACCAGGTTCTTCCTGCTCTTCATGGCCTGGTTACTGCTGGGCAGGAATTGAACATATAACAGGATTTTTCTGTGGGACTGACAATTTACTGGAAAAGGACTATATTTTGAGATGTGAGGCTGGAGGGAGAGGCACTCTTCTGTTACTGCACCTGAGAATAAATGTGATAATTAAAGTGTATAAGCCAAGTGATTTCTTATCACTGGATGCCACTTCATCAGAGAAAGAGGAGATGTGTAACCAGAGGTTACTCACTATAGCTGAAGAAGGTATGGCACTGACAGTGAGAAACTGGGGAAAGCTGGAACTTCTATTGCAATAGTAATTGGGGTAAGATGGTATTAATTTGAGAAACTACAACATAAAGTAACTGAGCTACCCACAAAAATAAATAATGTAACTTTTAAAATGGTGTTGTACTCAGACAAGAATCTAGCCAGGGACTCTAAAATGCATACCTGGGGGTCATCCTGAAAGTTTTTATAGCATGGAATCTTACCTGAGAGCATAGGGAAGTAACTGACAATATCACAAAAGTTGGAAACCACAGCAAGAAATGGAACATGGGAATTTGCCTGTCAGCTTCTCAGGTAGAAAATAGGCAAGATAATCATACTTGTAAGCTGCTTGGAATGGAGGAAGAAGGAAACCACCTATCACATATGTAAACCAAAGAAAATGCTGTCTTTTAATTGTCATTGCTAAACATATCCCACACCAACACAATAGAATTCAAAGTCTTTTTGAAGTAAAACTTCAATTTTGTTTTACATGTATCTTAGGTCCTCACTGATGTCACCTCACATTCTGTTTTATGTAATCTGAAGGTCTGTTTTTGCTGTTGATCTCTACAAGTGAAGTACTCCTTTGAAATTACTTTCCTTTTTCAGACTCTTTCATTTGCGCAACCTTTGTTATCTTCTCTTCACATTTATTCCTTGTTATTCCTTCTTTCTAGACATAAACTAGGTGTAAGACAAAATATATTTGGAGGAGTGCTAAAAGCAGATGACTTAGTCTTCTGTTTGGAACCCAAAAGAAGGGCTTTTGCAAAGCTGCATTGTACCATAGCCTACTAGTTTTCTTTGAGAGGCAGCAATATAATGGAAAAGAATTATAAAACACTATAATTAACATAGTCTTCTTAAAAATCTGAAAAACATATGAGGTAAATATAATGCACTTCATTTGCTGGAAAAAGTAAAATTTTCTTACAAAATTTTTGAAATGATGCGCTAACAGAAATCTGTAAAGCTAAGAAAAGATGCAGTGCCTGGCTGTGCTATTTCTCCTGCTGATCATATTATTGACTTACCTTCCTACTTTACAAAACTGGACTGCAAGGACAAGCAGATGCACAAATGCAAAGTGTTTTAGGGGATTCAAGGTGGAAGAAGGTTGTAGCAGTGCCAGCAGGGCAGAATAAAACTAGGTGACTAAGCCATAATGGAAACTAAGGTTTACACATTACTTTGTGGGTAATACTTGATGAACTGCTTCGATGAGACAGCTGTATAATATTGTTGCTCAGTTATAGTGTGGTGTTACTGAAGTTTTTAGAAGGCTGTTGAAGATAAGAGACTTGCTGAGAAGCTTAACTCATCAGCCAATATTTATCAGTAACTCTTTTCTATTTTATATTATATAAGATTTCTGGTATAGATAGATGAAATGTAATTTATACTGCAATTGAGAGCAGTCCCTGCAGACTGATGAGATCTGAATTAGTTGTGTTTAGGCTGGCTGCCTTGAGCTCTGAAGCTGAAACCAAAACTCAGGAAAAATAGCTTACTTTTCACTTTCAGTAAAGACTGTGAAGTCAGCATTGCTTTCAGCTTCGGCGGAACATGTTCTATTTCTTCAGAAAACTCCTCCCATATGCTCTACAGTGCTCTGCAGTTATACTTGTGAACTTCCAGGTGGGCTATACTAGTGTTCACAGGGAAGGAAAGATACTCCTGGTCTCACATGGTACCGTTGACTCTGGACAGCAGCCAAAATGGGTCTTATAAGCCTTTATCCGTGAGTAACTTGAGCCTCCCAAAGTCCTGTAACCATGAAATAAGGTGGAGGTGAAGACTTAGAGGGGCCACCTGCTTACTCTATGCCACTCCTCCAGGTCCAAGTGTGAGTGGAAGAACAGAGAAAAGGATTTTACATCCCTGGCCTGGCCCCAAGTGAGGTCAGCTAAGGTGAGTGGGACTGTGGAAGGGAATAGCAGGGATAAAGAAAGGAGTGACAGGCACCTGAGGGGGCAGGCTGGAGAGAGATGGAGGAAGGAAGAGAGGTCACAGTGGGTCTGAGTGCAAGCCTGGGTGCCAGGGAGAGAGAAGTCTGGACAGAATTTCATCCGCCACATCCTAACCCCACAGCAAATGAATATGTGTCAACCTCTTTTATGAACTCCTAAAAATTTAGTTCCAATCCGCCTATGCCAGGCATTGGCAGCTAAGGAAAAACCTCACTCTCTTTATTTCCCTCCCAAGAGTTGTTCTCTCTCTTTCTGTCTGTGCAATAGAAGCTAAATCGTTTTTTCTGAGGTGACATGCCATGCTTTTAAATGTTTTGCCTATTTTGTAACTTGGTTTGTTGTTTCATACACTTTTATATTTGTATCTTCCGTTGCATAAGAAGATTGAGCTTTTGGTGTTTTAGAAAGTTAAGACTATCTGTCACTTCAGTGCAAGTGCTGCAAGAAAGAATCAAATTGATTGTCAAGACGTTACCTTGGAAATCTGTATTGAGGAAACGCCTCTTGTTCTCTGTGGACAAGGTAGAGCTAGTAACATAAGGTCAGGTAATACACAATTTGACCTAAATTCATTTCCTGTGGAAAAACAACATTCTTTAAGTAATGAAAACCTGTAGAAGTGGAATTACACTTATCTACTGAAAAGAGATTACTGGTGCAACTAGTTTAGCAAGATTAGCAAATAGTTTAAAGACAGAATGACCAGATGGGCCTGATCTATTCCTCTGGGACATTCTGTTCTGACTTCCAGATAAGCAGCCCTGGAAGTGCCCAGAAAACACAAAATGGAAGCCAGCACTGTTCAGGGGTTGTGCCAGCATTTTCACTGAAACAAGAAGCAGCAATACTGAAATCATTTCCATACTTGTTTGGGGAGATATTTTCCTGAGTGTCAAACATTTGGTAATAAATCATACAGCACATATTCCTCTGCATATTTACTATAGTGATTTTATCTTCAGAGGGAGAGTGTCTTTCATTTTGTCTTTCATGAATTTATTTAAAATGGATTTTGGTGGGTTTTTTTTTTTTTTTTTCTGGGCAACAACTGAGTCACATAAAGAAACTGCAGTTACTTTTCTTTATAATGTTGTTTGTGAAATATCTTGTGTGTATAATACTGTATTTTCTGAACTGCCTTTTTCTGACTAGTTTCAACAATTAATAAGGAAATGGTAGTCCTACAAAGCCTTTTCTGAAGGACCAATAAATCATATGGAATATAAATGGATATAAAATTGCTGACAATAACAGCTGTAAAGTATGCACCATTTGGTGTATTTTGGTTTTTATCTCTCACAGCAGTTCAGCATGAAAAGCATTAATCTGGTAGTATGCTTTTTCTCTTTTCAAAGCAGAAAAAATTTTCTCATCATAAGTTTATAAAAGCAGTTTTTCAAGAGCAACTGCTTAGTTAGCTACCCACTTCCCATATTTTTTAAAATCAAAATAATATCAAATAGCAAAACAATTTCTTTTGTTGGGCAATACTGAGTGCTCTATTAATGTTACTGAAAACAGTAAGAGGTAATTTAATTGTAAAAAATGCTACTTTGCTTCAAACACTCACTTTATGTATTTTCTTGCTATTGTTTGCATACAAAAGTGCAGATACTTCAGGAAAAGGATTGCTAAATATTCTATGTATTTAACTAGTATGTTAAAGGTTGGGGTTAACATAAAGAACACTACAAACATCAAGAACCCCAAAATGACCAGAAGTGCACAGCCACAGTACATAAGAATCAGTTCCGAAGCTTGCCTATCCTGTGGTCTGTTTGCTGAAGAATGAACTAGTATGACATATTCAGTTTGTCCTTATTAGAAGCAAACTCATAACCTATAAGACATATAAATTTATGAGACAAACAGTAGCTGTATGACTGCCCAGTCAGGGGGCAAAAATGAGTGTAATGCTTCCGTAAGGTAATTTCTTATCCATTCTGTAACAGAGGAGAGCCGGACCTGTGTAGTGCCCTTTGCAAAGGAGAAATTGGAGAACCAGTGTTCAGCTCGGATGTTAGGTCTCGTACCAGTGTTTAAATATCATTCCCTCTTTACTGAAGACAGATGCCATATGACATAGGATACCATTAGAATGAGGACATCAAAACTCCAGCTTTCCTTATTCATTCATCTATGCTTTAGCATGACTTCCTGTATGTCACATGAGCAAATATTGTGACTAAAATTGCAAGCGTACAGAGGACCTTAGTTCTCACTGACCCTGTTTTGACCTTAATTCATGCTCCTTTTTCAATCATGTTTAAACAAAAAACTTGTCCAAAACCAACAAACAAACAAAACAAAAGACTTCAATAACATGCATTCTGCACCACTTCATTAGGTGCAGGTCATCCTTGGCATTGCTTGTAGCTACTCCTAATGGCATGAAATCTATGCTGTGAGTTACATTTGCTGCTAAAGCTATATATATCACTGCTAAAGCCCTGTGAAGAGGATTTTCTTCTAGCCAAATAAGAAACAGCAGATGAGACTAAGACCACCTCAAAATCTATTAGCGCCATTTTGGAGAGAAATCCAGCAAGTGTTTGCACATCTGCATGACTTTTAAATACAGCTTTGGTGAAAATTAACCTTACTTAGGTAGTCATATTTAAATTAGTCATTGAATACAGGAGACCCTGTCAGAGCAAGACTCCCAAGTCTCCTCAAAGAGAGACAGTAGGGCTTTCAGAAAATATATCAGCTGTAAGGTGTGGAGCAATACAGACAGGATCTGTGCTTGGTCTTTTGCTGTGGAGGTGCAAAAACTTAAACACTGCCTGTTTCAAAATAAACTCATCTCCATCAAACATCAGAAATGCATGGTAATCAGTAGGAAATGTGTGGGAGGGGAGAGCCCTCAAACAGCCCCAGGGGGTGCAACTGTGAATCTTTTACAGTATTGATACCACTTTTGTCTTACCTCTTCTATTGCATTAGAATCCACTAATCCATGAGTAGCATGCCATTTAAGCATATAATTACCCTGTCTTTTTCTATTTTTATATGAATTCCTAACAGCACAAAACAAGTTATTTTCAGTTTTGAAAACAATTCAAAACTATATTAAACACAAGTAGTATAAGCACAGAAGCCTAAGGCAGATATAAATATATGTCAGAGACTAAACATTAAGTGTTTAGTAGGGTTTTCCTCTCCCTTGTCTTTCAGATAAGACAGTGTATTAGTAAACTACTGCTTGGGAGATAGCGTTTTTATGAATATCACCTCCTGGTTACAAGATTACATTAGGGAGCCAGAAATATTGTTTAGAAAAAAGTTAAAGACAAATTAAGCAAAGAAAAAATGTTTCTAAAGTTTCAAAGAGGTTGCATAACTTCTCCTTTGTTCAGCTTCCATGCACTCTTCCCCAGCCAGGTTTAATGTTGAATCAGGATGATACTTTTTTCCCTTGTAAGTCTCCTGATCTGCCTTCAAGTAGGCTGCAGTGCAAGTTTTCAGATGCTGTGTCTGGGTGGATTTTATGTGATCCAAACTGCAGCAACTCTGAAATCCATAAATCCTGGATTAACTAATTCCCCATCTGTGTGAATTGAAATGTGGATAGAGGAATTAATGCAGCCTACTTATAAGGCGTTACAACCCTTACATCTTGGTAAGGAGTCGGTATTCTTACAGAAAACATGATTCTGGGGAAAAAATGCCTCAATTCTTCTAGCCCACTGAATTTGTGTTTTAAGACTTCTTCAGAGCCTTCATGTTGATGAAGTGTTTCAAGACACCAAACACAAGCTTGAAGCTCTGTGTACAGTATCTTTGCCCCTATCTTTTCAGTCCTGTCCCCATCCCCATCATCTCTTACGACCACCTGAACAGTGGAGGCAGAAATAAAAAAAGGTAGAGGGAGCAGGATTTAATTTTCTGACAACACTGGGAAGTTAGATTGGTTCAGCTTTCTTCAGGATCTTGATACTCAGTTTATGGTGTCTACTGTCTTAGTTTTGATTTCATTAATTACCTGTATTTGCTACTCTCATATGCCTTTCCTTTTTAAAAGAGTCTCTTGCAGTTTCTATTTGGTCCCACTCCAGACTGGTGAAGAACTACTACATAAGAGAATTAAAGTATTGTAAAAGTGAAAGCAAACTGCTATTTTACATGAATCATTTGAAAATGCCCAAACACACCATAACATCAGTACATTTTTTGCTTAATAGGAAAGTTACATGCTACTGACCAGTAGAAGGAAAAAAAATCCAGAGGATTTCTGTCTTTTAAGCACACTCGCGTTGAGTATGTGGTTTGCTTTCACTACGTCTGACTGCTGCTTCTTCTTCAGTACTCAGAAGTTTGAAGTATTGATCACACTATGTGAAGCAGCTTTGATCTTGCTTGATACTTCAGATATGCTGATAGCCTGAAACCATGTTATACATAGTATAAACTGTTACCACTAAAACATTCTGAGGGCTAATTCACTAGATACTCTCAATGAATGAATCTACAAGGGTGGCCAAAACCACTTTGTAAGCTTGGTTTGTTACTTTGCCAAGCCCTAGAAAAAGTCTTACATTGTCTCAGTATTTGAAGGACTCACATACAAGATTTATCCCACAATCTAATAGGAAAGATAAACGTAAGGCTGAGCCATGGATCTCTTTATGCCACTTAACAGGTAGAAGTTGTATGCATGAATGTGACTGTGAATGAAACAGAAGTTATGACCCATGTTGCCTCCATGTAGGCACTGAAAAGCAGAGATCTCTTGATGCAGTTATATTGAATGGGGAAGGACAGGAACAATTTACATGTCTGTATATATGTTTAGATTTTAAGTCATCACCATTTTTCTTCTAGGCAATTGGGAAGAGAGGTGCTACTAGGAATTTGATTCAAATAGGGAAGTTCAAATTAAAAGTAAACCATGAAATGATGACATGACTGGGTTTTCCCTGATTTCTCATCTGTGTAGCAATCCTGTGATTATAGTCATGCTTCATCAAGCTGTTAATGTGATTTGTACGTTGCTTTTGGGAAGAGGCAAGGAGAAAAATACAGAGCAATCAAATAAAGTATTTATTGTGAAGTTAAAAGTTCTCACCTAGATTCTTGTTTCACTCCTTTGTATTTATGTTAAATCCTGGCATCCATAAGTCATAGGATAAGAGAAAGTGGCTGAATAGGGGAGGAAAAAAGCTTGTTTGGATGTTCATAAGAAGAAAAGATAAATCTTTGTTATAAAAGTGGCCACTTGGTACTGTTAATGAGATGCTGTGCAACAAACTACACAGGCACATGATCAGATCTTACACACCTCCCTGGAATTAGGTATCCACCTGAATGTTTTGCAGATCAAGGATAGATTTAAGCGTGTTTCTCAGCTTCAGTGTGTACTTAAAAGTTTTGTTAATTTTTTAAGTGTCCTCAAATCAACAGTACTTGGCTGCTAACTGACCCAAACTTTTTGTTTAAATAAGCCTGTTATTACAGTGTGATTACTTGTAAGTTGGTTTTGTGAATTGTTTTATGTCAAGAGAAATCAATACAGGAATTGATCAGGGTGTCTGTAACAAGGCTCTGAAATGCATCTTCAGTTTAATCAATACAAAAGCCTCATTTATTTTATGCAGCACCAAGGTTATAAAAACAAGCCCAACTTTCTTCTTGCATTGCTTAGAAACCTTTTTTTCCTTGAAAGATCTTTATCTTTCATACAAACAGCAGAACAACTGGATAAACTCATATTATTCTGTTTTAAAACAATCCCTACTTATGCACAGAGATGCATATCAATTAAAATTTCTAGATTTTGTTCCCAAGGAAATAGAAATTTATTTTTTCAGATTTTTTGTCACCCACCCCTAAATGTAATAGTCAAAGGGAAAAAAAACTCAAGACATCACCACATTTGAATGTTTTTGTCAATTCCCTTTTGATATTATTGCTTTGCCTATTTAGTTGAGTTTTATTGATAGTAATCAATATTTTTGTGCCTATTTAGAGTGGAGTTATTTGGGATATGCTTATATTTGAGGCAGCACCTAACTGCAGAGACCAAAACTCCCTCTCAAAGTCAGTTAAATGGCAGAGAAAAGTTTTATTTTCTCAGATCGTACTTCTTACAGAGACTTCTATGGAGCTCCTGACACAGGACTGCTTTAGTTTTATGAAAGCCAGCCTCCGGATCTGAACTCCTTTGGTTGATTCCTTTCATAGATACAGCAGAGGATTGTCTGATCATTTTGTCTGACCAATAATCAGTACAATCTGCAATCACAAGTCCAGAATTTGTAATTAAACTAAAGTAGGTGTTCAGTAAGACATTAGGTAAAAGAAGGTATTTGTAAAAGAGTCACATCTATATGAGCATTGTCTTAATGATTAACTGTTACAAATCTTACATCTTATAAGTGCATGTTTATCGTGCTCTGTACTTACTGTCTTAGGCCATTCTTTACTAGATAAGGAAAAGTTCCCCCTTCAAAAGTATCATCTCTATTGAGTTACTTGCATGCTTCAATAAAGTTACAACTTCACCCTCTCTTAGATAAAGTAAATTCTTTGAGCTTGTTAAGAATCACTGTAAATTGGGTTTCCAGCACTTGGCTCAGAAAACAAGCAGCAGGTAGTTACTGCTCGTTTTTCAAAAGTGTCATTTTTGAAACATTAGTACTAGGCACATGCACATACCATTCCAGAAATACTATAATTGCTGTCATTGAAAAACATGTGTTAACTCACTTTCCTTGCTGTCTAGTACGTAACTGTCACAGGATAATATATGCTTCATGGAGCATCTTCTAAAAATTATAGGTGATTGTCTACATTACTTAAATCCTTTTCACCATTACTATGTTTCTGGCCACTTTCTCTCATTTTATGCCTAGTATTCTCAGTCCTACAGTTCTACATGCATAATCTTATGAATGATTTTATGTAAAATTATACTAAAACCACGCCTCTTAAATAGGTTCACCTTCATAGGTGATCCAGATCACTCTGGTTCTATTGCCGTCATTACTCCGCACTCCACTAATTTCCGGAACTACAAGGAAGCATTGTAGCCTCTTAAGATTTGAGACTTAATAATTGCACATGCTCAGTAATGTTTCCTTAAACAAAATGAGTATAACTGTGTCTGTTCAGCTATCATAATGGTTCCAGAGTACAAACCAACATGTCAAATCCTCTGTTAGCGTCCTTATGAATGGCTATGTTATTAAGTGCTTACAGATTCATACTATATCTCTAATGGGTCCAAAGTTCTCATTACAGTTTTGAAGTAAATAGTCTCACTTTATAACTGCCTCATGCATGTCCGTGTTAGAGGATGGCAGTTGGGAAAAGGTTTACTGGAGGTACATTATATTTCCCAGACAATTTCCCTTTTTACTTGGAAGACCCTCTTCAGCTTTGCATTTTTGGCACACCTTCATGTTATAGTAGTATTTTTAGCTAATCGGCAGAGCCAGTAGTAGAAACAAAACAATCTGGGAAAAGATCCATTTACAGCTGAGGTTTGAAAATCGAGAAAGCTAAGAGTCAGAAGACCAAGTGACAGGAATTATAGAAGAAATGGATAGAGATGGTAGGAATGACAAGGAGGAATGCAGACGGCAGAGAAGACAAACCACAGAGAGTATTTTGTAGCTCTGGAACCAGGAAAAGCAGTGGGTGCAGAGGAGTTGCTAGTAGTCACAAAACTAAGAACTCTTGCATTTAGTTTATTTTTGATTGTGTATATGTTTCCCTTCTGAGAATACTTTGATCATGGTTTTCTTTAGTACTTTCTCTGGGTGTGTCAGCTGCTGATTTTCTGGTTCTTTTTAAAGATACCTGCAAATGCTGAGGCAGTTAACATTAATGGTATCATTTCAAAGCTGAGACTGCCTTACTCACAGACCCTACATAAGCCTGACAATCATGGATGTGATCTTCTTCCTAGTCCCAGTTAGACAAATTACATTTTCAAGTCTTTGATGTGTATAAAAGGTGGTTATACTGAGTTTGTATATTCTCTCTGTCTACAGGAATACATTCCTCTAGTTTCGGTTCAAAATTATGTTCTCGGATCAGTTCCACACATTCAGTCACTTTACTTGCAACTGGGGGAAGTTCCTTCATATTACTGCTGCAGACAATGCGATCTAGGTGTCATTAGTGATAAAGTTGGGGTTTAGTTTAGTAGCTGATCCCCACATCCCTTAAAGTCCTGTTACTAGAAAGCTCCATAGACATTGGTCTCTGTAGAGTTCTCTATATAAAACAGTGTTTGCAAATATATTGGACTTCTTCAGAACCTTTCTGCAGTTACCTGTATTTGCTGGGATAGCTTGAATCCTGACACTCTACTGAGATTTCCTGTAAGGCCATTTGCGGTTTCAACATTCATTGCCTATTTTGCATAGCCTTTCATGTACAGCTGTGGCATAGGCTTCTGGACTAACCTTCTTAGAATCATAGAATCATAGAATAGTTAGGGTTGGAAAGGACCTTGAGATCATCTAGTTCCAACCCCCCTGCCATGGGCAGGGACACCCCACACTAAACCATGTCACCCAAGGCCTCATCCAGCCTGGCCTTCAACACCGCCAAGGATGGAGCATTCACAGCCTCCCTGGGCAACCCATTCCACTGCCTCACCACCCTCTCAGTAAAGAATTTCTTCCTTATATCCAATCTAAACTTCCCCTGTTTAAGTTTGAACCTGTTACCCCTTGTCCTGTCATTACAGTCCCTGATGAATAGCCCCTCCCCAGCATCCTTGTAGGCCCCCTTCAGATACTGGAAGGCTCCTATGAGATCTCCACGCAGCCTTCTCTCCTCCAGGCTGAACAGCCCCAACTTTCTCAGCCTGTCTCCATACGGGAGGTGCTCCAGTCCCCTGATCATCCTCGTGGCCCTTCAGCGTTGCAGAAGGATTTCAACAGCTGAGAACAACTTTAATCTGCTGAGTCAAATTTCCTGAGATGGTAACAAGAGTGACTGTGTGATACTTCTTTGTCTTACGCAAAACTTCTGGGTTTTAATTGAATGGCCTTTCTTTTTCCTTCCTAGTCTTCCCTAGATTTCTCTGGGCTAGTTCTCTCATTTCTGCCAGATGATCTCATCTGCAAAATATAACTAGCCACTCCCTCTAGTGGTTTGGCCTTATCTTCCCAGGTTTCTCTTATAATACACAGTGGGCCTTGCATTCATCAACCATAGCACATTCAAATGGTGAAAAGCCTGTTGGTGCCTAGGGCACTTACTTCCCTATAGACAAACTAAAATAGAAGCCATTCATCTTAGTCTGATCCTGTACTGTTAATGAATTTTCACAGCATGCATTTCAGTGTCAGATTAAACATTTCTGTAAGGCTGTCTAAGGAGGGTATGGAGCGGTTTTTATACTTCTGTCTCAAAAGAATAGTTTCATGAGCTTAAAGTTTGTCCTCTGGCAAGTTATACTCTCCTCTGACATACCAGCCAAGCAGATAATGGGACCAAGGGTACAATAACCTGGAGGGTTTTTATGATTCTTAGGGAAAAAGCTTCTAGGTATCAAGTAGCATAGATGTTTATTGCTGAAATAAAGGCACTATGAAACAGTTTCAGCCTCAGGAACTAAACATGCCTGCAAGAAAAACAGGGAGAAACTCCTTCTCCATAACTAATAATGGAACATAAGGCTGTAATCATATTCTGACCCACATGTGCCCTACTTTTCCTCAAGGGACAAAAGCAGGTAGGAAAAGTAGGGACATGTATCTTTCCTTCAACCTCCTGAACAAGTCCTTTGTCTCACATCCCTCCCTCTCATTGTCCCTCCCTCCTTCCTTCTTCCCCCCAGGACATCCCACCATTAACACCAGATGTCACCAGGCTATTGCCTCATGGATCAGAGGGACCAGACCACAACATAAAATAGGGGAAAAAAGGACTGCAGCAGTGCAACAGTCCTTAAAATTTGGGTACAAGCACTCAAAGCCAATGTATATTCATCTATTTCCTCACAAGTCATCTCAGTCCTACAAGTTTGTAACATTCTTGGAAAAAACAAGTTTTGTGGTCCATCCAGAATCAACTCCCCATCCACACCCAGCATTCCTGTGACAGTATATCCTTCTTAAACTTCTCTTTTCTGTGTAAAACGAAAAGAGATCAGAGGGGGAGGGAAGTCAGTTTGTGTAAGTCCCAAGCTCCTCCCAGTCTCATCAGTCTCTTTGAGGGTTAATGATTAATTGAAGCCATCTGCTCAGGGCTTCTCTCCTTGTAGTTAGTTTGATACTGTCACATATGTTCACACAAACTCTAAATAAATCCACCTTCGTTTCCCATGCTCCTTAATGACTTAAGATAGAAGTAATGGTGTTTGACTTGAGAACAGCTTAAAATATAAGTCTGTTTGTAGTAGTGTAGAAAGAGTCCTCTGAAACTTGTGAAAACTATTTTAAAATAAGACTTACCATCTCTCTGTTTAGTTTGTATCTTAGAAATAATGAAAACATCAAGTCTAGCTTGAGAGAGAGAGAGGAAGAAACTTTGGTCTTACTGGGTAGCTGCAACTCCAGGAATGATGCTTAAAAGGCAAAAAAAATTGGGACTTTTTGTAAAACTGCCTTATTTTTCTTTCTTTTTTGGGAATTAGAGGGGGTCAAATAAAAATATGTGGTAAACCCCACAAAAAATGGTAGAATGGAAAGAATTATCTCTCTGAGGAATTATTCATCCTTTGTGAACACTGGATCCCCAGGGTTGATGGTGTGCAGCTGAGGCCAGGGAGCAGCTGTTCTTTTCACGTATTCTCTCTAATTAATAAAAGAATTGCCATAGTTCGGGGTTTTTTTGGTTTTTTTGTTGTTTTTTTTTTTCCTAGGCAGAGCTTCAGGCAGGTACAAATGCATTAACTTTTGATCTACTTGCTGGCCTTTACTTGTTAAGTAGGCTATTTATATAGTAGTGGTAGTATCAGTAAGTCAGTTATCGTACAGTCATTTTGAGAGAATACTGCCCCATGTAGAGATGTATTTCCATGCATGCTTTTTTTCTTCTTCCATTTCTTAGCAGCAGCCAGACTGTGGAAATTATTTCTTTTCTCCCCTCTCTGTCCTTAACTGACTCTCCAAGATGCTCTGCATCAGGTTCTTATATTTCTCGCAATACTTCCCAGGAAGAAATCTGTCCATACATTGACACATACCTCTCAACATGTGAGCACTAATTCAAGAATGTACAAGATGTACCAGGTCTGTAATATGCCATTTATTTGGATGATTTTTGCATTCAGGGTAAAATGGACACGTTCTAGATGCCTTTATTTGCAATTTCTTCATCTTCTTCTTCTCCTCCCTCTTCTTCTAAGTCATCATCATCGTTGTTTTCTTCTTTCTATATATGTATGTATTTTTGCTCTTTGGAATGATGTGGTGGACCTTTGTAGTTTTCATAAATGCAGCTTTTCATATTTGTATCTTAGTGGAGGTGTCAGAACATGCACAACTGAAATTTAGCTACATTTCTCTTTGCTTTGAAGGAGTCTCTTATGTTGCTGCCACATGGCAAGGAAACAGGACTGGAGGCAAACATTCTAATGGAGCCACAGGTCACGTCCCATGTAGAAAGAAGAGATGATAGTAGAGACAGATTATTTCTGTGCCTCTGCAGCCTCCAGAATTTGCAGCTGGGAGAGAAACTTTGCTGTCTGGAGACCTAGAAGGGGGGAACTTTCCCACTCCTGAAAATGCTGCACTGTGGTCAGCCAATGGAACATGCACGTACAGGGCTTTCATGAATTGACTCATGTTTAAGCCAGCACACAGGTTACAGAAAAACAACCAGTGTAGGCTTAAAAAAGTGCTGGTGATGGAGAAGTGATGGAATTGTCCTGAATACAAATTTAGCACATTATGAATTATTCTGGTTTTGGAAAGAAAAGCAATGTTATCACAGCCAAAGAATAAGATTTATGAGCTTCTTATTTTTCACTGCAAACCCCCATATATATAGTCTTGTAAATTGTTCTTGTCTCACTATAGCCATCAGATACTCTTACGAATACAAGAAACCTGTTTATATTGATTTCCTGTTCTCCATTGCTTAAACAGACATAAAATGAAGTATGTCTGTGATTGTTCTTATTGGCCTCTAAATGTATTTTTGCTTGTTAACTTACAGAATCAATAAAGCTTAAGAACCAAATTAATCTCTGAAGTAAATTGCAAGTTTTACAAGCAATAAATTGGTGTTAAATATTTAATATGGTACAGTCTTGAAATATTTCTCTTGATACAGACACAGATAAAATAGAAGCAATTCAGTAAAACATGACTCCAGAAGTTGGATAGAATTTAATGCAAAAAAAATCTTGTATTTAAAATGAGTCAGACTTTACATTACCTGCCTGCTCTTGCTACAGCTTAAAAATATTGTGTGCAGCAATAATCAGAAATTATTTAAAGATGAAACTTGGAAGAAAATAATTTCCTATGCAGTTAGCAATTGCTGTATACTAAATATCAGGTTATATCCGATGCAAGTACACATTCTTCTTCTAAAAAATCTTCCTTGAAATGTGAGAAATACTTTTAAAAGGAAACATTATTTTAATAGCCTTCTTAGAAAATGTAATTATCAAAGCATGTTGTCTTGATTTCTGTTACATTACACGAGCCATTTTAATAAGGACCCTCCCTTGCCAACTTTCCTGATTACCTCCCTACTTCTTTCTTTCCGCTTTAAAATTGGATCACATCAAGAGCATAAAGAAAAGAGATTATTCCTCTTTTTTGTGGGAAAGGAGAGAACAATTTGCAAGTTTTAACTTAGAACACTGTGGAAAACTGTACTTCAGAAAGCTGAAGGTATCATCAGGATGTCTTCTTTGCTAAAGCTAAAAGCTGATAAACTTTATTACCTGTGCATTTGCCTGTACCGGCTAAGAGTGCCAAATAGCCCACATTCCATTCCTGTCACAGGGCAAGTAGATGGTCTCTTTTTTTCTGATAGCACCACAAAATGCCAGGATCCATTTGTTAGCCCTGTGTGTGTCGCCTTCTTACTACTTGTATAGGTCAATGTATAGGCCCTTGACTGTCCTATCTCTACATGCAATCTTATGAAACTTTTGTCGTCTCAATGCTTGCAGATTAGTAGCTGACAAAACCCTCAATCTAAGGAACCTGACTGTAGACTGATTGTTTCTGTCTGTGCCAAAGGTCGTATCCTTACTACTCTACGCTAGTAACACCAGGAGGACTTTCTTCTTGTTTCTTGTGGTGGTGGTGGTGGTGTTCTAAAAGAATGTATCTTTCTAATCTCTGCCTGGGAACTAGTGTTTCAGAGCTTTCCTGGGATCAAAAGCATTTGCACTGTTCCACTAAATGAGATCCAAGGTCTGCCAGCTCACAGTTGGTCTTTAAAATTGTGTCATTCTGATCATCATTTTGTGTTTTTCTATATTCCCTTAGATACTGACAAGATCTTGTCAAAGAACTTCTTGTAACTAAAATACCACAGGAAACCAATGAAAGGTACCTCATGAAGGCTTAAAGAGGGCACAGTATGCTGTTTCTGAGAGACTGCATGTCACAGGATTAGAAACTTCTGTTTCTACTCTGGTTATAGACTTAACAGGCATTGCAAAAGACAGAACAGAATTTTGTAGTCATTGTTCTTTTAATTTGATTTCAATCTCTGGAATTCCAAAAGATTTTGACCGTTTATGTGAGTCTTGATTTCTCAGTTTAGCTGTTCGATTTTATTACTGATCCTTAACTGGATACACCAAGCCTCCAACCACAAAAATCAGTGCAGCAGACAAGAAACATCAAGATAATTATAATAATCATAAGTTAGTTTTTAGAGATAATTTCACAAAGTAAGTAAGAGAATCTAGGTCCATGTCTGACACTGAAAGCATCATGCAAGCATCAAAACAGAAGACCTTTCTAGTATTATGTCTGCTAGTTAGTTGCAGAAAGGCAGGCTTCCAAATTGGCTGTCCAAAGATGTCTAAGTGATTCTTTTGTCTTTTTATGCTCATAAGCATTAAGTATGAGAAAAGTTCAATATCTGAAATTTTTCTTACTATAGTCCTCTTGCTTCCTGCATGTACCACGGAAGTCTCTCAACCTTGCACATGGTTTCTATTAAATACTAATGGTGATATCATTAAAATTTTCCAATTAAACAGTCCAAAGAAAAGCATCATCCTTTGAATGCCTTTTAAAAATCTCAGTAAAATTACTCCATGTAGCTGGGTGAGAGGTGGTTTATTCCTTTTGATGGTATCCTCCAGGCAATAGATGAAAACAATGTATGTTGAAATAGTGCTGGCTTACTGCAGCTATCTATTCATGATATCAATAAACGAAATTTCTGAATTACTTCATCTGCTTAAAGACAGGGGAAATTCAGAAGACTAACCCATTTTATACTATTCCTCTTAAAATTCAAAAAAAACAACAGTCCAAAGATTGATAAATCCAAGAAAAACGTGCAAGCACACAGTTTTAGTATGTTATCATGACAAAGTTGGGGTTTTTTTATTAAAAAAAAAAAGAGAATGGGAAAAATAGATAGAAAATTATGTATAAAATGCAGTACTTTCCCATTGATATAAAATTCAGTCACTAAGGATCACATAATTGTTATTATCATATTATCATATATGATAGATGTTTTACTCCTTTTTATTTGGGCAACACTGTAAATTGAAACAGTGATTCTAAACTCATTAGGAAAGCATCATTCTGCTAAGAACCTGATAATGTAATTTAGATAGGTGGTAAAGAAGCAGCATGAGGTTAAAGACAATTTTTAGAATGGAACACAGTAGTGGAAAATTCCTTACAAGAAATGTTTCTGAAGGACAGAGGAATTTAAAGGCTGTGCACATACCCACTCTATCACTCTTTCCCTGTGGGAATGGAGGAGCGAACCAGAAGGGTAAAAGTGAGGAAACTCGTGAGTTGAGATAGAGACAGTTTAATAGGGAAAGCAAAACTGTGCACACAGGCAAAGCAAACCAAGGAGTTCATTCACCACTTCCCACGGTCAGACAGGTGTTCAGCCGTCTCCAGGAAAGTGGGGCTGCATCACATGTAACAGCTACTTGGGAAGACAAACACCGTCACTCCAAATGTCCTCCCCTTTCTTCTTTCCCCAGCTTTACATGCTGAGCATGATGCCATATGGTGTAGGATATCCCTCTGGTCAGTTGGGGTCAGCTGTCCTGGCTTTGTCTCGTCCTGATTTCTCCTGCACCCTCAGGCTCCTCGCTGGTGGGGTGATGTGAGGAGCAGAAAAGGCCTGTGTAAGCACTGCTCAGCAATAACTAAAACATCCCTGTGTTACCAACACTGTTTGCAGCACAAATCCAAAACATAGTCCATACCAGCTACTATGAAGAAAGTTAACTCTTAATCCCAGACAAAGCCAGCACAGGGAGACAGGAGAGAGTGCAAGTGAAATCCAGTAACAGATGGCATCTTAGATGCTGTTCAAAGTGGAACAGCATATTTGTACCGTGTTATAGTATTTGAAAAGTTCTGAGATTTAAAGTGTTCCTGACAAAAAACAATTTAGGCTGCTTTGAGACTGATAAATCTGGAGAAAATAAGACAATAATCTGGGGGAAGGTATAGTTTGTGATTAAAGTATGGGAATCTGAGATGAGGTGTTGAACCAATGAAAACTGGAATGTAAGTGATAAAAGACTGTACTGGAAAAGAAGAAACAAGGCTAGGAGCAGGTAGAGAAGAATGTAGATAAAGAATTGTGAGGGGTAAGAAGAGTAAGGAGGAAAGGTGGAAAGAAATAAACATGCTACTTTTAATAGGGCTTGAAAGTGTGTTCTATATTGTAGCCATAAGAACTGAACCCTTCAACTGCTGTTGAACTACTCCCACTTGGATGCTTCTTTGCTGCCTTTACATTTTGTATCCGTATGTTTCGTATCTCTGTTCCACAGTTATAAGTGGGCATGGAGTTATGCCTGTCTGAAAATTCCTCCTGGAATTTCTTTTATGCAGGAAGATTTTGTTTAGACTAGCTTTGTGCTCAGTCTCGGAACAGAGCAAGATAATTTGAGTATTAGTGTGACGTGGCACGTCTCTTGAAAGAATCATCAGAGTAAGCGCTAAAGCAAGGAATATCTCTTGTGTTTGTCTACATGCATGTAGCAAAGCAGTTGATGAATTAGCCCCCTTTAGCCACCACCACAAAAGCAGAAGTTCAGGTAAGGTGAGAGTGACTGACTGTGCCAGATCATTAATTAAAAAAACAGTGGTCTTCTGGTGGAGAGCCAAAGAGCTTGCAAGGGAGTGGGGATTAAAAAACCATATGTTTGCTCAGCCTTAGTGGGTTGACTAGCATGGCAGCAAAACAATGAGCTCATCCCCTGGCATCCCCTAGGAAGACAGCAAAGCAGCCATAGGGTCATTTGGCATTTCAGAGAAGGGGGTAAAGGGGCTGTATAACGGACAAGTAAATTTGACTGGAGGTCAGAGCCTGGAATCCTGATTGCCCACTGCAGCTCTCCAGGCTGGGAGGCTGGTACTTTCACCTTTTTATCTTCTTGTCTTCACATCAGCAAAATGTGAATGATATTAATAGCTTTCGCAGGTAGCTTCTGATGCTTAATTCAGTAACACTTCTGAAAAATGGAAAGTCACCTGGAAACATTACACACTTTTTAACCCCCTTGTTTGTACATTAGAAAGCCTCATGTACAACCATTACATTCAGTGTACAGATGGCAAATTTTGACTGTAATTAATTTCATAAAGCCAGCAGTGTGAGCGTTTCCATCAACAAACAGAACAAAAGCATTAAGCCTGCCCTATACATACCTTGGAACTGGTCCCTGAAGTCCTTCAAGCTCCTTTGTGTACAGATAGATAGACAACAGAGAGACAGATATTTGCAGCCTTAAGGGAAAGACCATGAAAGAGACTTTATATTATGTACATATATGCATAGTGCTTAATAATAAAATCTTGCTTTAGTAATAGCAAATGACCACTCTTAAAGCCTCTGGTTTGTGTTTGAAAGTGTAGGGCTGTAAAATGGAGAAAAAAAAGAGGAAAAATATGATTTAATAGTAATCTGATGTCAGTTTGCACTCAGTATGCCTAACAGTTCTTCAGTGTGCTTATATTCAGGAGGAGAGGGATGTACTAAGTGAAGTCAGTGCATTCCCATGAGTTTCTTTATATTCCTTACAAACTGTGGAGTGCCAAAACACAAGGCTGAAGTGGGGACATGAGGCAGTGGGACAGGGAGTGAGGTGGCGCATGCTTGTGTGGCCACTGTTGCTATGATACAAGTTTCTTTTTTAATTTATTTTTTTCCCACCCTTTGCTGTTCCTCTTCCCTGCACACCCTATTTTGATATGTTTTTGCCTGTTGCTCTGTCTGACCCTGGAGGAGCTGGAAGAAAGCAGTGCTGATTAGGGGCTCATTGAACGCACTTCACAGGGGATGGCTCTGTGTGTGGGTTAGAGGGTCGCTAATGGGGCATACGAATAGCCAAGGGTCATGTCTCATTGCCATGGCAAGCCAGATTTCTTCACATGAGCTGGGTGCATTCATGTTCAAGGAAGAGGCTTTCAGTTTTTAATATACCCTAAACTTTTTTTCTCCACCACACTGGACTTGGGTTGCTCTTGAAAACTGTACCCCATGCTGCTCTCAGTCTAACTATTAAAATTCATCAGACATCCTAAGCTGCAAGTTTTCAAGGGTGTTGTTTTGGTTACAGGTTCTTAACTGCTGCTCATCTCCTGCTGATACTGCACAAAACCTGCCAAAAGCCTTCTTTTGTAGATAGAAATGAATCCGGATTAGTTTCCAGACATTCTGTCAAGAAGTTGTACAGCACATAAGCTCCAAAAAGCAAGGGGCTTTTTCATGACCTTTTCTGTACAGGCAGTTGTCTATTTTTGTCCACATATGGTTTGTTTTTCTGAAAAATTTCAAATAATTCAAATGTACATTTCAAATGAGGATGCTTAACAGCCAGAAACAGCTACTTCATTTTACACATGGCTTCTAGTGGTTCAGTATGGCTGGACGCTTCCCTTTTTGATTGCTTAGCATGAAGAGTAATCAGAATGAAAAATAGGCAGAACTAGCAATTTTTGTTTAATTTGGCATTTAAATTATTTTCTGTCTAAATAAAGGTGTTAATCTTATACAGTTGCTATTCAAATCAGTATGTTCATGTGCTGGTTTAAATGGTAATGTTGATATAAGTAGGATAATATCTCAACCCCACAGTGCTCACTAATCTGCTACATCCAATGTCTTTATCTTCTCTCCCCAGCACTGCAGTGATAACACCCACCATTGCCAGTCAGATATGAATATAGTAGGTGCTTGGAAGAGAGGTTACACTGGAAAGAATGTTGTGGTCACCATCCTGGATGACGGCATTGAAAGAAACCACCCAGACTTGATGCAGAATTACGTGAGTGTCCACAGGAGTTCAGATTTTCTGCTTTATTATTACCCCAAATAAATTTGTTGCTCCTGGAAAGATAGAAGGAGAGAGGGAGTAATGAAGGGAAGAAAACTGGAGGGGAAAAAGGGAGAAGGGAAGGAAGAAGAATCTTATGGGGTTTCCACAAATGTTAACACCAGTGGGAGGAAGGAAGAAAACATTTGGTAATCTGTATTGTTTTAGTTGACTGTGTTCCATCTGAACATACTTAGTATCTGAATGCCTGTTGTAGCTGAATTTCTGAAGGACAAGAACCAATCATCAGATGCTTTTTCTCTTTCCTCTAATTATTTTACTTAATATCCTTACGCTCTAGTAACTTAGAAATGGAATACACTGTCTTTCAATTAATGCATTCAGCTGAAGTCCGTTTTCGACCAGCAAAGCTAGCAAAACAGTAGCTTTTCTCAAAGGCTGTAATTTTAGGCATGTCCTTCCATGTATTTATTTTTAAAGCTGTTTATGATACTGCTAGAAATCATATTAAAGGAAAAGAACATTACTTGCTATGATTCATTCAGTTAAAAACAAATGTAGAATATTTTGGGGTCTTTCTAATAAGTCTTTCTTAACTCCAGTGAGTCCCCTCACAATTTGTAATAGGGCAGTCCTTGTTTTCCGAGTCCTGTGTCTCACGTCACCCGGAAGGTTTCTGTTTGCTTGTGGTTCATCACATTTAAATGATTGGTTTAACATACCTTGGAGGGTTCTATAACTTAAGAAGAGGCTCCTTCTCTAGTGGGTGACTTCTTGTGTTAGTGTCAGAGTTTGAAGCTCTTTGGAGCATCAGGGCCATGCTTTTCTGGAGTGATTAGTCCTGTGTTTTTGGGAGTAAGGCATTACCTGAAAGCACGTGACCTTGAGTACCTTCTGATTTCTCTGGAATAAAGTATGCAAGGTGTACATTCACATGAGGTGAGAAAATAAACAAATATACATGGATTGGGCCAGACTGGGAAAGATGACCAGCTCAAGGCAAGGATTACCTTCACTCCTATTACACAGATCTTGTAAAAGACCCCTGAACACAGTGAGCGTATCACCTTGAGAGAGCATTGCAGAGATGAAGGTGACAAAAATATCTTTAACAAGCCATCAAAAGCTACAATCCTCCCACAGTTTAAAGCCACTTGTTCTAAATTAGCCATACGTACATCCGTATCCTTCCCTATGCTGCATGTGGAACTCAGCTTTGAAATACATGAGGACTGCACAAACACAAGTGACAGGCAGTTGCCCTATTTTTCTGTGTATGCTTGATCCTAATGCATGCCACATCTTTCATTTCAATCTCTTACGTTATTTAAACAAACCAAATATAATTTTACCTTCTCAGTGAATGACCCAGATTGTATCGTGTCACCTCATCCCAATACTGTCCTTCCACTGAATCTAAAGCAGCTATTTATTCCCTTACCACCTCCTCTCTCCTTTTCCTCACACCAACAAGGAATTTCCCCAAAGCAATACACATTGCTTGTTTGATGACAAATGCCTTCTATATGTCGGATTATTGCTGGTGTGGCTGCAAACAGGAATATTTGAGGTGGATGTGGTAACTGCTTTTGAGCAAAGAAGAGATTAAAAAGATCTGCTTGCCATGTCAACACACCACATGCTACCGCATCAATTAATGGGAGCCATACAAACCAGCAGCTATTTACTCTGTGAACTATTTTCAGCTGTAAGAATTCTGGTAAATGTGAAATATAGAACAAAAATAAAGAGATAACTTGCAAATATTTGAAACAGTTACGCTCCCAGGGAAATGGGAATGCAGTTTATATTGCATGTCAAGTTGTATTTTTATAACAATATTCTTAAGAAAAATATATTATTTCTTGAAACTGTTACTGATATTTCAGTCGTCATTGTGCGGATAATTTCTTGAATCTTCAAACATTTAGCAAAATCTCAATTTTGAGAATGAACTCTCTTACCTTCCATAAGTTTCTTAGAAGAATTATAGTCTTCTGGTTAAATGAAACACCACTTTCTAGCTCCTCTCTGATACTGGAACTATGCTTTTTCAGAACATTTGTTATCCTTCTCTCTTTCCAAAAAAATAAAGTAAAATATGTAAATCCCATAATTATTAAATAAAAAATCCTTTCTTAAAACATGCAATCATCATGAAACCACAGGAATGTTACTTAACCTAATTAATCTCTTGTAGGAACCTGCTGAAGAATGTATAGGCCATGTGAGTCAATGGCTAATTAATGAGAAACTGGTTTTCTTTGTCCTGTTTGCTGTAGGATTCGCAGGCCAGTTTTGATGTCAATGGAAATGATTTTGACCCTATGCCTCGATACGATGCCAGCAATGAGAACAAGTAAGGCACTATGACATTCATGATATTTTCAGTCTAGTTCATCAAGTGGAAAGCACCAGTTCTTCTACGAAAGTCAAGGAAACTTGATTCCTTATAAAGCACTGTGATTTGCATTTAACCTTCATGAAATATGTATTTATGTCTCTTCCATGCACACTGCATGACACTTACTCATTGAAAGCATTTGGAGCCATCCAAAACCACATAAAAATCAATTGGAGAGTTCTTGTGAAATGCAAATTTTACAAGAACTCTTATTCTTGTGAAATTAATAATTTTCAGTCCATTTGGGTTGCAGAATATAAGGTGTGACTCTTAGTTTTCCCAGATATCATCTCATTGAGGTATTGGGGGGGGTTGTAATTTGTGACAACTGTCTTAGCTTCTAACTCTCTTGAACTTTATAGACTTACTGTGTTGAAGAAATATGCAAGTTAATGAAGGTCTGTTTTCTTTAATATTGTATTTTAAAGTGATGGAGATTTTATATGTGGAGGCTTAATAGAGACTTTATAAACCCAGCAGTGGCAGTTCTGCTAGATTGTCATATCTGTTCACATGACTAGTTGGATATATCTCCATAAATGACCTATTTCTCCTTCAGAGCTCTGCTTCCTGTTATTTATCATTCCAGCTGTGTTCTTTGAATGTGCTGTTGTGAGGGCTGGGGAGGACATCAGGAGGGCCATCTCACCTCAGGAAGCATGCCACTTTTCTGCCCCCATGGATATTTGAGGGCATTTATTTGTTGGTAGCATTTTGTTAACTGAAGCAGAAAGAAATACCTTTCCGTGGAACTGCATGATTTAGAGGAAGGAGAATCCTACTAGTTGTCAACATATTGACTGTGTATTTTGTTTCCTTGTGGTTGATTTTGTTGGGCTTTTTTTAATTGTGGAAAGCATTTAGTATTTTTTTTTGCTGCAGAAGAGAGACTACAAGAGGTGAAACTTAATCTTTTACACAACTGAAATGCTTTTGGATTTATGTTGTTTCTTCCCTACAACCCCACAAACTTTTTCCAGAATAATGCAGCAAGAGCCAGGAGTCAGCAGCAAAACATTAGTTGACTGGAGAATCCATTTGGGGCAACCTTGGATCACCCTTTGATGGAACAATCCTCTCCTGATCAACACCTTTTTCATAACAGCAGGACAGTGCATTGTTACACATAGCTGCTTGTTACATATCGATATACTCCTCTTACAGCAGAAAGCTAGTAAGAATAGCTGTAACTATTCTTATAATAACTGCGAAATAACTGTGAAATAACTGTGAAAATTGAGGTGAATTCTGTCAAGTACTTGTTTGGTCAGTCAGCCTGATCGTGCATGGTAGGCTGAGATGAGAAACATGTAAGGATTTAGCACTTAGAAGCTATGTAAATAAATGCACATACATAAGGCATACATCTTAGTTGTGATAATTAAGAAATGCCCTTTAACGTAGAATCATATTATGTTAGTATTAATTTGAAGAATAATAATTTATTTTTTTGTGATTGCAATCTTGGCATATGTTCTCATTAGTTGCTTGTATTTGACACTGTTTACATGCTGCCAAATAGTTTTGTCTAGAAACAAGTACATGCAAGAGCTTGTTCTTTCTTTGTTTTTTCCCTTTTGCCTATTAGGCACATCTTTCTCATCCTATTTTCGTACAGAAGCTCAGTTCCCTGAATCTTATCTGCCTTTTCTTCACTAGAAATCTCCTGAAGCAAGTATACCATGAGAAAATAAAAAAAGAAATTCAGTGAAGTCTTCTGTTTTGAAATGTGTAAATGTTCTGCACTTGCAGGCTAGTTTAAGTTTAAGCAAAAAGAAAACACTGATGGAGAAGAAATGGTGGATAGATCCAGTTGGCGGCATTGTCTCAGTTAAGTTATGTATAAGCTGAGTATTTCAGAGCTAGATGCTCTCATATGGAAATTGCTAATACTACACTGGGGTTGTTAGGAGGTATGCTCAAAAACACATGTTCATTGAAACAGAAGAATGAATAAAAGTCTTTTAAGCAAATAATACACCTATCCACACCATGAGCAGCCAATTTCTCCAGGAGAACACTGTCTGAAGCTGTGTTGAATGCTTTACTAAAGTCCAAATACACAATGTCCACAACCTTTCCCTCACCAACTGAGTGGGTCACCTTTAGTAGAAGGAGATCAGTTTGGTCAAGCGGGACCTGCCTTTCATGACCCCATGCTGACTGGGCCTGATCCCCCAGGTTTCCTGCACATGCTTTGTGATCTCACTCAGTATGATCCTTTCTGTGACCTTCCCTGGCACTAGGGTCAGGCTGACAGGACTGTAGTTCCCAAGGTCTTCCTTCCTGCCCTTTTTGTGGAGGTGTCACACTGGTCAATCTCCAATCCTCTGTGACCTGTCCACTAGACCGGGACTGCTGACAGATGATGGAGAGTGGCTTAGCAAGTTAAGCTCTTCTGTCAGTTCCTGCAGCACTCCTGGGTTGAACCCATTCAGCCTCATAGACTTGTGTATGCCTAAGTGGAGCAGGAGGTCAGTAACCATTTTCTCTTGGATTTTGGGGACTCCTGTCAGCTCCCCATTTCTGCCATCCAGCTCAGGAGGCTGAGTACCTTAAGGGTGACTGGTCTGTTAAAGACTGAGGCAAAGGCGGCATGAAGTTCTTTAGCCTTTTACTCTTCCTCAGTCACTAGGTTTCCCCCAGTATGCAGTAAAGGATGGAGGTCCTCCTTGGCCCTCCTTTTATTGCTAATATGTTTGTAAAAATATGTTTTATTCTCTTTTATGGATTAAGTTCTAGCCATGCCTTTGCCTTTCTAATTTTCTCTCTACATAACTTAACAACATCCTTGTACTTTTCATGGGCTGACTGTCCCTTCTTCCACAGGTGATAAATTACCTTTTTTTACCTGAGTTCAAGCAGTATCTCCCTGCTCAGCCAGGCTGCGCTTCCCCACAATTTGATTTTCGGTGCATAGGTACTGCCTGCTCCTTCGCCTTGAGGATTTCATTCTTGAAGAGTGTCCAGCCTTCCTGGATCTCTTTGTCCTTCAGTAATGTTCCCCAAGGGATTCTCTCAACCAGCATCCTAAACAGGCCAAAGTCAGCCCTCCAAAAGGAAGCCCCTGGAAGTTTCATGTTTTCTCTTTCCTCCTTTCTCTAAGTTTTCTGCTGCTCTCCAGAGTGAATCGCATGAAAACAGCACTGCCAAAAGCAGAAACAACAAATCTGCAGCTAGGTCAGGCAGAGACCTCATTCAGCAGAGCCTAAGATCAGAGGACAGCGAGACCAGGCACAAGTGGGGAAAATAAAGCATGGCCTGAACCTTTCACTGGCCTTGCCAGTTCCAGTGAACTGAGGTGACTGTATGACAGTGCCCCAGGTGCCTGTGAGTGTTGTCCACAAACCTGAGTGTGATGGACAGCCAGTTACCAACAGTGGCCTCCAAGGAGTTTTGAGAAAAAATGTAAGTCAGCCTGGCCCTCTAAGAGCAGTCGTCAGCTGAGCTGCCAATTTGCATCACAGCACATCCCTCTCTGCTGACCACCACCCCACCATGCCAGGGACACATCCACATTTACCTGAGTGAAAATGCTCCTGTCTTGGAACTGAGGCATGGCAAGGGTGCTCTCGGAGGTGCCCCAGTTAGGTGCAATTTCAGGGATTCATCCTCTGGTACTGCAAGGAATCACGTACCTCCAGCTGTGAATCACGGAATCTTTTTCTTTGGTGGGGTACTTACAAAGCATGTCTGGAGAAGGGAAGCTGCTTTCTGTTTTGTTGTTAGTTAGAGTTTTATATGGGATGTAAAACTGGACAAATTACCTTCTCTCCTAGGGCTGGGGGACTTGAGTTTTCATACCATCCCTCCCTGGTGAATACTCTGACTGCCCAGCCTTGAGGTTTTGGTGAGATGTGGTGGTGGGAGGGCAGATGCTGTGATATATACTGAGCTTTGTCAATGTTATAAGGAAGTATTGCCTTAGTGTAGAGTCAGCTTTTGGACACGAAGGATACATGAAGCATGCTTTCAGTATAAGATTAATTGGCTGACTGTCCTCCGCTTACAGGCTCAGTATTTCCAATTAGCAGATACGCTGAGCAGCACCTAAGCACCTTCAGTTTTGGGGACCAAAACTCTTCCTTCTCTTCCTTTTCTAGTTCCAACTAGGCTCAACAAGAGTCAAATAGGTACTGAAAAGCACTACTAGTAGCCTATGCTTGTAAGGTGGGCTGATGCCAGCCTTATGAAGTTTAACCATGACAAGTGCAAGGTTCTACACTTGGGTCAGAGCAATCCCAGGCACAGCTACAGGTTGGGCAGAGAAGAGATTCAGAGCAGCCCTGCAGAGAAGGACTTGGAGGTTTTGGTTGATGAGAAAATGAACATGAGCCAGCTTCAGTGTGCGCTCGCAGCCCAGAAAGCCAACTGTATCGTGGGCTGCATCAAAAGGAGCATGACCAGCAGGTCGAAGGAGGTGATCCTGCCCCTCCGCTCTCGTGAGACCTCACTTGGAATATTGTGTGCAGTTCTGGTGTCCTCAGCATAAGAAGGACATGGAACTGTTGGAACAAGTCCAGAGGAGGGCCACGAGGATGATCAGGGGAGTAGAGCACCTCCAGTATGAAGACAGGCTGAGAAAGTTGGGGCTGTTCAGGCTGGAGAAGAGAGGGCTGCGTGCAGACCTCATAGCAGCCTTCCAGTATCTGAAAAGGGGCTGTAGGGATGGTGGGGATGGACTCTTCATTAGGGACTGTAGTGACAGGACAAGGGGTAACAGGTTCAAACTTAAACAGGGGAAGTTTAGATTGGATATAAGGAAGAAGTTCTTTACTGTAAGGGTGGTGAGGCCCTGGAATGGGTTGCCCAGGGAGGCTGTGAATGCTCCATCCCTGGTGGTGTTCAAGGCCAGGCAAGTTTGGAGAAAACATTGGGTGACATGGTTTAGTATGAGGTGTCCCTGCCCATGGCAGGGGTGTTGGAACTAGATGATCTTAAGGTCCTTTCCAACCCTAACTATTCTATGATTCTATGATTCTATGTCTCTAAAATATCTTTAGAAGTAGGGGCAAGAACTGATTATCCAGCATATGTGGTCATTTGGCATTAGATACTCAAGTTGTGCTTGAAAGTTGAGGTAATCGTAACCAGCAAACTTTCTGAAAGCCATGCTTAGCAAAGACTTTGTAATGTGGAAGATCAATTTGGTTGATTCCTGATTCCTGCTATAGCAACTGGACATCACTGCATAATAGTGATTTGTGTTTTCCAGTAAAGGTGGGATTTACAGACGTGCCATTGTTCCCATGGAATGATCTAGTTTATTCTAAGTCATTTTATAACCCAACCTTAAGGGATGGAATGATAAAGAGTAAAAAGAATTGCTGTAAAAATAAGCAGGTGTGTCTGGGCAGCTTTGGTGTCTCTTCGCAGCTTTGGTGTCTCTTCACAGCTTTGCACGCAGCTGTGAAACATCAGGGTACTGGGTCTGTTTCCTAGCTTTTCACTTTTAATTAGTAGTGAAGGCTTTCTGCTGCTGAGGCTTATTGGTGAAGAAAAAGCAATGAGGAAGAATTAACTGGCGACTTGTGGAGAGAGTGTAGATAACCAGAGTGGCACTTCACGTAGCTGTATTTTTGAAGTTTACATTAAATCTTCTATGAGCTAAGGAGAACAGGAGGGCAGAAAAAAACATTAGGCTAATATTTCAAGGCTTCTAGTCAAAATCAGGGTGGGACGTTAGTTCCTTTAACTACTATGGTATGCACAAATCCTGCCAGAAGTTTACTTTGGTTTCTACAAATTGGCAGCAAATCATGAAGCTTGTAAATGGTACAGGCCTATACTAGAGCTTCCTTTTGCTCAGAGGTTAAAGACAGCAGTCAGCTGCGGATGAAGTCATTCCTGCTATGCAAAGCATCTTGTTTTGGTTTACTGCTGTCTACTGATGCTTTATTCTCTTTCTGTTATTCCACCATTACCTGTAAATATCTATGTTGAAAAACTAGTGTTAGTCACAGGTTCTTAGACAGAATGGAGATGGGGTCGCTGAAGTACTATTCTACCCATTGTATAGCCTCATAAATAAAGCAGAAGTGATCATAGCATTAAAACATTTTGCTGTTTTGACCAAACAAAAACGAGTTTTTCTGTTTCTTGAAAATTTCTCAGGGGTGGTATTTCAGAGCTTAGATCTTATTCTGCAGACAGGCACTTTTATCTAACAGAGGACCTTTTAAAAACACTCCTTTAAATAATTCTAGTTAACTTTAATGCAGTTCTTACTATACTTATGTAAGAAAAAGTAAAAGTAAGCTGTTGTTCAAGTTTTGGAGATACTGAGTCACTCTTTGGATGCCTTTTCAACATTTTTCAGTGATGCATCCAACTGCATAAATAACTCACTTTAATAATTTTCTAAATTAATTTTTAATGAGTCTAACATTTTGGGGAGACAACAATTTTGCTGTTCAAAGATCATAAGAAACACAACTACTTATGTCTAAACTTTGCAATATCTGGACAGCATTACATCTTTTCTGACAACAGCGAAAAAGTTACAAAGTTAAAGAGTTTCAGGGCAGCTTGATCCAACATTTTGACATTGTTTTCTTGTGACAACCATTCTGATTCATTCTTTCTTTTGTTGGTCACATTAATGTAGATGTCCAATAAAATGCAAAAGGCTTAATTTTTTTTCCAAGAGTGACAAGTTGCTAGTTTATACTGTCTGCTTACATTAAAGACCTGTATTATGTCCTCAGTCATTTAATCAGAATACATACTGGATATTTGACAGGAAGATCAGTTTCTGTTGCCTCCTAGGTGGTCGATGAAGTAAAATTAAAAAGCTTCATTGACTCCTATGATACTATTCAGAGCAGATACCTGAAGAACTGAGCACAGTCAAACACTGGAAACCTGAAGTCTGTCATTGCCAGAGAGATCTCAGAAAGGTTCCCACTGCAGCTGTGTGGTAGAAAGGAGTGCTGACTGTTGGGGGTATCTGTCTATGTAGTTTATGGGCTGTGATTGCTGGTATGCACCTGTTGCTATTGCTTTGAAATTGGCCGTATTGCGCACTGCAGACAAAACTGAAGGGAAGATAAGCTGTACTGAAAAGCACTGCCGCACCATCTTGTGCTTTATCTTTTGTGTAAAAAACAATTCTGCTGTCGAACGGCTAGTCACAACAACAAACAAAATCTTGGCAATTTTTTAGACTAGTCACTACTTTTTTGCTTGTGTCTGTTAAAAGCTTTCATACTGTATTGAACTGCAGATCCCAGGGCTCACACCTGCAGAGAGGACCTGGGAAAGTTAATGATTAAGCTGTAGATGAAGGCTAGACATAAGTTGCAGTAAGGAATCAGCTCTCTGGAAAAGGCCTTTTTCAGAGAGAATCTCCATTGTGTCTGCTCTTCTTCTGTACGCCTACTTTTCATCTTGACTTTCTCCAGCCTCTGGAGGTTTAAAACCTAAAGGATTTAGTGATGGTGTCATGTCACAGAGTGTGGTCTGTCCGATGCCTTACTTAATGGGAAGATAAGTTAGGGAATTACCTTAGTATGCATTTCAGATCAATAGATCAGATGTTTACACTGAGTGTGATACTGTTAATTCCAGGTACTAGTAGCTGAATGTAGGTGTCTACTCTGTCTCAGTGTCACTGCAAATTCAATGGACTTTGGTTAGGATCATTAGAAAACTGCAGACTATGAATTGTTTTCTATTAACTGATGAAGTGTTCATTTAGGAAAACTAGGGTCTGAACTAAACTGCCAGAAGTCATTGGTATAGAATGCGCAGTCAAAGACTGCAATCCTGATTTATCATGTTTTGGTCCTGTTCTGATTTTAAACTCATTGCTCTTAAGGCCATATCTTTTACTGCAGTTTTTATGGATGTTAATAATGAAGTAGAGTTCCGACTGTGCCAGCTTATAGGGAGATTGCCACATTTTTAGAAGGAGCAGTGTTAGTGATATATCAGCTAGCTTCCAAGTTAATTATGGTCTAGTGACCCAAGCAAGTGCCTAGGGGCATGATGCAACATGGAGATCATGAGATAACTAGATCTCTGTTGCTTCCTAGCTGAAGGTTCCAGTGTAAAATTGTAAAAATCAGGAAAATAAACATGGCAGCTTGCAGAACTGTACCATGCTGAAGTGGGATAATTTTACAGATTCATTTGAAGCATATTTTTCTTCACTTTTTGTTTTGTTTGGCAGGACACTATCACATAGTACACTTGATAATGTTTTTTTTTGAGTCTCAAACAGGTTCTTAACCTACGGGAAGAGATAAGGTCTGCATTAAAATAGAACAGAAAACAAGCTAAGTGTTGATGGTTTTAAATTCTCATATTTTCCTGCCTCAGAATAAAATGTGTGATCATTTGAAGCTCTCTGAGAGTGGGATCACAAAATTGCAGGTAGCTAAGGTCAGTTAGCCATCTTAGAGGATAAAGAGTTTTTGTTAAGCTGATTCACTCACCTGCAACAAGTACCCTCATCACTGGTCTCTCTATGGTCAGTCACTTGTGAAAGCATTTCATACTGACAAAACAATGAAAAATCTATGGGACTACACAATCAGTAGCCTTTTGATCCAGGTTCCAGCTTCAGTAGTGGAAGTACCTTTTCTAATCTGCTCATTGTATTACCACACTGCATTGCATAATCCCCTCTGAAGTCCACAAGTGATATGACTTACAATTTTTTGAGAGACAAAGGAAAGACATTTCCTTTGAGTAGTCATTGAAAGTGAGAGAAATCAAATAGAGGAATAAACAAAAACAAAGCTCAACTAGAATTCCAGTTCCTCAGAAATAAAAAAAAAAATAGTACTTTTTCACTACCTTGGTACTGGTCACTGAGCAGTATTTCCTACTGGTGTTAGAGGAGCAATGCTCTTCCTTTTTATGATATATAAAACTCTCATGGTCTCAAAACATCTATCACAACACTACAGGAAAGCCTTTTTCTTGTTTTAGAGATTGAAGTACCAGACAATGAGCTCACAAATAAAATGAAACAACTGCTTCTAGTTTTCTTATGTAAATAATTGATAACAGTGAATCAGATGTTTCATTCCAATTCAAAGTCATCAGTAGGAAGGATATAAGCTTTGATAGTTATGGCATATGTGGAATTCACTGTAAATTCTTTTCTATGAAATCTTTTTTTATAGAGAGTTAGAAACTAAAGGGGTTTTCTTTGGATGGTCTTTTGGTATTTCTGATAACTATGCATTTGTATTTTGAGGTTTTGAACTTAGTAGGAGGAAATCTACAACTACAGTAGACTAGTTTTGATTGGTAAAATGGTAGACCAGTTTCAATTTGCATGTGGTTATACCTATGTTCTACAGGTGAGTAGAATTTGAGAGCACAAATGCATTTCTATGTTTTGTCGCCTTTACAGACATTCTAGGTATTAGAGAAAGTTAGAGTGAATCTGTGCTGTGTATGTGGTAATTATTTTCCAAGCTGATTTCACAGTAGTTAAGTCAGTCAAATGCAGTGCAAAATGTGGTTCGTTGAGAACCACATTCATTCTCAGCCAGCACATACATACACATAGTATTGATTTCCCCTTTAACGCTTGTGGCATCAAAAGCAGACCTCTAATTACAAGTTTGATAAAGCAGTTGTGAATTGAGCGTCAAAAGCTATTAATTGAAGTATTTTTCTAAATACTATGCTATTAACAGTCGAACTCTGCGAAGTTATGCCATAAGCAAGTGTCTTAATGGCATTAGTAGGTGTTTTTGTAAGACATTTTCAAGATAAAACTTTCAGATGTTGCTTTTTCTTACAAATGAAAAAATACACCACATCTGTATAAGTTTATTGATCTAGGCAAGCTTATTTTTTCTAGTCTTCTGTTACATTACAGTGATTTTGTAATTTTTCTTAAAGATGCACAGTCAAATTATTATGTTTGACACTTGAAGCAAAGTGTCAGATTGCTGTCTTGAAGACAACTTACTTTCTTCATGAAGAAGGTAGAGAAGGTGGAGAAATTCAGAAACAGAAGTAAAGCAATGGATATCCATCATAGATGTAGGTGGCGCTGATGGACTCTATGCTACAGAAGTTTAACCTGCTTTAAAAATTACTTATATTGCTATAGAGTTCCAAAGCAATCACCAAATCTGTGATTTTAGCAAAATGAGGTACAGACTATTTCCTGTTTACTTGTTCAACATGTAAGATGGTGAGGCTGCTGGGCAGAGGTGTCAGTGAGTGCCAAAGTTAGTGTAATGGGAAGATGTGTGTTACTTCTTCTTTCAGCCCAATTTACGTTACTGCACTACTCTACTTAACACTTCCTAAACATAAGATGAACAGTTACTATTGTTCTGCAGTGTAATGAGTGTTTTAGAATTAGAATATCTATGCTGAAAACCCTTTTCTAACTAGGAGCAAACCCTGCTCCTGAATTGATGATCTAAGTTTCATTAAAAAACAATTATTAACAAAGATAAGAGTAGGACTTGAACTTACTTCAACAGTTTCCTTATTCATCTTTGAAATGCTGCTATAAAGAGAATGGGATGTCCATTTAATGCAGAACAGCATCAAATGAAATTTAGGATTAAGTGCAGTACATATCTTGCACAGTACAATTGCAATTGCACTCTGAATTCAAAATAGGTAGGAAGTTATATATCTAAGCTATAATATGGTAGGGACCCAAAGTTATAAAATACTATTTTTTAAAAAATATTGTCACAGCAGTCATCAACTATTACAAATATGCAGAATGAGTAAAGACCCATGCACGAACTGCCTGCACCTCATTCTATTGCTCCTCTTTCTTTCCTTATGACCTTAGGATCCTTGTATCTGTCAGTATCTTTCTTGCATGAAAGCATTAATATGTTTTTTCCCTAAAAGGATTCCCCCAGACTGGTTCTGGGAGCTCCAATGGACTGCTTTTCCCATCAAGAAGGTCCAAACTTGAAATTCTGGATCTGCATTCTTGTGTTCATGGGATTTTTTTCATTTCTGCTTAGATGTGATTTCAGTAGAACTGATACAAAATATTTTTGAGGGGTTTTTTTTCTGTTTCATTTTTGTTCTCAGTGCACAGAAATGATGAGGTTCCATGTGGAGATTTCTAAGTATAAGGAGATTGCTCAAGCACTTGAGACCTCTTGAGCTGATATATATGGGTGTCAGTCTAGATGAAAAACATAAGACAGGATAAATAGTGGCTGATAATACACTGTCATACAAAAGCTTGTGAAACAGAAGATGTGGAATAAAAGTTAAACTACTGAAGTACAGAATGTATCTGTAACAGAGAAGACTCATGGCCGTGAATTTAAGGTGATAAAGAACATAGGCATTAGTCATGGTGGTCTAGGAATATGGGCAGGCCCACATGATGCTGTGGTTTAGATTTGTGACCAAACCAGTGTTGATAACCCACGTTTTAGCTACTGCTGAACTGTGCTTGCACAGTATCAAGGCCTTCTCTGTTTAACACTCTGCCCCCTCAAGCAAGAAGGCTGATGTCCATCATATTTGAAAACTCATGGCAGTCAGATGAAGTTCCCAACAACTGGAAAAAGGGAAATATAACCCCCATTTTCAAGAAGGGGAAAATGGATGACCTGGAGAATTACAGACCAGTCAGTCTCACCTCTGTGCCTGGCAAAATCTTGGAGCAGATTCTCCTGGGAGGCATGCTAAGGCACATGAAAAACAGCAAGGTGATTGGTGACAGCCAGCATGGCTTCACTAAGGGGAAATCCTGCCTGACCAATTTGGTGGCCTTCTATGATGGGGCTACGGAACTGATGGACAGGGGCAGAGCTGTTGATGTCATCTACCTGGACTTGTGCAAAGCGTTCGACACTGTCCCACCCGACATCCTTGTCTCTAAACTCAAGAGACATCAGCTTGATGGGTGGACCACTGGGTGGATAAAGAACTGCCTGGATGGCCACATGCAAAGAGTTGTGGTCAATGGCTCGATGTCCGGCTGGAGACCAGTAACGAGTGGTGTCCCTCAGGGATCAGTGTTGGGACTGATCTTGTTCAACATCTTTGTCGGTGACATGGACAGTGGGATTGAGTGCGCCCTCAGCAAGTTTGCCGATGACACCAAGTTGTGTGGTTTGGTTGATACGCTGGAGGGAAGGGATGCCATCCAGAGGGACTTTGACATGCTTGTGAGGTGGGCTGATGCCAGCCTTATGAAGTTTAACCATGCCAAGTGCAAGGTCCTACAGCTGGGTCGGAGCAATCCCAGGCACAGCTACAGGTTGGGCAGAGAAGAGATTCAGAGCAGCCCTGCGGAGAATGACTTGGGGGTGTTGGTCGATGAGAAAATGAACATGAGCCAGCTTCAGTGAGTGCTCGCAGCCCAGAAAGCCAACCGTATCCTGGGCTGCATCAAAAGGAGCGTGACCAGCAGGTCGAAGGAGGTGATCCTGCCCCTCTACTCTGCTCGCGTGAGACCTCACTTGGAGTATTGTGTGCAGTTCTGGTGTCCTCAACATAAGAAGGACATGGAACTGTTGGAGCAAGTCCAGAGGAGGGCCACGAGGATGATCAGGGGAGTGGAGCACCTCCTGTATGAAGACAGGCTGAGAAAGTTGGGGCTGTTCAGGCTGGAGAAGAGAAGGCTGCGTGGAGACCTCATAGCAGCCTTCCAGTATCTGAAGGGAGGCTATAGGGATGCGGGGGAGGGACTCTTCATTAGGGACTGTAGTGATAGAACAAGGGGTAACAGGTTAAATTTCAACAGGAGAAGTTTAGATTGGATATAAGGAAGAAGTTCTTTACTGTAAGGGTGAGACAGTGGAATGGGTTGCCCAGGGAAGCTGTGAATGCTCCATTCCTGGCGGTGTTCAAGGCCCAGTTAGACAAAGCATTGAGTGACATGGTTTAGTGTGAGGTGTCCTTGCCCATGGCAGGGGGGTTAGAACTAGATGATCTTAAGGTCCTTTCCAACCCTATCTATTCTATGATTCTATGGTGGACAAGATGCTGGAAGGGGACACAGATGGGACTCTTCAAAAACTTGTGGCCAAAGCAGGTCAAAGTCCTCCGAAAATCTTAGAATGTAAAGTCTTTTAGTTCACAGGTCAGACCTCTACTGTGGGCCATCACTAATGTGGAAGAGAACATTCCTGGTTTTTACTGTCTTAAACTCAATTTGCTACCTTATACAGTTGGAGGTTTTAATCCTGGCTTTGTTTACAGGTGCAATATGATGATTTGCTTACAGAGCAAAGCTAAAGGTGTAGAATTTGCCTATTTATATTGAAAGTTATTATTAAGCTGTGGCTGTTCTAGTAGAGATGTTCCTTCTTGTTTCAGATTTGCAATTTAACCTCTTGGTATTTCTTCAGTAGAATGAAAATAGTAGTATTTTCTTACATCCAAGATTGTGAGTTTTTAAGACTGCAGACTTTATAGTAAAAAGTGGTAAAACAGAAGTAGTTGGAAAAGCAAATTTGCAGGCTTTAGTTAATCACATTTTTCCTTTGCTCAAAAATCAGGTGAGAGACTGCTTCACCTATATGCATCTCATCCAAAGCTCTTCTTTCTGCTTACCGTGTAGATAAAATAGTGTAGCAATATCTATTGAGTTTTCTTAAGTACAAGCATGTTCACTGCAGATGGTACGTTTGGAATTTTCAGCTTTAAATTTCTGGCAAGCTTTACTCAGTATATCCAAACCTGTGCTTCCTAAGGCTAATATCTTAGATAAATACGGGTGAATTTTCCCAGGAGTAGCAAATGTGTGGCCTAGCCAAAAATACTTACTGTATTCCAGTTCTTCCTCCAAAGATTTTAAAAAACTGTTGAAAATTGTAATATATTGTCAAGTTATGTATTCAGAAACTCTGATAATGGTTCATCAGTAAAAACTAATAAATAAACCTGCAGCTTAAATTAAATTAATAGGAAGCATTCATAAAGCATACCAAGAGTTTCTGATTCGTGCAAAGTAATACTGGGAGTGACACTAACTTCCTCTTCAATCTGATGCCTTGTTCCCAAATTAGAAATAATTTTAGACCCCAAAAAGCATTAACAAAACCTTAAATTATGTTCATTATCCATATAGTTAAATGGAAGAATTAGTGTAAGGACTTACTTTCCAAGTCTCACCTTACATATACTTTTGTCAGGTGGAAATATTTTATGCTTGTAATTAACAAGGGTAAATTAGGATATAAAACATTTTTAAAATTGTATAAGAAGCTGACTGCAAAGATTTTTTTCTTGTTTCTTTAAATACATGTACTAGTTAACTACTAGTATTAAATACAATGTATTATAAATATATAAATTAATAAAACAAATATATAAATTATAAATATATAAATTAATCTAAATACATGTACTAGTTAACTTTCTAGTTAAGTCAGTGCAATTTATGAGTAAAATACCTCTTGATGAAGCAGCACATCTCGTGACATCATCTAGAAACATATCTAATGATTTTGTGAGGTTTTCTGTTGACTTAATGAATTCAGTTGAAGATGCCCATGCTCATTGCAGGAGGGTTGGACTAAGTGACCTTTGAAGGTCCCTTCCAACCCACATTATTCTATTCTGTTTCTTTCCAATCTCTTTTTATGAAGACATATGGATGCTTTCAGGTTTGGATGTTTGATTGCTTTGTGGGGGTTGTATTTTCAATTAGAAATCTGTGTAATGCATTAGTGCATTGACTAGGAAAATGACAAGATGATCATTGTGTCACAACTGATTTTTTTTTTTTTTTTTTTTTTAGCAAGTATCTAAGTTTCTTGCGTGTAGATGAAAAGAGATGGAAAGAGAAAGAAAGGGTGCCTGTGAAGTACCTGCTCAAGTTATTTTCTAGTCCAGTGGGATCAGCATTCCTTTAGCATGGGACAGCACCATTTTGTAGGTTTAAACATGGATATAGGTTATTAAGACCTCAGAGGACAGTGCACTGGCTGCAGCATGGGAATGTGAATTGTTCGGTGTCGCGTAATGGACTCAGTTGGAGATCAGTGTGATCAGACAAAAGCCATTTATTGTAGAAAACTAACTCTTTATATACTATGGCTTAAAGTTGCTTACAATAACTTGGCCCATTGTGATTGGATACATATCTTTAAGGCCCTTAACAACTAACATATAATTGGTTAAGCACAGGTCTGAGAACCTGACCTTCAAAGCTTGCCCACAGTCCACAATTTAGCAACTCAGTAAATTCCAGCTCCTTCTTATCTTGCTTTCTCACTCCCTTATTCATGTCCTCCTTCGCTCTTGGATGACCTTGAATACATGTCGAGCTCCACATAGGCACTTGCTGATCTGGGTATGTGATCGTTCTTTGCCAGAAAATCATCCACAGTTAGGGACATTATTTCCGCTGCAGCTTCCATGTTCAGGATTTGTCAGGTTATTGTAGACCAAGCAGTAGTGAAGGCTGTATGTCCACTGTTTTCCTGACACATTGGAAACATTGCTTTTCCTCCCTCTGCTTTTCCCCATTTCTGGCATCTGATTGCTCTGTCTTAGGGATTAGAGTCGCATTGTGTCCTGGGTTCAGTAGCAGCAGTCACTTTTTCTCCTTCTTAGTAGCTGGTGCAGCACTGTGGTTTTAACTTTCAGCCTGGGAATAATACTGATAAAGCCGATGTTTTCAGTTGCTGGTCAGAATGTTTACCCTGACCAAGGACTTTGTGAGTCTCGTGCTCTGCCAGGAAGGAGGAGAAGCCGGGAGGAAGCAAGGACAGGACGCCTGACCCAAACTAGCCAAAGAGGTATTCCATACCATAGCACGTCATGCCCGGGGATGTAACTGGGAGCTTCCTGGAAGGGCACGTCCTCTTCTCTGTCAGGCTCATTTCTGGCGGGTGGTATCATATTCTCTTCCCTTGTTATTTCTCTTATCATTATTCTTATTGGTGATAGCAGTAGTGATTTGTGTTATACCTTAGTTACTGGACTTTTTTTATCTCAACCCGTGGGAGTTACATTCTTTCAATTCTCCTCCCCATCCCTTTTGGGGGGGGGGGTGGGGTGCGGGTGGGGAGTAGAAACTGCATGGCTGACTTGCCGACTGGCTTAAACCACGACAGTTCTTTTTGGCGCCCAATGTAAGGCTCGAACCCACGACCGTGAGATTAAGAGTCTCATGCTCTACCGACTGAGCTAGGGAATATGCAAAAAGATTTTACCCATCAACCAGGGGAGCACATCATCACCTGGTTTCTCTGATGCTGGGACAATGGGGCCAATGGTCACGAACTAGAAGGTATGGAAGCCAAGCAGCTGGGATCACTTGCTAGAGAAGGGGGAACTGACAAAGCAATTGCGAGAAAGAAAAAGCCCCTCAGTCTTCGGAGGCGGCTCTTAGCAGCTGTGAAAGAAAGGTTTCCATACAAGGACGATGTTATGAGTCATTCGGCCAAGTGGACTACCTTAGACAAAGGCATCCAGTCTCTGAGGGAATCAGCCATTGTAGAGATGATCTATAACATCAAACCGAATAACGGGGATATACCCATAGACCCAGATGAAGTCGAATGTACACAACCCATGCGATGAAAACTTACACGGAATGCGCCGTCATCATATGCCCATTCACTGGCAACAGTAACCTGGAATGACGTAGTACCACTAACAGTGGATGAAATGATTCATAAACTCTGAGAGTTCGAAGACAGTCTCACCCCTTCTATCATCTCAGCTGTGGGAAAACTGTCCCAGGATCTGAAACAATTGAGGGACGATCTATCTGATTTATCCAGCTCCTCACGTGTACCAACACACGTCTCAGCTATTAACAAAAGACGTCCTATTCTTCGAGAGAGAAGATATAGAAGGTATATGCCACGGGCCACCCTATGGTTTTACCTGCGGGATCATGGAGAAGACATGACGAAGTGGGATGGAAAACCTACTTCAGCTTTGGAGGAACGGGTGCATGAATTGAAAATAGAAACAAGGTTCAAGGCTGATCATCCCATGAGAGCTGTGGCTTCAGTCTCTGGCAAACAGGTTCCCAGATGGAGCGGAAGAGCTGATTTTACTCCAGCTCCAGTGATAACGAAGGATAATCCCTTTCAACACGACTTAAATGTCCAGCATTGTGATGACTATTAGAGGGGCCCTGCCTCCAGCCAGGTGGAGGTAGGGGACAATCGGATTTACTGGACTGTGTGGGTCAGATGGCCTGGCACATCAGTCCCACAGAAGTATAAAGCTGTAGTAGATACCGGTGCAGAGTGTACCCTGATGCCGTCAAGCTGTCAAGGGGTGGAACCCATCTATATTTCTGGAGTGACAAGAGGATCCCAAGAGTTGACTGTACTGGAGGCTGAGATCAGCCTGACTGGGAGGGAATGGCAAAAGCACCCCATTGTGACTGGTCCAGAGGCTCCATGCATCCTCGGCATAGAGTACTTCAGGAGAGGGTACTTCAAAGACCCAAAAAGGGTACCGATGGGCTTTTGGTATTGCTGCTTTGGAGACTGAGGAAATTGAGCAGCTGTCCACCTTGCCTGGTCTCTCAGAGGATCCTTCTGTTGTGGGGTTGCTGAAGGTCGAAGAACAAGTGCCAATTGCGACCACAACAGTGTACCGGCGGCAGTATCGCACCAACCGAGACTCCCTGATTCCCATCCATAAGCTGATCCGTAGACTGGAGAGTCAGGGAGTGATCAGCAGGACCCGCTCACCCTTTAATAGCCCCATATGGCCAGTGCGAAAGTCTAACGGAGAGTGGAGACTAACAGTAGACTATCGTGGCCTGAATGAAGTCACACCACCATTGAGTGCTGCCGTACCAGACATGCTGGAACTTCAGTATGAACTGGAGTCAAAGGCAGCCAAGTGGTATGCCATGATTGATATTGCCAATGCATTCTTCTCAATTCCTTTGGCAGCAGAATGCAGGCCACAGTTTGCTTTCACTTGGAGGGGCATCCAGTACACTTGGAGCCGATTGCCCCAGGGGTGGAAACACAGCCCTACCATCTGCCATGGACTGATCCAGAATGCACTGGAACAGGGGCAAGCTCCAGAACACCTGCAATACATTGATGACATTATTGTGTGGGGCAATACAGCGGAAGAAGTCTTTGAGAAAGGGAGGAAAATAACCCAAATCCTGCTGAAACCTGGTTTTGCCATAAAACGGAGTAAGGTCAAGGGACCTGCACAGGAGATTCAATTTTTGGGAATAAAATGGCAAGATGGACGTTGCCAGATCCCTATGGATGTGATCAACAAGATAACAGCAATGTTTCCACCAACTAATAAGAAAGAAACACAAGCTTTCTTGGGTGCTGTGGGGTTCTGGAGAATGCACGTCCCAAATTACAGTTCGATTGTAAGCCCTCTCTATCATGTGACCCGGAAGAAGAATGATTTTAAATGGGGCCCTGGGCAACAACAAGCCTTTGAGCAAATTAAACGTGAGACAGTTCATGCAGTAGCCCTTGGACCAGTCCGGAATGGGCCAGATGTAAAAAATGTACTGTACACCGCAGCCGGGGAGAATGGTCCTACCTGGAGCCTCTGGCAGAAAGCTCCAGGGGAGACTCGAGGTCGACCCCTCGGCTTTTGGAGTCGGGGATACAAAGGATCTGAGGCCAGCTATACCCCAAATGAGAAAGAGACACTGGCAGCCTATGAAGGGGTTCGAGCTGCTTCAGAGGTGATTGGCACTGAAGCACTGCTCCTCCTGGCACTCCGGTTGCCCGTGCTGGGCTGGATGTTCAAAGGCAGGGTCTCCTCTACACATCATGCAACCGATGCTACATGGAGTAAATGGGCTGCACTAATTACACAACGAGCTCGAATAGGAAATCCCAGTCTTCCAGGCATTCTAGAAGTCATCATGGACTGGCCAGAGGGCAAAGATTTTGGAATGTCACCAGAGGAGGAGGTGATGCGTGCTGAAGAGGCCCCACCATATAATAAACTGTCAGAAAGTGAAAAGCAGTATGTCTTGTTTACTGATGGGTCCTGCCGTATCGTGGGAAAGCATCGGAGATGGAAGGCAGCCGTATGGAGTCCTCAACGGCAAGTTGCAGAAACTGCTGAAGGAGAGGGTGAATCGAGTCAGTTTGCTGAGGTGAAAGCCATCCAGCTGGCCTTGGACATTGCTGAACGAGAAAAGTGGCCAGTACTTTATCTCTACACTGACTCATGGATGGTGGCAAATGCCCTGTGGGGGTGGTTGCAGCCATGGAAGCAGAGCGACTGGCAACACAGAGGTAAACCCATCTGGGCTGCTGCACTGTGGCAAGATATCGCTGCCTGGGTGCAAAACCTGGTGGTGAAGGTACGCCATGTAGACGCCCATGTACCCAAGAGTCGGGCCACTGAGGAACACCAGAACAACCAACAAGTGGATAAAGCTGCTAAGATTGAAGTGGCTCAGATGGACTTAGATTGGCAACATAAAGGTGAATTATTTTTGGCCCGATGGGCCCATGACACTTCAGGTCATCAGAGCAGAGATGCAACATACAGATGGGCCCGTGATAGAGGGGTGGACTTAACAATGGACACTATTGCCCAGGTTATTCATGAGTGTGAAACATGTGCTGCAATTAAACAAGGAAATGGTTAAAGCCTCTTTGGTATGGAGGACGATGGCTGAAGTATAAATATGGGGAGGCCTGGCAGATTGATTATATCACACTCCCACCAACCCGCCAAGGCAAGCGCCATGTGCTTACCATGGTGGAAGCAACCACCGGATGGCTGGAAACATACGCTGTGCCCCACGCCACTGCCCGGAACACTATCCTGGGCCTTGAGAACCAGATTTTGTGGCGACACGGCACCCCAGAGAGAATTCAGTCAGTCAGACAATGGGACTCATTTCCGGAATAACCTTATAGACACTTAGGCCAAAGAGCATGGCATTGAGTGGGTATATCACATCCCCTACCATGCACCAGCCTCTGGGAAAATCGAACGGTGCAATGGGCTGTTAAAAACTACACTGAGAGCAATGGGTGGGGGAACTTTCAAGCATTGGGATACACACTTACCAAAGGCCACCTGGTTGGTCAACACCAGAGGATCTGCCAACAGGGCTGGCCCAGCCCAGTCAGAACTTTTACATATTGTAGAGGGGGACAAAGTTCCTGTGGTGCACACGAAGAATTTTCTGGGAAAGACAGGCTGGGTTATTCCTGCTTCAGGTAAAGGCAAACCCACTCGTGGGATTGCTTTTGCTCAGAGACCCGGATATACTTGGTGGGTAAGGCGGGAAGATGGGGAAGTCGGATGTATACCTCAAGGGGATTTGATTTTAGGGGAAAACAGCAATGAACTCAATTGTACGCTGTTGCCTGCTATGTAATACTTTTATAGCCCATCAACTAGAAGTCTGCAGGGCACCAGCAGCTGGCCCTGACTTCCCTCTGACCATCATCCCAACAAAGAATGAACTTTGATAGAACCGGACGAGTTCTACAGTAAAGGAATGATCAGCATCAGCAGGCAACGGTCCAACACTGCACACAGCCTCTCCTGCCCTGAAAGACTGTTACAAGAGATGGAGCCCAACATCATGGACTGAATGGACTCAGCAGCTTTATAGGAATTGGTCCATGCACTAAGATAACAGTGCACTGAGATGAGAGTGAGGGTATATGGAAAATGTGGGATCTGAGCATGACATGAATGGTATGGAATAAGGGATGAATACTGTTCTGGGTTCAGCAGTAGCAGTCACTTTTTCTCCTTCTTAGTAGCTGGTGCAGCGCTGTGGTTTTAACTTTCAGCCTGGGAATAATACTGATAAAACCGATGTTTTCAGTTGCTGGTCAGAATGTTTACCCTGACCAAGGACTTTGTGAGTCTCATGCTCTGCCAGGGAGGAGGGGAAGCCGGGAGGAAGCAGGGACAGGACGCCTGACCCAAACTAGCCAAAGAGGTATTCCATACCACAGCATGTCATGCCCGGGGATGTAACTGGGAGTTTCCCGGAAGGGCACGTCCTCTTCTCTGTCAGGCTCATTTCTGGCGGGTGGTATCGTATTCTCTTCCCTTGTTATTTCTCTTATCATTATTCTTATTGGTGATAGCAGTAGTGATTTGTGTTATACCCTAGTTACTGGACTTTTTTTATCTCAACCCGTGGGAGTTACATTCTTTCGATTCTCCTCCCCATCCCTTTTGGGGGGGGGGGTGGGGTGCGGGTGGGGAGTAGAAACTGCGTGGCTGACTTGCCGACTGGCTTAAACCACGACACATTGAAATGAAAGTATAACATGACTGATGTTTAGTGCTTCAAACATGTTTCGTTAGTTCCCATATAACTGATATGACTATAGCAATAACTGGCAAAGGAGAAACAGTCCATAGTTGTGGACTATACCGTATCTATTAAATGCTTGTGTTCACATACAGGAAGTTCAAAAAAATGCATTTGCTCAGCAACAAAGTGATTTTAAAGCATGTAATTTGGTGGTAAACAATGAACAGAGAAACAGGGGCTGGATGTCAGCACTTTTGCCAGAAATACTTCTTTTTCCACTATCTGGTTGGATATATTGGATGTACTGTATGCTGGTATTAAATTAAAAAATGAGACATATCGAGAGGAACTGCTGAGGAGAACAGCTGTTTCTCAATGGATGACCTAAGGCACATGCCAGCCATGTCTAACCTCACACAGACAATGACAGAAGGGCAGATACCCACCCACAACTACTCTTCTTCCCAAAGAAACAAGGTGTTTCTGCTTCGTGGAGACAAACCGGATTTCAGCCAGAGATACTTGAAACACCGAATGACCTGAAACACTGAATGATGTACATTATTTTAGTGCTGTCATCTGCTGGCGATGTTAACATGTAGGAGAGAGATTGTTTCCCAGTCAAGGAGAAGGTGGTAGAGCAAATGTTGTTTATTCTGTTTGGTATTTTTAGTGATTGCCTTGGGAAGTTCCAAGGATTCCTTTATTGGTGCAAGACTACAGTTACTTTACTGTCATTAAAAGTTAAGTAAGTAAGGCTTTGGGATGCTGCTGAATCTAAATTCTAGATTTATGTTCTTTTCACTGAGATTGTTGCAGACTGGGGAGAAACAGTTTAATTAATTGTGTTGAACCATTAATTCGAAGTTTAAAAATTAGCTAAATTAACAATGTTTACAAGGTGATTAAAAGAATTTTTTTTTGTGTAAAAATACATGCCTGATTTTGGCCATCTCCTTGAGATGTATAATGCAGTAGTTGTTAGCCGTGTGTCAACAAGATTTGTAATTGGGCTTTCATTTGTCCTTTTTACTGTATGTCACAAGTGAAATGATAAAACTGTCTAGTCTCACAGATTAAGAAGACAAAAGTATAAGCAAAAATGTAAAAATGATTGCCAGAATTTCTTGGAGCACGTACTCCTTGTTCTATGACTTTTCATCCCTTCTACAGCCTCTCAACCAGTTTGAATTACGTTAAAAAAAGATCTTTATGCTTATGTGGCATAGGAGCCTTGAAGTCTAAGCAGCCTTATATTCTTCAGCTTCAAAAGTGAACAAAATAGTCCTTTTGATTAAGTATACCTAGACATCAGCATGCTGTTCCAAGGTAATCCTGGCCTTGATGTTGCTGCTGAACAGGTTTAATGCCAATGCACAGAAACTAAACTGTAGTGTTTTCACTAGTGATTTCCTTTAATGAATGAGAAAAAGAATTGGATTACGTGCCTTAAGGAGGTTTCTGTACAATTAATGTGAAAGGTTGTAGGAAAAAAGAGCTCAAATTTTGTTTTTTTCTGGGTTTTGAACAGTTTTATATCTTCTTAGCAATGTCTTTTTCCCTCCAGAAGAAGCTAAATTAAAATTTTACCTTGGGTTAAAACATATTAAGACGTTAGTAAATAATTATTTTTATTTTTAATACATAAATCTATATATTTGGCTATATATATTACTTGCTCATTTTGTTTGCTCTTTCTTACTCTATGTCATATTTCATTTGCTCCATCAGACTTTCTGTTTATTGTTTGTTTTGTCTTTGGTAGAAAATACAGAAAAAAGGCATATTTGTTGTATACATTCAGAATAATTTTCCCACTCACAAAAACAAAACTGTGAAATGGTAATTAGGATTGTAGAAGCACAGTCCTTTGCTGGGCTCATATCAGAACTTCACACTTGTGACAAATTAGCTGCTTAATGCTAACAGCTAGCAAATGTAGAGAAAGTGGCAAGACAGCATCACTGTTGCCCTCACTCTTAAGTTTAAGATGTGCGTGTCTGAGATGTGAAGTGTCCCATGTGTTTGTTTTAATGCTGTCATCTTTGATTTTATTTGTGAGAAATAAATGAGATATTTTCAAGTTACTCTTTAAGTAACTTCCCATAATCATAAAAAAAGTCATTAGCCCTCAGGACCTTGACTCAAAACAGCTTCCAGTCCTGTGCTGTAACCACATTACAACACTGTGATGCTCAGAAACAGGATCCTGTCTGTGATGTAACACCCAAGCCTTTGGCATTTTTCCTGATATCTCACATTTAAGATTTCTGTAACTTGTTTTTCACATTTACTCTGTCATATCTTTCTCCACTGCTAATATACAAATATCTCTCCTTTTGAAATAGCTTTATTCTTACTCTTTTTTCAGCTATAGCATATTAAAAGCTAAAGCTTGAGGTTTTCCTTGCCCATGCTTTTAACTTCTGACAGTTTCTTTATATGTAATTTTTCAGATGTTCCAAGAAGAACATCCCAACTTAGTGCCACTTTGGAAAATATTTCTCATCCTTCAGGTTATTAGAGCCATTTGTATATGAATGAATCTAACCCATAATTTCTTATGCACTACATAAAACATTGCTCAATAAAATGCATTTCTGATAAAATGCTTCTCTGATGATTGCTGTTAAAACACATGTTTTCTCCAGCAGTGGTGTCTCATATTCACATTTACCTATTTATGAATATATTCCAGTGTAAGAGAGGTAGCGTGACCAGCAGGTTGAAGGTGATTCTGCCCCTCTGCTCTCGTGGGATCTCACTTGGAGTACTGTGTGCAGTTCTGGTGTCCTCAGCGTAAAAGGGATATGGAACTGTTGGAACAAGTCCAGAGGAGGGCCACGAGGATGATCAGGGGAATGGAGCACCTCCAGTATGAAGACAGGCTGAGAAAGTTGGGGCTGTTCAGGCTGGAGAAGAGAAGGCTGCGTGGAGACCTCATAGCAGCCTTCCAGTATCTGAAGGGAGGCTATAGGGATGCTGGGGAGGGACTCTTCATTAGGGACTGTAGTGATAGGACAAGGGGTAACGGGTTCAAACTTAAACAGGGGAAGTTTAGATTGGATATAAGGAAGAAGTTCTTTACTGTAAGGGTGGTGAGGCAGTGGAATGGGTTGCCCAGGGAAGCTGTGAATGCTCCATCCCTGGCGGTGTTCAAGGCCTGGTTAGACAGAGCCTTGGGTGACATAGTTTAGTGTGAGGTGTCCCTGCCCATGGCAGGGGGGTTGGAGCAAGATGATCTTAAGGTCCTTTCCAACCCTAACTATTCTATGATTTTGTGATTCTGTGATTTTTGAAAACATTTAAAAATTTAATCGAAGAGTTTTGCAAAAAAATAAATGCCAACTCAAGTATTTCGCTACAGATAACAGTGGCTACTTAAATTTCAATTCTTCCTCTCCCCGTGCAGGTTTGAATATTATTTTAACACTTAAAGTTCCTTTAGTCCTATAATTTTCAATGTCCACCAACTGCATAGTTTAGTTCATGTTACAGGTTCCATTCCTAGGATTCTACTGTTACTTGTAATAAAGCTGGACATGGCTTTTTTCTTAATATTAATGCATTGTCTTTATGCATAAAAAATGTATCTATTATGTAATTAGGCTGAGAAAGGAAGTTGATGGCTATCAAAAGTAGGCTATTGAAGCACAACCTATTAAAACGTTTATGTCTTATGTAAACTTTCAGGCTCACTATCCTAACCTTTTTACAATTATTTAATATCCACTCTTGACAATATGTGCAGCATAGAATTTGCAAGGATGTGAAATTTTCTCCTTTTCTGTAGACACTTCCCTCTATTAAAAGAAAAAAAAAAAAAAAACAAAAAACAACACAAAAAACCCCAAACAAACAAAAAAAAAGAAACCCACAAAAAAAACAAAAAGAAGAAAAAGACAACAACCCCAAACGAAAAAACACACTCCCCAAACCCCCACTGTTTTCTTCATTTGTTTGCAAACTAATTCCTCTGCTGAGTAGCTCTCAGTAAATTACTGGTATGCCCAGAGATGTTTGTCATAGGCTTGCATTGAAATACTCAAGAAGAAAAGACTTTCAGAGTAGCATCCTGAAAAGACTTATTGGTGACAGGTTGAAGTGGGCTGGACTATAGTGTTTGTGTCATGAAAAGCTGGAGGGCTTTAAATCCTCTGGTTCCCCAAGCTTTTTGTGTTCTGAAATACTTGACGAACTTCAGAAGAGTAAAATGCAGCAAAGAAATGCATGGCCAGAGTGTTTGTGGAATTTGAAGAATAGCTATTAGAAAGGCTCTGAAATGCAGAAGCAGTTTACATGGCAGGGGCTTTTCAAATTACCAGCAGCTGTCTTTTCTAACTCTGAATATTTCCTTACCCTCAATCTTCAGAGTCAAGCTTAATTAACTTTTGTCTTAAATATGTTTCTGGTGCCTTATACCTTCCTCTTCTTCTGAAAGGCAAATTAAGAGTAATTGTTGAAAGATACATTCCTTGCATTTCAATTATGCTGATGGCATAGGGAGTGATAGTTAATCATATGCACCTTTTTTCTTGCCATCATTGCCTGAAATACTGAGCCATTTCTGTCTCAGAAAGAAGTGTTATTGAAAAAAGTTACTGTGTGTAACAGATGAGTGTGCAGCTCTTGTATTTCTTTTTTACTTAGAGAGCCATCAAAATACTGTACCTTTAGCATCCAGGTGCTAAAGGCATGCACTGTTCATGTTTTTTCTGTGGCATGCACTGTTCATGCATGCTGCAGAAAAAAGTAATGTACATCTTTTCGTAGAAGTGTATTTCTTCAACAATTTATTTCAAGTTCTCCATATAATAGTGAGGGCATCATAAGGCAAAAATACGATTTTTACTAGGGTTTTCCTTAATAAGTCTTTGATATCTTGCTGTCTTAATGACAGACTGCTGATTTCCTCCTTATTAAAAGAAAATAAAATCGATCTTAATTGCCTACATGTTTTCCTTGTTCTTTGTGTTCTGTCCCTCTCATATACAAAAGCTAAAATAAATACTTTTCTGAAAAAATTGTACTTACTTGAATAATGAAATAGCTAAAGCAGTTAAAGCTAGGCCGATAACACCTGTGACATCTTACTTCTTTTACCTGATGGCCTCTGGACCCTGGGTGTATCTTTGAATAGCAATTTTTCATGTTGCTCCTTATGAGACAAACAACAACAAAAAAGCTTTTTTTCTTTCCATTCCTTTTCTTTCTATTAGACTGCAGATGGGAAACCATGTATAGATTGGCAGAATGTCTCATAACCAAGCTTTCTTTCATGTTTCTATTCTGTGATACTTCATCACCCTGACAATAACACAAAGGAGAAGTGCAAAACCTTTTAGCTAAGTGTTCCTTCAAGGTGCCATTTACTAGCCTGGGAACTTACTTCCTTTCAACATGAGCTGGCAAAGGCTATAGTGAAATGAAGCATCGACCCTTAAAGTTCATCAAGACAGGCCTTTGTAGAATGGCAGTCATGCTCTGTTCTAGGACTGCATCAACTTTTTAAACAAGTTCTATGTGATGCAGGCATCCACAAAGACAGGACATAGTTATGTTTTGATATACATTCACAAAAACTACTACCTCCTAAGAACTTCATTTCACCTCTTGTTGCTGCTTATGCTGCCTTCATAAACTGTTCGAAGTTTTCAGGATTTCATGCTGAGTAAAAGTTTTCATAGATTTAAAGCACATTTGATGAATTTCCAGCATCAGTTGCATCATATTTGTTTATCAAGTTAGTTAACAAATTAATGTAATGATTAATCTGAAGGCTTTTCCAATTTTAACTGCAGAATTCAGTCTGTTCCAAACTGTAGACCTCAAGCAAAAATCTACACTAGAGAAAATTAAAAACAATGTGGCAACAACATAGTTTTTATATGCAGACTTTTAGGAATCTTCCTTTTCACATTGTAGTTGAAATATTGCTTAAAGGAACTGTAAAAGATAACTGATTAAAACAAATTCAGTTGCAGATGTGATTAATTCACGCTGTAGGAAACTGATTGTAAGTGCAATTTTATACATATGACCTTGAAATTAATGAAATTACGTTTTTATTTGTCACTTCCATTATAAACGTAGAATTCAGTTAACATTAATCTTGGCAGAGGAGCAAGATCCTAACATAAAAATCTGCTTACAAAGTAAAATTGTATCATTACTGGACTTTCAATGTGATGAAAAGGATTTTCTGGTATGTGAGTACTAGTGAAATATTCACCAAAGCTAATTTAACTTGTGTGCTGTGAAACTGTCTGAAGATCTAATTTTCTCTGGAATATGCATTTTTCTGTGAGAAATTTACATGAAATTTCTTACTGTGCTTTAATTCAACAAGTATGTGTCATGCTACTTCCTATACTTGCATTCTACTATAGCAGTCTGTTAAAGGCTTGGCTACTTCTTATTTAGTTTCATGTTGCTAGTAATCCTGTGTTACTGTGGATTGCTGCGGGGAGCTGCAGTCACCTCCCAAGTCCACCACACATTCCCTCAGTTGTCCCTCTACAAACATTACATGGTGCTGGGGTGACATGGGTGGGTTTGGTGATCTAGTGGAAATATAACCCTTTTGATGGTGCAGCATAGATGTAGCTAACAAAGCAGCAGCTATCTGTGTACTCGACTGGGAACCATAGAGAAATTTGTTTCTTCCATTCATCTTCATGCAGCCTCCTAATAAAATCATAATGAGAAGGGAAGTTTGTGAATCACATGTCCTGTAAGTGTTTCTTAAGACAGGCATTTTCCTTTAAATATTAATACATTTTAAAAAAACACTACTTCAAACAAACACAGAGCTATAACACTGTTTGAAAATCCTTGAAAATTAAGAAGTATATTTTTAAAACTTTTTTGCTTCTCAGATTCCTGGATTATCTACTTTTCAAAATAATTCCGTAATAAGATAAAATACCGGTTTATCAATTAGAGTTAAATAGGCTTTCTTCAAATGAAGAAAAGGCTTGAAAATGAGGCTTCATATGGAAAATAAACTTCAAATTCAGTCTTGAAAAATTCTCTGATTAAGTTTGGCAACCAAATGATATATATATATAGTTGTGAAACCTTGATCCAGCTTTAGGATTTATCCATATTCAACTTGTCACTTTGATTTTCTGAATAAGTATTACACTTCTCTCACAGATTATATGTATCTTACTTATCTGATAAACTGAATGATCTCCTTTGAAATTCTAAATGGTTAACATTGCTAATTATATTGGCTATTGTTATTGCTAACTATATTGGTTATTGGCTATTTTTTTTGTTTCCTCTCTTTTTCTTTCCTAGTCCTATTTTTTCTTGTTTTACATTAATCAATTCAAAACAAGTTATCCTAGTGTTTCTTATCTAAGCATCTCAAAAGGTTAAGGGAAAAAAGTTGCACTAATAATAAGGAAATAAGAAGTGACTCTACCCAAAACAAGCTGTACCAAGAGGAAGCAACTGTGATTCTTGTCTGTAATAATGGGCGTCAACTTTAATTCAAAAACACGTGTGTTTTCCAGATGTCTATGTAAGCAGTCTGTCAACCACCACCAGCAGAAGAGTGCCTGTGTACACAGCTGACCTCACTTAGCCTCCTCTGAAGTGCTTGCCATGTTGTTGTCTATTTTATGCTTTGACTTTTTAAACTTATTTCTTTGTGGCTACCCAACTTACATTATCTTTCTATCTCTGTCTCATCAGCTCCCCATCTCTTTTCCTGTCTTGTCTGAAACTCCATGTCTCCTCTTCACAGCAGCTCACTAGCTCTGCTCCTTCTTGCTTGTGTCACATTTCTGCAATGGAGCTGCTTAACTGCGCAAGGATGAGGGTAAAACTTCTGGGTAGAAAACACCCTGTGAAACCTATATTGCAGGCAGAAATCACAACAGCTTTCCTGCTGTAGCCGTGGTGGCTATATGGTTGACTGCTGTCACCCTTGTAGAGAGCATGATTCAGGGCTAGGCAAGGCATCCCACTGTGGCTTTGCACAGTGGGGAAGGGGGTGAACAAACACTGGAAGTTTTATGTTTTGCTTCAGCAGCTTAAATTTATACTCTTGCAGCCCAGCTCTGCTTCCAGACACAGGGTATACCTCTGATGTGAAAGGTACTTCTGTTTTTTTCTTCTTCTGGAAAGGCAGCAGGCTTTCACAGTTGGCACAAGGCATGACCAGAATGTCCCTATACAGAAGCTTTGAGCATACCTGGCATATAGACATTTTTAAGGCTTGCCTCTAGACAGCAGTGCAGTCATCTTCCCCATGGAAAAGTGTGATACAGGCTGTGCCTCCTAGAGGTTGTATGGACACCTACATACTAGCAGGAGACAATGCAGGAGAAAAATTCTGTCTGTAATAGAAGATTTGGTTCAAAACCAGAAACTAGTATCCAAGAGTTCTTTGTATTGCTGTGGATTATATATCATTGTATGTCTTTGTTGCAAACTGTGCACGTTTCCAGTAGCTAAAAAGCCTACCATGCAGAATTTAATGATTGTGATAATGTTAAAATGTGTTCACAGGAGTATTGTAGCATGGATGCAAATTACTGTGAGGAATTAAGTATTGCAAGACACTGTGGGTAGTTGTGCATTTGCACCTAAGGAGGAGCAAAGTCAAAACCTTTAACTTCAGCGGTCTGTGCTTACTTGGAAAAATGTTTGTCTGACTGCAGGCATGGAACCCGTTGTGCTGGAGAGGTGGCAGCCACAGCAAACAACTCACACTGCACAGTAGGAATCGCCTTTAATGCCAAGATCGGAGGTATGTGAGACAACATCCCACCAAAAATAAAAAGTAGGCAATGAGCCATTTGTGCTAAATGGTACATTCAGACCTTTCTAACAAGAGAAGGAAATTTGTATTAATAACAAACCTAGCTGTGTTAGCAAGTAAATCTCAGTTGTAGAGTGATCATTAAATATCAGTACTGAAGGAGTTTGTCTGCAGTGACACATCTCCAGTGCTCCCTGGAACACTTAACTCTCAGTACACACAGAAAAACAGAAGGTGAGACCTTTGATGAAAACACAGACCCCAGAATAAGGACATTTGGGTTTTCTCACAAATTCAGAGCTATACGTGGTGAACTTTGACAAACCAAAAGGAAGTGTACACATCAGGAATATTGCCTGGCATGTTGATCCCAAAATAATGCTGTCAAAACATAATGCATTCTTGTGTTTAGCTGTTATTGGAGAGAATCTTCTTCTGATCCCTCTGTGTGATTGGATTATTGCCTGAAATACAAGATTCAATTGCACATTATTTTATTCCAGCCAAGAGTTTCCCTTGTTTCTGTGAGTTCTTAGTCAGTGGCTACTCAGTTAAGACCCTTGACTTAATTTGTGGAGATGACTGTCAAGATGTCATCTGTCTTTATCTCCTGGGCTGTAGCCTGCCTGTGCCACATTTTAAATGCTTCAAGTAAAGTTTTACCCTGAACTTCTGATGAAATCATGGGATTAATATATTGGCTTTCAGTAGAAAGACCTAGCTCAAGCTCATTAATTGTTGATTTTCTGTCCCAAAATAGAGCCCATCTGTGAAAACAGAAACATGTTTACCTATATATACAGCAGAGGACAGTTCAGAAATACGAGCAGACAGAGTTGAGGCCATGTTTCCGCAGTTAATAGTACTGTATCTGTTCTCTACTGAATCAGTAAAAGTTTGATCCATATCAAATGTGAGCACAGCTGCATTTCGAATTAGCCAAATCACACAACATCATCCTAATGTCAGCTTTCTGTTTTCCTGCTGGCTTCAAGGGGATAGACAATACCTGATCCAATGTAAGGTTAGAGTGATGCAGAAAAACAATTTCCCTTCAGGTGAAGAGCCTGCCTGCACAAAGTTACCCTGTCAGAGTGGTTTAGAAAATTAGAACAGGCCAGATGAGTGAGTTTGTGACAGATAAACAGGCTGTCTCATGTGGACATGGCATTTAGTCATGTACCAGTGGCTGTGAAATCAGATCCAATGTGTTGTCAAATGAGAGTCAGAGGAGAGGTAGTGCGCTAATAGAGATAAAAACTTCTGGTGAAGTTTCATTTATGAGTTAGAAGTCACACAACCTGCAACAGCTTGGGCATGTCCTTGAAAAGTTTTTCGTTAGTAACAGTGGCTTCTTAAAAAGTTCTTATTTATTAAACATTAGGAATGTGCAATAATAATGTTTTAGAAACCCTCCAGGCATATTAGCTGAATCACAGCCTTTTCTAAATACAGTGTAAAAACTGATTCAGATGGACATAATATGAATGTAGTTAATGTGAACAAAAAAGACTGGATTATGTGTGCCTTTATTTATTTATTTATTTATTTTATATGGAGATTATAACAGTCTTCAAGAAATTTCAATGATCTCAGTGAAATAAAAATTTTATCCACTCCGTTTGTCACCAAGATTCTGCAGAGCCATCACTAACACTGTTCTTAAAAGAAAGCTGAAAAAGGTGGCACATTACCTCCATGTAATGTTTCAAAAGCATCGGCACTTGAAAATATGACTTCGGGATGCTCAGCAGATAATCTGTAGAAAGTCAGAGGCAAGAGAATTCTGGAGTATTGGGAAGGGAAATTAAGCTTCCTTTTCCACTAGCTATATACCTTTGAGAATTTTGCTGCTGCTGACCTCTGTTCAGCACGCCTCCATCCCCTCAGAAAAGCCGTAAGCTACACATGTGAATATGCAGTGGTTGTGTTCTCTCTCCACAGTCCAGATAGAGTATAAAAACATTGACTCATATTATGCTGAACTAGTGTTCAGCTTGCTTGTTTCCCAGGGATTTAAAGACCCTCTCGAGGCCTTCTTGGAGAAGAAACTAGAGTAGAGGTAAAGCAATTACATTCTCCTTACATAGAAGAGCACCTGCCAAGAGTGATGTTGAATTTGCTCCACCACAATAAGTATTCTTTACTTCAAACCAAAAAGCATCTCTGGACATGTAAGGTATAGTAAGGAGATAAAGCAAAGCAGAAAATAAGTAATTTCCATTGATATTCTGACAAATAGTGGCAGCTGAACAAATCTGATTGATGATCTTTGTGATGGCAAGTTGTTAACAAGATAGCCACCAGTAATGCTTACTTTTTTCTACATGTGTTTGCACTTCTTGTCTCATTTCCACACATTAAGAACCCCTGACCACAAATAAGTCAGAAGTAATATCCTTAGAAAGTCTGAGCCTTCCCTTACAACACTGTAAATGGAGATGTAATCTGCAGATAAGAGAATTTGAGTAAAATTACAGTCTGGACCTTCAGTTCTTTTACATGTTGTGACATGTTTCTTAAAAAAAAAAATATGCACTGTGCCTGCAATTTGTGCTTATCTGAGCTGCTGGCCCTTTCACTGAAAGACAAACTAGTGCACCAAAGGAGTAGCTCTTTTTCTTAATGTGACTTTGCAGTAATTACACATAGCAAATTACCACCTAGAGAGGTTGTGAGACCTTTTATAGGACAGGATTATCAGTGTGGTGTTATTGTTGCAAACTGATTGTGGAAGTTGCAAAGCATCTGCAGGGATTTGAGAGTTTAGTTACTTGGCTAGGCTCAAGTCCTGACAGGAAAACAGTTACACTGAATTATGGCACAACAGATGTAGATTGTCTTCAGCTGACAAGGAATTAGTTCAGCTGTTTCTTTAAGTCAGATGCTGACTAAAACCAAACATTTTAAAAGAAAACTTGCTTTCAGGTCAGTTCTGCATGTTTCCTGTAATCCATTGAAAGTTTGTTCTGACCAAAATGCCACTTACATTTTGGCAATTACTGCAACTATTGGAAAAAGTTTACAGGGCTTTAAAGTCTTAGGTGGAACAGTCTGCAAACTCAGTCTGTTAATTGCCTTCTGGACAGCTTTTTTTGCACTACCACCACATGCCAAATGCAGTTTGGAGATTTTGTGATCGGGAGAATTAACTCTTCCAGATATCTGTGAAAGAAATGAAAAGGCAGGCAGGCAGGCAGGCGGACAAGGAAGACAAGAAGGAAGGAGGGCAGGCAGGCAAGAGAGGGAAGGGAAGAAGAAGGGAAGAAGGGAAGAAGGGAAGAAGGGAAGAAGAAGGGAAGAAGGGAAGGGAGGGGAGGGGAGGGATTATTTTGGTTTTGAATGGCCAATGAGATGTCTCTTCTTCAAAGTCACCCTGGAAGCATATCTATCAGTTGTTGGCCACAGAGAGCAACACCTGAGTCACAGCTTTTCCATGTTGCTTCAGATTTGACCACTTCACCATTAGCAAAAAACCCTTGGTGTGAATTACATCAGGTGCCCATTTGGAGTTGCTGTTCACCAGGTGCATGTACTATTATTTAGGCTTGCTACACAGTAACAGAGACATATAGGAAAGCTTTATTTTCCTTCTTTCAAAAGCATTGTACCTTTTAGTGTCTTTATTCAGAACTAGACATATTTTAGTGTACTTGAAAGAAATTGAGAACACAACTTCCACCCATCATTAATTTTCTGAGATTATGCTGAGGAAGAAAAATAAAACTAGAGAACCTGGTTTAATGACTTTTTTATAAAGTAAAGTTCGTAGTGAGATCACTGTTTGTAAAAATTTATTATCTCGCAAAACATGGTCAGCTTTTGCGTGAATGTAGAAATACGATCGCTTTTCATTTTTGAGTCAATTAGAGTAAGAAAAAAAAGGACCCTCTATTCACAAAACTCCCACTCTGCCTTTTGTTAATTGGAAGTTAAGGCCTTGGTAGACATTCAGGTTACTTCAGTCTGAGCTCATAAGCAAAATAAAATGTGTCTGTAATTAAAAATATGTAAATTTGGCTTATCAATAGCAGTGGCCTTTTAAAATGGAAAAAGCATCAAACTTGTTTGTGGAAGTAATCATTCTCTGTACTATCACACAGTTACATGCTAATTATTATTTAATATTTAACACCCTTTTGATAAAATTTTATGTTAGCTATATGTAGTTTCTTTTCTTGTTTAGGTTAAAACTGGCATTGGTGGTTTTCTCAGTTAGAATTAACTTCAGTCAAAATCTTGCAGTTAGTCAAAAGAACAACTTCAAGATTTAATTTGTTTACAGATTTAAGACTACTTTATTCAATCTAGTGATCTTAAAACATCATGTGGGCACTCACTTTAAAAGGGCTGGCACATTGACTTGTCCAAACCCACATGAATGGATTCTTTTAATAAAAGAATTTCAAATTGTACCTTACAAAAACTTCTGCACAGAGGAGGATGTTCAGAATATAGTTTCAGGTTGAATAATGTTACATATAGGGTATTTGTTAGTAACTTCCTCTAATTGTCTTGCTACTGTGTATGGTAATCAGTCTGTACACAAGTTTTTTCCCAGTTTCTTCTTTGGGATAGAGTAATCCTTTTATTACATCTGTCAACATATGAAGGACTATGAATGACTCAAAGGAAGTGCTGCAGTTTCACTGCTGTATAAAAGGAAAAAGAAAATCATATATTATCTTCAAGTGAGACACACAAGCATTTCAAGGCTCAAGTACTTTTTTAAGTTTTCTTTAGCATGAAACTTTGTTGCTGGAGTTCAAAGGCTGTATAGTGGATAAATGACTCATAGATATTTTTTAAAACTCGAAGAAACACCAAAATATGGCTTCCTTTTTGTATTTTTTCATCTAGAGACTTTTTTATTGGAAAAGCTCATACCCAAAGAGGTTTTGGTTTTTTTTTGGTTTTTTTAAAACAGCAGTTTAAATTCCTGTGATCATTCAGTCCAATGTCTTACCAATTTTCCCTAGAGAAGAAAAAACAAACCAAAGAAGTATTTTGAGTTGGTTAGTCCTGTTCATTGTCTCTTTCATTCTGAAGGTGTACGGATGCTGGATGGAGATGTGACAGACATGGTAGAAGCAAAGTCTCTAAGCCTTAATCCCCAGCATATCCACATCTACAGTGCCAGCTGGGGGCCTGATGACGACGGTAAGACTGTGGATGGACCTGCATCTCTAGCACGTCAGGCCTTTGAGAATGGCATCAGAATGGTAGGTTGGCATCAAAGTGTATTTTCTGGATCTGCTTTTGTGTGCAAGCAAAAGGGTACATGTGCTTGGTATGTGCTAGTACACAGCAAGGGGAAGAGGAGAGGATTCTGAAGGGAAGAAAAGCTTTCTTTGTGTAAAATTAAAAATGCATTTTCCTTTTATAGTGACCTGATGGTCAGTCCTTCCTGAAGTATCAGCTCTGTTCATTTTCAGCTGGGATACAGCATCTTCAGTGTCCTTTAAAACTTCTCTGAGGTGATGACGTAACACTGCAAGAAGAAATAAGACTGAAAAATGCTACTTTTTACAGCAGTGCCAAGTCATCAAATCTGAATTGCAATGAAATTTAAAAGCAAAAGCCGTAACTGTTTTCATCTCTGTCTTCCTTTCTATCATTGCTTTGTTTTGCTTGATTTCTTAATGGCAGTTTGATAATTTTAATAGGGAGTTGGGGGCTAAATACTCTACACCCGTGTTTCTTTTAGCGTTTATGTCTGTTCTCAGAACTTACAAATGTATTTATAACTTATATATACATTTCTATACAAGTTTGGGCTATCACATTTTCTCTGTGGTGTAGCCCAGAGATCTTCAGTAATACAACACACAAAATCCCAAATTCCCCTATATGACAAAATCTAAGACCTTTTTAGTTTTCTTTACTAAGTTACTGTCAAGCAAATAAGACCATGAATGGAAATGAGTAGTTAGAGGAGCTTTTGATGTCAGAGTCCAGTTTTTAATTCTTCCTTTTACCCTCCTGCCTGCTAAATAGATCAGGAAATTCCTCATCTTCCAGTGATCAGACCTTTTTCCACTGTATAGAACTGGTGGAACGGATTTTAAAGCTTTGCATTTGAAGGTCTGAGCATTATTTTGAATGCAGCAAAAGACTTGCTGGTTCAGTGGTGGGTGGCTCTTGGGTCAGAAAAGGTGAGATTAAGTAAAAAAAATGTTTAAAGAGACTGAAACTGTTGGACCAAAGTGGACCCAGAACACAGCTCCTGGAACATGGTAACACTGTTCAGCAAGGGAAAATGCAGATATTGTTGAAATCAGTAAGTGTTTTAACCAGGCATGCCAAGACTGATTTTGGCAACACTTGGCCTGGAAGATCTGCGCTGTGTGTAAAAGACAGTGTCTGACACTGAGAGACTATATTAATGTAAGGTATATCATCAGAAGCAAACAGGGACAATAGGTGCAGAGTAGTAATCGAGTTACAAGACCACCTGGTCAGGCTGACAGTCTGTATGCACAGTGTAGCCTTTCACATGATTACTGTATACTTAATTGTAAGTTGTAAATAAATGCATCATAAAATTGATACCCAGTATCACCATAAACATTGCCTAGCAGCAGAAGCCTAGGAGCTGGGAGTTCACATCTATTCACAGCTGCATCCCTGGCTTATTTTGGTTCTCTTGATAAGTCACATGAATTTCTTACTCTCACCCCAGCCTTCTGTCCTGAAAAGTATATAATAATGCATGCTCAACTACCTAGCAGTATAAAGTTATGAAAAGCAATTACTGAAACACTAAACTAACAACAGGGACTGTCTGCTTTCAATGCTACATGATGTTAAAGACATGTCCCTCAAACTCAGTTCTATGAATGCTTTACTAACCACACAGCCATAGGCCAATGCCTTCCTTTTACTTGGTCATATGATGACCAGTTGGCGTTGAGCTGCAGGTATATGCTTTTGCTTCTTGCACATTATGTAATATGTGAAGCCTTCTGTAACAAAATACTCAAGCATGTACTGAACTTTACCGTGTTAGAAATTCCAGTGTCTTAGCAGTTAAACGCATTTATAAGGACACCAATTTTCTGCCCCAGAGAACTCTGCTGTATTTAGTGATCATTATTATAGTAGTTATTGAAGTGCTCTTAGAACAATATAGAAGTAGAAGGCAAAATGCATCTCCTTTACTGCTTCCCATACATCATCACTCCTTTCAGATGGAATATCAGCACTTCCTATCAGCCAACTAGAGTTTACTACTGTTTAACAGTGACCACAGAGAAGAAAAATAATAAAGTGATGAAGGGGACCCTAATGTAACTGCAGAATGCAGAGGAACTTCAATAAAAAAAAAATTTTATATTTAAACTTCTGTGTTAGTTTAAATGTAATATTTCATGTAGGTAAGACAATCGTGGAAAGTTCAGCCCAAATTTCTGTACCAGAAGAACTCAGCCATTCCCTCATTGTAATCTCAAACTGGGAATAAATCCAGAATAAACCAAGAATGTGGAATAATTTGCCAAGAGCGTGGATCTTGCCTACAAGCATTATTGTTCCCTTATTGTTATTATAGCTGTAATATGAGAGGATACCCTATAGAACCCAGATGAATTCCATTTTACCAGCACCTTGTTCTATGGCTTTAGTAAGTACCAGTATATGCAGGAAACATCGTATTTAATTTTAAAATTCTGAGGTGGTCTTTTTTCTGATAACAATGCAGAAAAAGTTTGGTATATTTTTTTTGAAAAATAGTAGAAGTCATATTTGATGCAAGTAAATTTTTTTTTTTTTTGCAGTTATCTTCTATTCCGTTTTACTCACTTTTTTTCTGCCAAAGTTGCACTTGCAGAGTTGAATAGATCTAAATATTTCCATATATTTGGAAATTTTGTCTGGCTCTGACTAACAAAACTTTTTAATTGTACTAGGGAAATAAAAGTTTTCTTTAAAACCTACATAAAATCATATTGATAAGAAATACAAAATGTTTAAGTTTAATCTGTAGTTTTTTTCTTCAAAATATAATATGGATTGAAGGATTGTAAATGAATGTCTCAATTATCACCTTCCTTAATAGACTTAGTTTCCAGACCAAAAATTACTCTTAAGATGAACCTGTTCTTCTTCGTAATAAACCATGCCTTTCCATGTTCAGGGAAAGGTATTTTTTCTATATTTCCTTACAGTGTCATAAGATGTGTCATTTTAAAAGATGAGGCAAATGGGAGAAGAAAATATGAATTATCTCTGTGCCAAAACATAGCTAAAATCAGATCATTGTGCAAGATAATGACTAGATACTCAGCCAAACATAGATTTCCCCAAGCAGTCACAGTAGTTGTGCAAATAATAATAGGCAGACAAAAATGCTTATTACATTGTTAACAGATCTTGATCTTCCTTTTATAGAAATATCTAACTGAACAACAACAGTATTACATCTACTATAGCATCTGTGATGTAAACTGAAGTAACAATGGTACAAAAAAAATTGGCACTTCATTGAGATCTACACAAAGGTTCAAGATTTCTATACTTCTATTTTGTGCATATGTACACACAACTGGATATTATTTTTTAAAAATAGGACAGCAAAGGAAAAGGTAAAGATTTTTAAAAAGCATCTGAGAAAGAAATTATACGCAGCTTATTTAATTAGGAGAATCAAAGGTGGTACTTTGATTAAAATATAATTTAACTGAATTATTCCTTTTTTTTTGTTATACTCATGAAGTAAAAATGAAATGAACGCAAGAGCCACAGTATCTTGTTCAGTTTGCTGAGAGACTGGAATCCATGAAAATAATGCCTGGTTTATCTTTAGCACATATTATTCCAGTTAGCAGCGCTTGCAGGGTGTTTTAGAACTATTATTATTTTTAAATCTGCTGAGCTAATATGATTACTCATTCCAAATCCTGCAGAAAATAACAAAGATAAATGACTGTACAGTTTTTCTGTAGAATCCCACAGAGACAGCACATGCCATGAACTGAAATAGACAAATCTATGTAAAGAAAGGATACTGAGTAATAACTGAGTTATGAAAAGACAACCTAACCCACAAGTTAAATATGCTTAAAAAATTTTGCCCAAGATCAAGGTAAAGAATAGGAAACTAATTTTTAAACCTTTCTCAAGTACCATGATTTTCTGTCATCTTTAGGATATTTTGTTTAATTCTATTAAACTTGCATACTTGAATTCAAGGAGAAACCTTGTAGACTTTTCTATGAAACAATTTCTGTGTAAATATAAAAGCTCCCTTTATATCATGGTTCCATTTGACAAGGTTCCTGTCTTGGAAATAGTGTAGTAATAAGGGTGGAAAATTCAAGAGGTTTGTGTTTTAAATACCAGTGTATTAGAAGTTGTAGACCTAATAGTCTCAAAACCAATTCCATTATAATCACACAGAACTTGCCTGGAAAAAAACAGATGAAGGGCAGCATATCCAAAAGTAACATATTCAAGAGAAGATCAGGCATGCAATGTCACATTTCATGCTTTGTTCAAGAACAAACAGACTTAGCATTGCAAAACATGGTTGTGGCCAAATCATGTAATAAGCCTGTGTTGAGTCTGGGACAAAAGGGAGAACACAAAAGCCTTTCTTTGATTCAGAAAGATAAAACCAAAGTACCATTAGATTTTGAGATAAATGTCTGTATCTCACAGTTTATAAGCAAAATGCTATAAGCACTTGCACTTAAAGACTTAGGCTTCCTGATTCATGGCTCTGTGATGCAGCATTCAGTCTAGTTCATTTCTCTTCATATAAATAAGCATGTTATTCTGGGATCAGTCTCAACTTCATTTGGAGAGTAATGCATTTCAGATACCGTGGCTTGTTCTTTCACTGCTGTTTGTCAAAGACCTAATAGTCAAGTTTCTGGATATGTGACCCCTGTTGATATTTTACATTGCAGGTTTTCAAAGAGCTGGTTATCTCACCTCTCCACACGTTGCACCAACTGCATGGTTTGTGTTTTGCAGTACCCATAAGGTAGTCCTAATCAGTGGCAGGGCAGGTCATCCTAAGTATAGCCTAAGAAGCTGGAGAGGCAGGGAACCTTTTGGCACAGGGGCCTTTATCTTATTGCCATGACATCATTCTGCTTAGCAAGCTGGACACAAGCCAAAATATTTGATGGACATTAATCATAGAATCATAGAATAGTTAGGGTTGGAAAGGACCTTAAGATCATCTCGTTCTAACCCCCCTGCCATGGGCAAGGACACCTCACACTAAACCATGCCACACAAGGCCTCATCCAACCTGGCCGAGGATGGAGCATTCACGACCTCCCTGGGCAACCCATTCCAGTGCCTCACCACCCTCACAGTAAAGAATTTCTTCCTTATATCCAGTCTAAACTTCCCCTGCTTAAGTTTGAACCCGTTACCCCTTGTCCTGTCACTACAGTTCCTAATGAAGAGTCCCTCCCCAGCACTCTTGTAGGCCCCCTTCAGATACTGGAAGGCTGCTATGAGGTCTCCACGCAGCCTTCTCTTCTCCAGGCTGAACAGCCCCAACTTTCTCAGCCTGTCTCCATATGGGAGGTGCTCCACTCCCCTGATCATCCTCGTGGCCCTCCTCTGGACTTGTTCCAACAGTTCCATGTCCTTCTTATGCTGAGGACACCAGAACTGCACACAGTACTCCAAGTGAGGTCTCACGAGAGCAGAGTAGAGGGGCAGGATCACCTCCTTTGACCTGCTGGTCATGCTCCTCTTGATGCAGCCCAGGATACGGTTGGCTTTCTGGGCTGCGAGCACACACTGAAGCTGGCTCATGTTCATTTTCTCATCAACGAACACCCCCAAGTCTCATCTCCTACAGTGGGCCTAAGGTCATCATTCTCACAGTCCCTGCATTCGCCTTCCAAGACTTGGGTGGTGCGGTCAGAGCCTTTGCCAGTGAAGACTGAGGCAAAGAAGTCATTAAGAACCTCAGCCTTCTCCAAACCCTGGGTAGCCAGTTCTCCTGATAGCTTCCGGAGGAGGCCTACATTGTCCCTAGTCTGTGTTTTATTTGCTACGTACCTATAGAATCCCTTCCTGTTATCCATAACATTCCTAGCCAATTTTAATTCTAACTGTGCCTTAGCTTTCCTAACGTGGTCCCCAGCTAATGATCAGATGCTGTGTGGCTGAACCTTTTGTGAGAGCTCAGCTTGGTGTCTCACATCATCTCTACCCCTTCTCATCTCCCTCACTTCACCAGCTGCAGGTTGTGTGTTCAAAGTGTTTGCTGGGAGCAGAAGGCACTTCTACCACAGAAGTCTCCCATCCACATACAAGAGAGAAGGACAAGTGAAGAAAAGGAATGGGAAGAAAAAAGAAAGGAAGAAACAGGAAGAGAAGAAAAGGGAAAGGAGAAAAGAAAGTATTTCACATCATCATTGTCATCATTATCATTATTATTACTGATATTATGTGCTTCTACTCCAAAAATGGAAGAGTTCATAATTTGCAAGTGTCCAGGCCAAGATTTGCTGTCTATGGTGTATCAGAGATGTTTCTATTAAATTTACTTGTCCTGTCATCACTTCTCTGCATCATTGTGTGTAGGATATGTTGCCTCTACAAAGAGGAGTTAGTCTCTTCTGTTTGGCCAGGGAATTGTACTGCACTACAAAAATCAAAGGCAGAAGTTACCGCAAGAAGGCTTGCAATCACATGTCAAAATAACTTCTAATATGGCTGTCATTTATACAGATCATATGTAGATAACTTTGGCATGCACAAGACCTCCTGCACATTTATAATTAGTTGGCCAAAAACTACTTGTTGAAGATAAATCAGAAGAATTAGTGCTGTGCTTGGGAAAGGTCTCAGAAGACATGACTTCCAGTATGCTGATGTAACCTAATGTTAGGTCCTGACACTTATCTGTTATATGATTTGCATATCTACTGTGTATTCCTATTGCATATATGATGTAATGTCTGAACATGTGATTTTATAGTTACTTCAGCATACTGAGTTAAACTTTGGTGGCTCTGTACTAGAGGTGAGTGCTAACTATGTGCCAGAATGACAAAATCATAATGGCATTTTAACATGAGCACCATTGGTTTTAAACAGTGTTCATAGTTTTAACGCCAGAAAAGGCAATTGTCGAGTTGTGACCTTCATCATAAGCCAGATCAGCAAAATTTTATCCAATTATCAGAGCATCAATATCCCTGTTTTCTTGATCCATCTATTATTTTCTGATTTCTGTACATCTTTTGGGAAGAGCCAAAAGTTGAAACCTGTTATGTCATGTCTGTGCAGGTCACTAACCTTCACAATTAAAAATGTGTAGCTTGTTGCTTATCTAAATTTCCAAGTTTCCTTTCCATTGTAAAATGTCTGTTCTGCTATACGTACAGTACATCTTACAGTGTTAGAAATCTCCACATGTAAGTAGTTACAGATTCTGGCCAAGTGATCTCTGGGATAAATTAAATTGGAACATAGGGACGTAAGACAGGAAATGATCATGTAGGTCATCCAGTACAGTTCTCTACTGTCACAAGCATCATGTCCTATAAATACATTCAGCAGTTTCTATTCTAGAATGAATTAGAGAATTTTTCCCCTTTGTTTCTATTGGGAGACTGTTTCACAGCCATCACTAATCTGTTGGTTAGAGACTTTCTTCTAAGTTACAGCGAGGTTTACTTGTGTGCTTTTTCTGACCATTTGCTTCTGGACCAAAATTGTGCTTCAGCTTAAACACCTTTTCTCCTTCCATTTTTGTTTCTGGCATATTTATAGAATACAGTCCCCTCTCAGACTTCATTTTGATAAGATAAACAAACCACACTCCAGACGCTCAAAACCTAGGCTGTCGATCTCCTTGCTGATCAGTGGTGCTTCTCCACATCCTCCAGCCTGAATTCTGTTCTTGAATTCAGGTGATCATAATTACTAGATTCACTAACAAGTTTTTCTTTTTATGTCAAAATCTCCTGATAACTTTTTTCCCCGGCTCATCCTTAAAACACTCGTGACTTCCTTAAGCCCCAGTGTTTCTTCATCACAGTCCACATAATCTCTGGTGCAACCATTTCCACAGGCAAATTACTGTTACATTAACCTTTGGGGATTTTTATTTTCATTACTGATTTCTTGGACGGTTGAGCACATGTTTTGCAGGAACCAGACAGATTGTTTCTGGTACATTTCTATACATAAAATAAGTTATCAGAGAAAAACTTAGCAGATTCAGCTGGAATTTCAAAGTATATGTTTCCATTAATGCTGGTGCCTCTTACTGTGTCCTTCAAAATCTGTTCTACAGACTTAACACTAATGGTTTGTATATTCAGTTTCCTTCTGTTAGTCAGAATTTCCAAACCACAGTTCATTCCTGTAGTTCTTTCTGAAACACTTTGTGTTTCCTGCATCATTTTTTCAAGTCTTGATAGGAGAATTGGGCACAGAAGTTGTAGCCTTCTCTATGCGTGCATAGTACTGTTTCTCTGTTCCCTGTACAAGCTCATATTCATCCTGTTTACTAATCCGAGGAGCTGCATTTCTAGGTCTTACTGTCTTGCGTTTGTCTGATATTCATGTCTCAAGATGCCTTAATGGCTCTGCAGATATGGTTTATACTTGATAGGATTTCGTTTTCTCCAGACTGAGTTTGCTCAGTAAAAATAAGGTTAGGTGACAATCTTGACACGTCATTAAGCTCTTAATAATTCTTTGCTCTACTATTTGCACATAGTTAGCAACTTGCAGTATTCAAAGTAGAATTAGGAGTATTGCTTTCCAGTAAATGAAATGGACTTTAGGCTCAGTGATTACTGGGTGAACTTCAATACTATGCCCTTTATTTTCTTTCAGAAATATAGATACAAAGCTAACCTTAAAATTTCTCTCCCCTGCTTTCTGTGAAAACTGACCTTTTTCACACAGAGTCAATGTGTAGTACAAAAAAAAAAAAAGGGGGCAGAAAAAGAAATAATATACCAGAAATGTTCTTACATTACGTTCAGTGGAATATACAAATCCTAAAAGGCAGGAAAATTTGGAGTGAGAGTTACAGGAAAATATACCTCAAAATGTCCAGTTTCCTTACAATGTCACAAAGTGTACTGGAAACCAAAATGTTTAGTTACCTCATCCCATCTCACACATATATGGAAACTGGTGCAACAAGCCAGAATAGCATTACTGCTTTTGGACTTCTTGTCAAAAATGGCCTCCAGTTTTGGGTGCCCAGCCTGAAACAGGTGATACATTTGAACATAAAAAACCATACTATTCTTATTGTGGGGTGAATCTTAATTTGCAAAGCTGGTACTGAAAAGCAGCTTTGGCACATGGGCCTCTTTCCATACACTTAAATACATACTTTTAAGAGAGTGCATTTTTAAAAGATGAAGCTGTTTACTTTGGGCAAATCACATATCCATTTTGCTCCTATACTTGAACAATAGCAGAATCTATGTATTCCTGTGTGTCACATGTGAAAAAATAGATTTCTGAAAATCAAATAGCTGGAAGATTGGTGTCAAGAGTTTTTTGTGCATAGAATTTAACGTAAGTTTAAGGCACAAAACCTAGAGGGCAATGATTTTACACACACTTAAAACATTGTTTCAATTTCACCTGTCATTAACTAAAAGCTCTTCATGCAACAAGAATTTTGAAAAACCCTGTTCTTTTTTTTGTCACAGGTGTTTATAATGTTCAGCTTGGTTTATCCCAGTTACAATATCATAAACAGCAACAATAATAATGATAAAATGGAAAGATAGCCTGAACCAGAGCTGCAGTTCATACAGCCCTGTAGCTGGCTCTGTTTTGTTTAGGAAAAATGGGAAATTAATTCCGGTATTGCACATGTTCAGATTTCAGGTTTCAGCCAACACTTCTTTTGGTTGCACTTTAAGCAGTAATTATAGCTCTGCGGGGAATATCTTGGAGCTGTTTAAGCTGTTGTTCTAGTGAAGAGTAAAAAATACACCACATGCAAGGATGCATGTTGAATTGTTCCACTGATATATCCCAATAATTATTGTGTTAATGCATGGGTGCTTGTGGTTATTCAAAAAGGGTTTTTTTTATGCACACACTGAAATGTTTTCATGCTTTGGTAGTTTAAAGGTATCATATCCTTGAGCTAGTAGAATACATTTTCCTTCTTTCTGTCATGGTTAATTATTTTGTCTTTCTTTTTCTAAGAAGCTGGTTCAGAAGTAGCCAACGAGCTTAATTTTATTAGTAACAACTTGCCTTTTCAACAATATAATTGTTGCTTCTGTAAGCTGTGACAGATTTTTGTGTTGAATATGTATTGTGTGTATGCCTGTTCCAGTACTAGGAAGTAATTTCTTGACTTCATAGTTTTCCTAAGAGTGAAATCATGACTACTAATATAAACACACAGAACTCAATTGCTAGATATTTCCTCAAACATACATCTTCATTTATGTACACCTGTTAGCTTTATTACTGATTTCTTCATATATATAATTGATGCACACCTTTACTGAATTGATGCGCAAATGTGATTTTTTCTAAGATATGGATACATCAATAGAATTAATGGCCTCAGAAATTTCTCCATTTGTTCATGAATTTTTGCTTTTAATACTCAAGGAGGCTGTTCTAGTAATAAATAATCTGTTTGGCTATCTTCTGATAGCACTTCAGAATTGCTGGGCTGGACTTCTCAGTTTAATGTTATCTGTTTCGGAGATGTCTGCTTTCAAGGGAGAGTGTTGTTCAGTCTACAGAAGAGTCTTTTAAGGGTTATGTGCCTGACTATTTTACATTCCCAGATTAGAGGTTAAGTGGACTGGTAAAACTCAGCATGAGCTGGGAGATGCTGCTTCTCAAAAGCAAAATGCTGCCAGTCAGCAGACTGGCAGCACTGCAGCTTGTTACAGGGTGCAGCTCGTTACAGGGCAGGGGCATCCAGCTCCCAGGAAGCACAGAGATCAATGAAGCTGGAAGTAAAAGGATGCTGCCTCTCACATGTGCGTCTCTTAGGGTGCTGTGATCCTTGGTGCCTGGCTGTACAGTGATTGTGCAGTGCTGCACACTCAAAATCATGCCTGCATAGTAGGTTTTTTTTAGGTTTCCAGAGTACTGATCTCTGTTCCACACATTCAGTTATTTCCTCTTCAGAAATAAGCTTTTAAGGTCTTTTTCCAGCTTCCTTATCAGGATCAGTTTCACTTCCTGACAGTATTTTTTCTTCTTGGAAGCATGAAGTAATTTTAGAACAGTGTAGGGAAGAATAGAGGAAATTAAACATTTAGGTTCTAGGTGTGGATAGAGTGTCCCTCCTTCTCTTTCCATTTTAAATTTTCATTATTTGTGTTCTGCTCATGGGTGTGTGATTTCCAGCATATTGGTGGCAAATTATCTCTCCCTGGCTGCAACCCCTGTAACTCTGGTTACTCCAGGTCAGTGGTTCTGCCTTTCCTGCTGCTTTACATTTTTTCCCTCTGCCTTAGTAAATTTGGTCACTTCTGTAGAGACAGCAACTTGCCCCATAGGCAGGGAGGGTTAGTGGGGCACTTGATTCCTGGGCATGAAAACATCAGGATTCACAGGCTGAATTACAGCAGCTTGACTTGTAAACAGTGGATGAATGTCCAGTCTAGACTTTGTAAAATAATGTGAATAAATCTTGCTTCACTGTCTCAAAATACAACTCATAAATGGAAACTGTTTTTATCAGATGTAAATGTGCTGAAAGCAAGTTGAAAGTACGTGGAGCTGCTGGTTCTCCTTAGATGAATGCATGAAGACCTCAACCTTATAATGGTTCCTGCATGTATTGCTAGAGCATTCAGTCATAAAGATGTGGTTTATATGTATACACACACATATACACAAGCACACACACTTGGAGTGGGGGATGTTCTTTTTCATAGTGTTAGGAAATTCTGCAGATGTCATTACGAACATGTTCATACTGGCTCAGGTTCTTGGCAGACAAGCCCTTCCGTGCTGTTGAACTGGAAAAAAAAAAAGAGCTTTATCATTTACCCTACTTGCTACTTGCTGACCAAAGAAAAGGAGGCAGTAGCAAAAAATAAATAGGAATGCCCCCACATTTTTGTGCTGTGCTTTTACACGTGCAATTTCTGCCTTGGAGCCTTTTTATCCATGACCTGAGACCATTCCGTTCAAAATCAGCTGTCTATTGAGCACACTGGCTTTGCCCAGAAAATGTGCTAGGAAATTGGACTGTGACTAGGTCAATAGCAAGTCTTAGCTGTCAGTGAAAGACTTTATCTTTTCCATAATGGAACACTTGATTATTTTTGCAATTGATTTATGCAATATAAGAAAGTAGACAAAACAAATGGAGAACATTTCATAATGGTCTGAAATGTGCGGTGACAAGCACAAGTGCAGTTATGGACACCTTACAGAGTTTGTAAGAGGGAGCCTGTAGCTATCATTGCAAATGGAAGATTAGAAACAGCCCTGAACCTAGAGGGAGAGGTAAGGCATTTTTAACATCATAAGACAAGCGCTGAGCGTACTTCGCGACACATCGTTTCACCCTGGTCTATGCCTCTGCTATAGTTCACTAATTCTTGTAAATTTTGCAAAAGTTGTACCCATATGGTTTGTAAATACACCTTTGCTTTTGATTAATAAATTACACATGGCTTCTTTGACAGCTCAAAGATTGACTTTTCATCTTGACACCCTTGGGCATCTGGCAGATGACAGATGATAGATTTAGACAAACAGTAAAAGCTACAGAGTGGCTTGCATGTGTGTTTATCTTAACTTTGTAACACAGTCCAAATGTTATTTAACCGTATGTGTTTAAAGGAGACCAATTGGGAATGGCATTCACATACAGTAGGACAGCTGATGCTGTTGCTCTAATTACTTGTTTGGTATAGTTGCTTGCAAGTTTATAATTTCCTGAGCATGACTGGGTCTATTGAATTAAAGCAGGGTGTTTGGAAACAGGGAGAAAGAGGAAATCAAATGGTAGTTTAACAATAGGCAGTAAATGGAAACCAGAACTTACTTACTTGACACATTGTTTTAGTCAGGTTGAAATTAGTTTGGAGGTTTGCTTATTCCATTTATTTTTTTTAAGGCTGCCATTTGCTTTGCCAAAAAGCTTCTAGGAACAAGATCTTCAGCATGTTTTCCAGACTGAAGGTAATGCAGTTATTTTCTGTGAAATGCTGAGTTGTTAAATGTGCAGTGTTGCAGTGTGTTAGAGGAATGGAAATTCTTTCTTTGTATATTAGAAAATACTCTTTTCCATTAGTCAGTACACCTGGTACTTATGTTTTTATTGCAGTAAGAGAGATGTTGATACTTCACATATTTTCAAGAGACATTAGTTTTGAAGAAATATTTGTTATTATTGTTTACAAAAAACAGCATGGAAGGGAATAGTTGGGTGCAAATGGCTGTTATTTTTAAAGCCCTGTCATTATCATTAAAATCTGAATCAGTGTTTATTATTTTTAAATATTACATTGCAGAATTTGTAACATCGATTGGCATGTTTTCATCTTGACTATATTTTGTGCCCAGAAATGGATTCACATATCTGTTTTTGCAACTCATTTTTCATTATTAGTACAGCAGCATAAGTATGCATATAAAGAAATATGGACACAGTATATCTGCAGAGAAGCTAATAATTCAAGGGTTACTCCTGCAAAATTTACAAAAACTACAGTCCTACCCTGCTGTGAAAAGGTTTTCATTGCATGAGTGGAACAAATCATCTTATTCTACTGTGTGAAGACAAACTCAGCTGATGATGACAGCAGAAAAATGACAGATGGGCTGTTACAGATGGGGTATTTTCCTGTATGCATATGGTTTTGAGATTTTATTTGTTTTTTTTTTTACAAACCTGTTTTTTAAAAAGTGGAAGATGGACTTCTAGATAAAATATTAATAGTTAGATTCCATTATCCTCCTCCTTGGATCTCTAGTTTGATTATTCTGAATTCTCATTTCTTCTCTCGTGGTTTGATTGGTAAGTTATTCCAAATTTCCCATGGGGTATCAGTTTGGACAAATGTAGTAATATAATGTGCAATATAATTGAGAAATGCATATGAGGAAGAAAAATGTGAAATTCTCCAGATAGCAGATACTTGTGAAAATTCATCAAAAAGAGATTTCAGTGGAATATTTTGACGTGTTCTGGAGGTTGAAGTGTGTTTGTATGATACGATTTTTTCTGTGTATTCTGCCTGCCTAAGTATATATTAACATTGTTGGGGTATCAGTGTATGTATAGGAAAGAGAAGTTGTTTTTAAGAGACAATGTAGGACAGACAGGAATCTGTACATGACTCTCAAACAGATGTCAGAATTGATAGACAAGCCGAAAATGACCGTTGAGGAGACAGCTGATGAAAGCAAATAATAGAATACTGCTGGGAAACATGATCTAACTGCAAGAGATGATAGGATGAAGCCAAACCAAAACCAGTAAAAGTCAAACAGAAAGTAGTGAATCAGCATATCTTTAGCGTGATCCTCCATCCTATTCCCCACAACATAGGAGAGGTCTCTAATTTCTGTCTCCCTTACGTGCTGGGATAATAAATCAGTGAATAGGGACAAAATAATCTTTCCATTTACCCTTCCTTTAATCTGTCTCATCAGATGTTTTCAGAATGATGGGTAAGAAGTAAAGTTCTGCAAAGGGACATAACCAGATCATAGAATGAAAGAAAATTGGTTCATAGACCAGTTCCAGCTCCATGAAATCGCAAAACCCATCCAAAACCACTGGCTTTGGGAAGCTCCGAATCAGACCCTGCTCTCTGAGAAAAGCGGGCAGGACAAGAACCCCAAACAGAAAGGGGGGTTTGATTTGGTGAGAATTCGTAAAGTGGGGAAGGAGACTTTTAACACTTCATATAGATTGTCTTTAAAACAAAAAGAAATGTTACTACTTTGTGTCTTTTTGTTAGTGTAGTAGCTAAGATCAACTAAAGGAAGTAAAAGAAGTTGAAATATTTATACTTCCCAGCTGGTCAGACTGATTTTCTCTGGAGAATGTGGATATCGTAATACATTTAACTTGGCACCCTGGGTTTTTTTTTTTTCTCTGCTTGAAATGCTTTTTTAATGAAAAGTTGCATTTTGGAGACATAACCTTGTATAAACACTAGCCGGGAGAATTTGATATTTGAGAGAAGAGTCTCTCCAGGTAGTATACTTTTATAAAGCTCACAAAATGAAATTCATCAGTGTTTGAAAACTCAAGCCTGGATTGTGAACTGTGAAGAGGTTTTTGTCTTATGTTGGTGTATGTTCAATTATGCTCAACTCAGAAAGCCCTAGTGAAACCCCTCTGAGCATCTGGATTAAATGAATCTTTGAATTGCTAATTGTTTAGGTTGACCTGGTAGATGTCCAGCAGCTGTCTTTATGTTTTTTGTGGTACACAGTTGCAGTCTGTTTAGAAAAAAAAACCAAACACACAAACTCCCCCCATGGCCAAGCAATTAATCCATGCAGAGAAAGTGGTGTATTATGTATTGTAACGTTAATTTATCATACATACATGATGAGTTGCAAGCAAAAGAGGTATAAATGAGACTATTTGTTAGCATAATTATGACTGAGAGGAACGTCCCATGCTTGGAAACAATGTCATGTCAGAAACAGTGACACAATTTGGTTTAATATAAGTTAAGTTTAGTTCTTTGGTGAACCTTTCTATCTGAACAGTGCTTTCTGTAGTGTGCTTCCAGATGGAGAGTGCTGCTAATTAATGCAAATCATACAGTTGCATGAATCTTAATTTCATTTACTGGCATGAAATATGTAAATATAAATAAGGAAAAGCCCAATTACCTATATGTCAATAACTCTTAATTCCCATATATCAGTAATACAGGTAACTGATCATCTTCAGTTTTCATATCAATGCCTATTTCAGAGTACTAGAACCACCAAAAATGTTTTGATTCATTTGGACACTATATATAAACTTCGGTGCATTAAGAAAAAATCAAGGTGAGATTACCTATTTAAGTCCTCATTTGAAATTATGAATGTGCTGAAGTAACTTTCCAGCTAGACATATGTTTAAAATGTCATGTTGAACTAATGCCTTAGTGCTTCATTAGGATGGTTTTATAAGAATCTATTCTATTTGTCCATTTTTGTTTATATATTGTGTTATGCAAATAGCATTCATAATGGACAAAACAGGTTGGACTAGATTATCTGGGTCCCTTTCCATCAGGTATTCTCTGATTCTGTGACTTACAGTGTCTGTGAAACAATAATGTTCTGGTTCACACTGTATAATGTTACCCAGACCATACCTAGTCCCACAAGGCAGCCCAAGGAGAGACAGCTGAGAGCACCTTAATAAATAAAAGGTGATAAATAAATAAATAAATAGTAAATAAATAAATAAATAAATAGTAAATAAATAAAAAGGGATTTAATTTCACATATGATATTTCTTTTCTTTTTCAAACCCAGTATGATACTTTCATACTTCTGAGTCTTCAACATCTCTTTCTTGGTATGGCTGGATAGCATAGATGCAGAGCAACAAACAGACACTCTTTTAAAGCTGTTTGTAAAGCTATGTTCATACCACTCATTTTCTGAATTTTTCTGATGTCTGAGTCTGAACTCTTCTAAATCCTGTTTTCATTTCAGATTCTTCATAGTGAGCTAGTTTCTCTTATTGTCTTTCTCTCATCGGATGTCTTTTTTTGGGAAAAGACCTGTTTGTTAAGCGGATGAAGGGGAAAAGAATTATTAACCAAATCTTTTGTGCTGTTTCTATACAGGGACGAAGAGGCTTAGGTTCAGTCTTTGTTTGGGCATCTGGAAATGGTGGAAGAAGTCGTGACCACTGCTCCTGTGATGGCTACACCAACAGCATCTATACTATCTCCATAAGCAGCACAGCTGAAAGTGGGAAGAAGCCATGGTATCTGGAAGAATGTGCATCCACACTAGCTACAACATACAGCAGTGGAGAATCCTACGACAGGAAAATAGTATGGTTTACTTTTTTTTTTTTTTTTTTTTTAATTTATATGGGTTTATGTTGGCATAGTGACTTTGGGGAAAGGGAGAGGAAGACAACTCATTTATACTAATTAATGAATTGCTTCAGGAAAAGATCATATGTGGGCAAGTTCATTAAACCCCAGTGTGTTACCCAGTTGGGGTCAACATACTGCTCTTTGAAACATGCATGTTGCAGCCTAATGCAGTGCAGGTACACCATATTTGCAGCAGGTTTTTCCACTCACCTCATTGCTGCCAGTTCTGAGTGATGCTTTCTAAGATCCTATTGCCACTGCCATCGAAACAGATTTCTTTCATTACAAATATCTTGTAGCCCATCGGTAGCCCTGAGAACATAGTCTCCTCTTGGTTTTAATCCATTTATCAATGGTTTTCATATTTTACATACATGGTATTATCAGTTTTCCTATGTATCTCTGTATTTTTTCAGATTTATTTTGATCCAGCATCATTCCTCTCTTACATTCAAAGATAGTCCATTATCACTCAGATTGCTGCCTAGCTGATGCATTGTAACCAAGATTGAGCTCAGAACATACCTTTCCTGTATTATTCCTCATCTCATTCCAAAACAGCCAGCATCCATTTTCCATTACCTTCTCATCTTCTCTGGAAGCCAACAAATTGTTACAATTCTCTTTGATAATCTATTGATACCATTAGTATTTGTTTGCTTCATCTGTTTTTTCAAATTAAGTGAATTCAATATACTTCCCAATATTCAGTATTACTGCTTTTAACCTTTTGAACCCTTGTACTATGATTAATCAGATTTGCTAATATTTTCCTCTTCCCTGCTTATTTATTCTACTGTATAACTTCCAGATCTTATGTTCTTCCTGATCTGAAAATGTAGGGATTTTTTTTTTCCCCTAGATGTTTCTGTAAGCACACATCTAACATCACTTTCTTTCTGGTTCTTAGCAGATACCTCTCTTGGCAATGGTGAGGAGTTAAAAATTCTTTCAACTATGTTTTTTAATACTGTCTGCCTTGCTTTCAGGATTCTGGGATGCTGGCCATCCCTTCTTGAGTTCTTCCCTATTTTCAGATGATCTAATTTTTGTTTTAAACTTGTTCTGAGGTATTTCTCCATTCCAGTAATTTTTCTGTTCTTAACTTCCTTCTCCCCACTGAAACCTTATCTCTCTTCCTGGAATGTTTCTTGTTCTCCCTGATAAACAATAATAAAGAAAATAAATTACTGTGTCTCCTAGCAGTCCTCACTTCTATGATTAAATCCCTTCTACTGTCCTTTAAAAGACTTTTGCTAACTTCATGTTTAAGTGAGGCTAATACAATATAAGGTGAGCAGACGTGATTGTTGTTCACCAGCTTGACCTTTTGCAAGTCTGTGGGCCTCCCTGAGTCCTTCAAATCCAGCAGCTGCTGTCAACTCAACAATAATTGTCATAAAGACAATCAATCTTGTTTAGAAAGTTTCCAGTGACAGAAAATCCACTTAAATTTAGGGCAGGTGATTTTAATTACCCATTGCTGTTTAAAACACTTGTTTGCTATCTGAGCCTCTTGTAGCTTCAATTTCGAGGCATTTGGTTGTGTAACAGATTTTACTGCTAGTATGAAAAGCACTCTAGTTGTCTAATGTCTTTCACTCTAGCCATGTAGCCTGAACAGTTAATCCCTGCTGATAGATGAAGGTAACCTGCTTCTGTTCAAGGCCAGGTTGGATGAGGCCTTGGGTAGCATGGTTTAGTGTGAGGTGTCCCTGCCCATGGCAGGGGGGTTGGAACTAGATGATCTTAAGGTCCTTTCCAACCCTAACTATTCTATGATTCTATGATTCTGTCATTCTGTAAAAGGCATGTTTTCTTCCATTTTATGAGCTTGGAGTACCCAAACTACACACACCGGGTAGTGGCAGTGTCAGTGCCAAATGCACAAGAAAATGTGTATCCTTGAGTGCCAGCTCAGTTACCCCTTCTTTATACATTAAGCCTGACTGAGACTAGCCAGCTTTACAGCCATGTAATGTGTTCATCGTTGTGTGATGTCCAGTCCGCTTTCAGAGCTGTTGCTTCTCTATTTCAGAATTAGTGGCCCAAGGGCAGATATGAAGATACTTATGGTCTCTTTTTTGAATCATTTACCACTGAGTCTACTGATCCAGACCAGCCCTCATCATCACTTCTTCTTTCTCCAAAGTTTCTCTAAGTACAACATTCAAGGTTCTGGTGTTTTCTTCCAGGTCTTTGATAAAAGCTTTAAGTGATACTAAGGCCAAGAACCAAATTGTATAAGGCCCGATTAGAGTCTCATTTTTCATGTGTGCTATAAGCACATATATAATTTCTCTGCTTCTAAGTATGTTTCTGATTTTTTATATATGCTTAGCTTTTGAGACCTCGTAATTATCCTATTTTAAATCTATGTATTGTCATGTAAACTTTTAATCTTTTAAATAATTTTAATTTTTTAATGTTCAGTATCACATTATGTGTCTTGTAGAATCCTGATTATACTACTTTCAACCAAGGTGGCGGCCAGAAAAATAATTTGCAGCACTTTGGCAAGCTCTTTTCCAGCAGCTTATGTTATCCACCAATAAGTATAATACCAGTTAATTAATGTATTCATAATTAGTTTAAATCCTGTATAAGTTCTTTAACACTAGATAAAAGCTTGGCAAATTGATGAAATTATTAGGACAATGCTGCTTACCCTCTCAATATATTGACACTGCTTGGGTTTTCTTTCAGTCTTCTGGAACTTCTCCAGTGTTCAAAGGCTAGCTAAAATCAACAGTACAGTCTGACATGTTCCCTTTCCAGCTCTTGTAAAAGTCTTTGGTGCTTCCAAACTTTCTGATTTAAACTTGCTATTTAAAATAGCTATAAATAGGAAGATGATTTATCATCTTTCTGTGCTCTGATTTTTTTTCCAAAAAGGAACATTCAGTGGAATGACCATTTACTGTATACTACTATTAACTATTAACTATTGTATTATTTCTGGACAATTAGAACAATATTGCTTCGGGATTCTTTTGCTTCTGATATGCTTCAAAATAAAACATCCTTCTACCTTATTCTGTTTTTGTAAGCTTCAACATTTCACCTTTGTCCTTCCTTACCACCTTTATGCACCTTCTGTCTTCTAATTTTTATTCCTTGCTATCCACTTTTCTTGACTTTTATTTATTTATTGTTAGCTAGTTAGTTATTGCTTCTTTCACCTGTCAATACTTTCTTTGTTGACCAGCATATCCTTGCTCATTTTTACAAAAATCTATTAAAATATCTGTTTGTTTCTCAGTCTTTTTTTGTGGTTTTCTAGTTCGCTGATTTAACCTTTGTGCATCCCTCTGGTTTCTTAATAGCCGTAGTTTTCTTGATTATTGTCTTCCATTCTTTTCAATTAACATGAACATTCTGCTTTTATGGAATACAGAATTACTATTTCAATATATATAGGTATTGGTGTAGGTATTTCTATACCACGGTATTGCGGATTCGCATGCTACTGGAGTTTGTTCTGAGTTACATGACAAAAAGTAACAGCAACTTAATTTGGTTTGATTATTTCTTACATGTCACTCCTGTCACCACGTGGAGGTGATCTCACCTTTATTGTTAGAGACTTCCTTCTGAAACATTTTTTTATTTTACTGAAGTATAATACCTATCATTTCCAGAATTCGTGCACTGTGCTAATATGTAGAGTTTTTTACCTTATTGTAAGATTTTTGAAAGGTATACTTTACAAAGGAGAGATTAATTATTTTATATGGAATAAACATATATTATCTCATAATTAAGGAAATAATGAAGAGATCTTACATAAACATTATTGAAAAAAATTAAAAATATGCCTCTTTAAAGATCTCGCACAGGCTACTGGAGAAAAGTGAAAATAAATTTTAATTTAAATCCATCAATTCTGTAAGCACTGATTGCTTTTACTAATCAGGTCCTACATTCTTTTGGTAGCAGTCCAGTTGCATATGCCAATTTTAGATTATTCCTACACAGTGTATCATTTTGCATAGCAAATGGTAAAAACATAAGTGTACTGAGGAGCCGTAGGAAGTAACTCAAATCTGTTGATACTTTGTTTACCAGAATTTAATTTACCCTTGACTACTTTTGTGCAAAACAACTTTGATGTTATCTGTGTGATAAGATGCACTGATCTCAAATGCTTGAATAGCAGACCATAAATATTCCCTCCAAGACTATTTTTCCTGCACTTCAGTATCATTTGATTTGTGAAACAACAGAAACACCCTACCTGAGGGTATTTTGCTACTTGGCATTTAAAATGAGGCAAGCATGTTTCCCCTCAAGACACCTTCAGTGACAAAGCAGAACACTGTGAAGTAGGTGCAGTCAGTAGCTTTCTGTGTTGTGTTTAAACCAGTTAACTGTCATAATGGGTAACAACTACATGCTTCTGTTATGCTGCAGCTCAGTGGCAAATTACATGAAATTGTGAGGCCAGCTCAAACTGAGTATTAAGCAGTCCTTCAATACGCACACATATGGAAGCAGGGACTTTGCTGTCATCTTTGTGACTGTCTTGCTTATAGCCTGATTCTGAAAGCAATAATGATAGTATCACTCTTCTCCAACTTGTATACTAAAATCCAGTCCAACTGAAGACCTATCTAACCTCATTTAGCTTGGGAAGAAGTCTTGTTTGAGCCAAGAACTGAACTAAAGAGAACTGAAAATTTGGAGGACAAAGTTTTGCAGCTGCTATAAAATGCTACAAGAATCTAAAATAAAGCTGTGTATGTATTTTCAATATTGTAACACACATCCTTTTCACTGCATCATATCTCACATTTTTGTTTAGACTGCTGCCTCTTTTGAGTCAGATTTTCTTCACATCTTTTCACAAAAAGCTTAGAGCTTGCATAAGTTTGAAGGGAAAAACTATAATAGAAGAAAAATATAAAGATTATTATTAAATTTAAAATCTCCAAATTCTATTATGCATATAAATATATTGTCAATATACAAATTAGCTATGAAAAGCTCAACTTCATGCTGTAACATGAAAAAAGTAACAACATTTGATCAAGGCTTACAGTGATTTGATTTGTTGAAGTAAGACTCCTGTATTCAGAATAGGAAGCAAAAATACTACTGCAATAAACTAGGAAGATGTGACCTGGCGTGGGATTTGCAATCAGATTCAAATGAACTCATTCTTACTTTTTGTCATGTACTTTTAAAAGGTTTTCTAGTCTGGAGGTTTTTTTCTGTCTTGTACAATGATAGCATAAGAACATAATTTCTGCACAACTCTTTTCCATATTGAGCTTTTTTATCTACTGACTTCAAGCAAAAATAAATGCAAGCAAATTCTGGCCTGAAATAACTTGAGCAAAGAGTTACAATTAAACACACAATGATCATCTTGCATGAGTTCCTTCTTGCTTCAAGTGTGTTTGACTTTATGCTTTACCAAATCTTATTGTAGTACTGTTAGCACATTATTGGAAACAGAGTTTCCAACTTTTTGGATGTATTGTCATGCCCAAAGTGTGCAGACTGCCTTTCACACATGCAGCTGGGTGTATGCCTTTTACATAGACTCTTGGAGAAAAGAGTTAGGTTTACTTTTAGGTGCTTCCAAGAGCAGCTGCAAAGTGCCAGCATAGGTTTAGGTGTAGAAGCTCACACTCTGGGACAAGGGCAAATAATAGGTAAAGACCATAGAGATATACTTTACAGAGGTTATCTCTCAGAACACAGTGAGTGCAGAAGTACTAGCTATTATACAGTTGTTAAGGTATTTTTTTCTATTATTCTGTTGTCTTCTATTTTGAATACTGTAGGACAATGCGGGAAGATAGCTTCCTCAACTGCAGACCACGCAGCTAGGACAGGTTAAGCACAACTTGATACAGTTACCAATAGGGGCCTTTCATTTTCTATGATTTATCAGACATGTTGCACAAATGCATCACATTTCCTTTTAATTCCTTTTTCAAATTATTTCTTAAAGCACTAAGGAATCTACATATGAAAGTCGCTCACAAATATAATTTATGAACCTATTACATGACTTAACCTTCTGAAAATAACTTAATGTTCCACCTGTTTCTTTGTTTCATAAAAATGCCAGTTCACCTGCTGAGTTCCTTCTCATCTGAGATATACTTCTGCCTTGCCAACTAAAGCAAAACCAAAAAAACCCCAACATGTCTTGCCAGTTCTTAAAACACGAGAAAAACCCTGCTTTTGTTCAGAAACTTTCAGTGTATCAAGATACACAGAACCTGACACCTTCAGTTTTGAGTAGATTCAGATACACAAAAGATATGAGAAGGAACAGCAGATTTTTATTAAACCCATGTCACTTCTAGTTTTATAGAAATCAACATTATCTTGAAGAACTGTACCAGAAGGTAAATAATGGTTCAGTAAGTTCAGAGAGCTCATGTCACAGAATATGAAATAGTAAGAAATGCAGAAGCTTGGGAAGGAACAGTGAGTGCTAAGGGAAATACTTTTTTTTTTTACCTTAGCCATTAACCTCCCGATCAGTGAAATTATGGAAAGATTGGTTATGCGGCCTTAATAATGGCTGTAGAGAAATGGCATCTCCTTAATTCTTCAGAGCAAGTTGCTTCTATAAAACTATCACAGTGTTCTAGAGCTTTTTCTTTAATAAATACATGGATTTTCTGAAAGCTGTTGGACTTCTGCATATGGCAGGTATTACATTGTGGTGATTCATTTAATTTTTCTCTGCCTTTCATCAGGGTATCTGTCCTAGGTTGCTGATTTCGTGTTGGTTAAACTAGGCCAGTACCAGAAACATTGTCATTGCCTTCAGTCAAATCTAGTTGATTCAAAAGATTTAGACGTGGATATAATTCATCTCCCTAGAAATATGGCATGGACTTCTCTTGGGCAGTCTGATGAACATTTTCATAGCTCAGCAGTTGTTACAAAGGTATTTGAAGCATACAAATGTGTTGTACTCAACAAAAGATGCAAAAATTTCACTATTAATCAGAATGACAGGTAATATACTCTAATGGGAGCTTCATGGTGCTGTCAGATACCACATCCTTTTATTGTAATTAATGATGTTGCCCTCATGTGGTTCAGGAGTTTGGGGCGCCATTTTAATTCTTCAGGCTTCCTCGCCTGGGGGTGGTCCTGTACCCTTTTTTTCCTTAAGGTGAACGCAACTCTTCTCTGACATTGAATCCATAGGGCTGAAAAAATGCCTCAGATCTTGGAGGTAACTTATACTTAAACATCTCAGCCTCTGTCAGTAACTTGGCTTTGAAATAGCTCAAATGGGATTTCCACTCAGGTAGCTTTCCCTACACAACTTCTGCAGAAATATTTGCTGAGTGAAGGAGAGAGATAAGGATCTGTAGTTCAAACTGCTGCCACAACATCCGCTTTGAATGTGAGAGATGTTGCAAAATAAAGATCTATCATGGTTTGTTGTGCTTAATATCTGTAGCTACAGGATAATAAAACACTCTGGAAGCATGTTATTCCAGAGCATGAGAGATACAGATAGCACAATGCAGTGTGCTTTTCACTGTATTGAGAGAGGCTGTCTCTTAAGAAAAAGCTGCTGTTCAGGGTGCTTCTCTCTGCCTGAGCTCCCACAGGGTTTGCTAACCTATGGTCCTCTGAGGAAAGTGCCTGCTGCACCACTTCTTTGCAAGGGATAAGGTACCAGGCTACAAAAGAGACAAGCATGTGTTAGTCCCTTTTCTTGCCCTCTCTTTTTCCTGATCTCCCTTTTACTCCTTGCCACAGTGCTGACCAGTGTTTTTACAAATGAGATACCTGAATCTTGTACCTATTAGAGTGCTTGTCATCCTGTAGTCTTTGGACATGTTAATCCCACCTGCAAAATCACTACTTGCATTTACACATACAGGCAATGGCATGTTAGAACAGTTCCTGCTGCCGTTCCACTGCTTAATATTATCAGAGCATTTATGGGATTTGCATGCGTAAAGGTTTTTCTAACACTTTTCATTGTTTTAATTAATACAGTCATTAGGAAAGAAGAAATTACATGAACATTTTTTTTTATGGGGTTCAACTTTTAGCTGATGAAAGATAAAAGAAATTATTTAACAAGGTGCGCATTTATGAAGGATATTAAATAATAGTGAAAAAAAAAGATTCTCGACTTTGTTATTCAAGAAATCTGACTTTTAGTAAGTTCACTAATTTCACAATATGACATTATAAATGCTTTTATCCCTCTTTCAATTTCTTAAAGCCTCCATTTTGTTTCGCTTGCTCATAAGTTGCGTTCAGTAATAATTTCCTGGTGCTGTTAGCTCCTTCACTATTAGAAGAAGTCTTCTGTGTTAGCTTGTGTATGCTTATATATCATGAGCACTTTAAGCAGCCTTATACGAATTATGTAATACCTACACTACTGGATATGGCAAATGCAAATGTATGAAACATAACCCTTCTGCATGCAATTGCTTGCATTCTGCCCAGAGAGGATGCAGCTGTTTCTTCAGGTCGTATTTTGCATATCTTCTGGTTTCAAATCTAGACAGACATTTTTACATGCCCTGTGCTTTTTTGTGATTTTTTGATCCTCTGATCTCTCTTTTTCTGATCTTTCTGCATACCTGTGTTGCAAGTGAAGTATTATACTAGTGAATTAGAGGAAATGGAGACACAGTAATTCTGGTTGCTTGGGTAGGAAGCTGTGTGAGCAACTTCCTTGCCTCCCAGGCAGATGTCTTGTAGTGACTGAATCTCAGGGATTAGCTGAAATGCTGAGAGTAAGGTTTGGCGTCACACGTCATTCACTCTGCCACCTTCATGGAGTTTTCCATGCTGTGGACTGCTACTGCTGTCTGCTAGCAACTTTTCTCAAGTCTGCATTGGTTTTGCTTGAGCTTCTGTTAAGTAGTAGTGGCTTCCTATCTCTACTGCCTTGCTCGTGCTAGCAACTGCTTCTTCTGGAAGAAGATCATAGGTTATAATCTCTTTAGATTGCCTGAAAGAGGCAGAATTTGGAATAAACACATTTTTTGTGTGTGATATACTGTCTTACAGAAAGAATCTGCCTAAAATTCATTATTATATCCTAATGCTAAGTAGAAGACTGTGTCTCTAGTTGGTAGTGCACATTACATTTTATATATCCACTTTAGATTGCATATAAAAATATGTTGCAGGATATATTTGAGTAATACGTAACAATTTGAATCTGCAAATAACTAATTAGCTGGTAATGTGTAGGTCAGATTTGTGATTACATCAGGACTTTCCAATGAATTGTTGCTTAATTTCATGTGAATTACTGCATAAGTCACAAAGGAAGGATTAAACACGGTACTTAGCGTGAGCCCAGTGGTATTCTGTTCTGTCACATAGTTCCAGTGTGACTTCAGGCAACCTGATTAACCCCTCCATACCTCTCCTATAGTCTCTGGGCATAACCAGTCTGTACATAGGGAGTTCTGTAAGATAAAGTTCATTCTTGTTTGTGAAGCACTTTGAGATTCTTAGATGGAAAGTACTCTATAAATGCAATAGAAGGGCAGAGTTCTAACTGTGCTGTTTTAAAACCCTCTGCATGTTTTTCTAATTTACAAGTCTTTTTGTTTATCATGCCATGAGAAGAATGGAGACTAACTTATGTTTTCAGTGCAACAGAGGAACTTGTGAACTTCTCCAAGTTCACAAGTGACTTCAGGCTCAGAGTACAATGTCATGTGTTCAGACACCTTTTTTTAACTTTCCTTGCAATGAAAGAAGGAAATATGGTCCATGTACATGCAGCTCATTCGGGCAAATTAAACCTGTTCTGATTTCTAAAGCTGTGTTCTAAATTTCACACTTTCAATTTCTTCCAGATCACCACAGACCTGAGGCAGCGTTGCACAGACAGCCATACTGGAACCTCAGCCTCTGCACCTATGGCTGCAGGCATCATTGCACTGGCACTGGAAGCAAAGTAAGATCCAAGTTATACTCTGAAAAGAAAGTAAAACATACTGAAAGAACTTTCACACTCATCCACTGCCTTTGTCCAGGGATCTCAAGGTGTTTTGGAACCTCTGTTGTGATAATTCACAGTACCTTTCCAAGGGCAGGAAAGATCCATGTGCTTATTTCATCTGCAGAAAGCTGACTCCATGGAAATGACAACAGAGTATGCAGTGTTTAAATGACTTGAAACCATGTTGAACACAGGTAGTTTCCACTAAATGATGTACAGCATCCTCACAATGTCTTACAGTACCCTCACAGTGCTGCCCCGATCTGCTGTACTCTGCGGGCTACTGTAGGTCACCTCTTGCATTCATCAGGCTCTTCTTAGTGATATCCATTCTTCAGTGTTGAAAAAAGTTTTGGGGTGGTGTTAGGCTATCATGAACAAAAATGAACATAGTATAAAATATAGAAATTCTCAACTTCTGAATGCTGACACAAGTCTGGTTTTTCAGTGAGTTAAGTTCCTCAGCTCTAAAAACTGGATAGTGTGCTCCATAGTCACTTTACCTCAGAAAAATTTCCGTCTCACACGTGTTCTCTCAACTGCAGGATTTTGTTCTTTGTCTAATAAATATCTTTAATGTGCTTCATGGAGCAGCAGAAATACTGGCAATTTATTGGGAAAATCTATATTTCAAAACTTTTTGTGCATTACTTTGTGCTGTATTAGATAATATTTGCAGGTCTGAGGTGGAATGCTCCACCACAAATCCTGCTTGAAATCAAATGTTTCTGTATGGTAGGACACCAATTCTATTAAATTCTGAAGAAAACCAGTTTCCTCTGGGGGCTTCCAGTTCCTTTGAAGGAAGTAAAAAGTTTTCACACAATAGTAATTTCAAATTACATATAATTTATAACAGTAGAATTATTTTTACACTTTCATGTGCCTTTTTTTTTTCATATGCAAGAAACCATGGGCCAGTTTTCAACACATAATGCCTTTTTGCTGTTGAGTTACAGTCATAAGAGTTAGTAATTGAAGAGCTGACATAATCTTAAATAGTGTGGTACTTGTATAATTATAATGAATTTTCTTACTGCAATCACTGGAAACAAAGATATTTTTAAAAGTTAATATAATGCTATTGTTTAAAGTATATATATATATATTTTTTAATTTCAGTTTTAAAATCCTTAAATCATTCTAAACATCCTGCACATACAGATAAAATTGCATGTGCATAAATTTAATTCTGCTGAAAGTTTTTCTAATTATTTCTTAATGAATGGAGTTTGCTTGGTAATTTATTGTTTGTGTTTTATATGATATTTTGTATGCATTTTCTAACAGATTATTACTGTAATTGAAACTTTCAAAGAATTACAGCACAAAATACCTACAACCAAGTTATTGCTGACTGTGACAAAACACACAGAAGCTTACACTTTACACAAGCTTTTTTCTTTGTGAACTTTGGTGACTGTACCAATAAGAAATCCTTGTTAGTGCTATGGACTAGTTTGCAGTTGGGTTTTTTTTCCAAACTAATAGTTGCTATGATAGGAACAAAGACAGGACTGCATTAATGTTTCACGTGTGGTGATAGAGACAAAACACGCCAGCGACTAAAGACCCTAGTCACTTTCTTGTGTTTGTAGTACTTTGTTGCATGGTGCTAACAAGATTTCAGGTGAAAAAATATTGATTTTATCTTCTTTCAGATTCTGTTCAATTAGCGTATATGGAGGGATCTTTCTCATTTCCAAATGTTGGCCTGTGTTTTAATAGGTCCAAATGACATATTAATAATATTGTAGATCTGGTTTTATTAATTTGTAGACATTCTTCAACTTTTCTATCCTAAGAGTACTTACAACCAACCTTCTGAGCACAACTGTGAAAGGAAAAGGAAAAAAAAAAAAAAAAGAAATTAGGGAAATAAATTTCCAGCTTTCCCATTATGTTTTTCCCATGAATTAATCCAGTCCTAGGGCTGGAGAAACTGTTGGTCTTCTGAACTTACAGATTTTGAAGTAACGCCTTAGTATTACAAGGCAATCATATCAAATGTATTAATAGAATTATAGACTGGTTTGGGTTAGAAGGGACCTTAAAGATCATGTACTTCCTGCCGTGGGGTGGGACACCTTCCTCTAGAGCAGATTGCCCAAAGCCCATTGAACAGTATCAGGGATAGGGCAGCCACAATTTTCTTGGCAACCTATTCCATTGCCTCACCACCCTCATAGTAAAGAATTTTCTCCTAATGTCTAATCTAACTCTACCCTTTTTCAGTTTAAAACCATTCCCCGTTGTCCTGTCACTACATGCCCTTTTAAAAAGTCCCTCTCCAGATTTCTTTTAGGCCCCATTTAGGTACTTGAAGGCTGCTCTAAGGTCTCCCTGGAACCTTCTCCAGGCTGAACAAGCCCAAGTTTCTCAGCCTGTCTTCATAGAAGAGTTGCTTCAGCCCTATGAATATTTGTGGCCTCCTCTGGACTTGCTCCAGCGGGTCCACATCCTTCGTATGTTGTTGCCCTCAAAGCTAGACGCAGCACTGCAGGTGCTCTTATGAGAGCAGAGTAGAGGGGCATGGTCACCTCCTTTAACCTGCTCATCACACTTCTTTTGATGCAGCCCAGCATACAGTTGGTTTTCTGGGCTGCAAGCGCACACTGAAGCTGGCTTGTGTTGAGCTGCTCATCAACCAACACCCCAAGTCCTTCTCTTCAGGACTGCTCTTTGTCATTCGCTGTCCAGCCTGTATCTGTGCTTGGGAAATTCAATTCTAGTGTCTTGGATTTGTTTGTATAGAATCTATTCAGATAATTTTAATCCATTTCTAAACAGTTCTTCTCATTTATTTATCTGGTTTGAAAATTCAGGTTGTATTTTTCACCTGTGATACCTGCTAGCTTATGTGATCCTAAATAATGCTAGGAATTTAAAGTATACAAAAAAAACTTTTGAGGCCGTGTTAAGTATTTTATTCAATACTTCTAAAATATATGGCATGAAAAGGACACAATAGCGTGGCTTAGCATTACAACTTACTGGAACTCATTTGCATTCAAACAGAGTTTGTCTTTACGCAGATACTTCCCTAGATGCCTTATTAGTGCCTGTGCTAATAGCACTAATGTTTATATGAATTTTTTTTTAAAAGACTAGTTGAAAGAAGTTTTGCAAACCTATTTATGATTATCGTATAGCAAGCTGTTTAAAAATTGGAGCACTTAGTCCTGAGCACTTCTTGAATATGTCTGTAATAACGTATAGTTTTATTCCACTTTGTGCTGCAAAACACAACAAACTATACCGTGGGAGGGTTTTGAGCTTAAGAGGCCGGTTTTCCCTAGTAGCCAAGTTCTGTTCCTGGGAAACATCAGGAGGTGAGCAGAGCACTAGTCTGGCCTGGATATGAGTCAGAACAGCCAAGAGATTGCTTCAACTCACATACAAAGGTACATTAAACCAATGGAAAATGAGCAAGGCAGATTTCCACTCTGACCTGCCTCTTTCTTTCTTTGATAAGCCCCATATGGTGGGATTGGCAAGTAGCTGATGGAAGACCTCTTACCTCCACTTAATAAACCCTAATTTGAACCCTCCACTTGGTTTTCAACTGGGATCTGCTCCTGAAATCCTGGTTTGGGATTGTGGCCTACTAACTACTGCAATTTGAAATAATGTGAACACATCCTTTTTTTATTTTCTATCCAGCATTTGAGTATCAAGTGCCATGTTCTCCTTCAGGAATCAAAAACTTGTAACTGAGTTTCAGACTGCTTGTTTGGAATCCCTGAGGGCAAAATGCAGAAATGTAGATATGCAACAACTATCACATAAAGGATATCTCTTAATCTTCATATTCTATGGTTTTCTTACGGTATTCAGATAGTTAATTGATATCTGGTGATTCCTGGTATATCTAGGACCATGTTCAGGCTTCGTGAATAAATGCTTGCTTGTGTATTGCACTTCTTAGTCATTACATGATATTGAATTCTGGTAATTGTAAACCAGCAATTATGGATATGAGGTGTAATCCATTTAGTTAGATGAGGCAGCAATGTTCTTACTAAAAGTGAACTATTTGTATTGCATAGTACCATCTACTGTTGATATGAGAAATACTTCTTCTCACTGATGAAAGGTCTGAATTTGGAAACTGGGTGAATCAGAGACAGGAGAGCCACTGTGCCCACATTTGTTCCATTGGGTATTGTGCCATGTTCCTTTGGAGAAGCCAAATTTTTTTTTAAAAAATAAATAAATCTTATGTTGCTGATGGAAAAATACATTGGACATCCCCAGATGAACTGCATGCTTTACTGTCTGTAAGCCAATGCATGTTTTCCAACCTGTGATAATGGCAGTTACGTGAGTAAGAAGTACCACCTGAAATGGAAATATTAATTTGCTATATTTCTACTGTGTGGTATACTCAGTGGTACAGCTTTGGAGAGTCTGTTTTCTTCTATGATTCCTTTTACGTGAGCTATATACTTCATTTGTCTTTGGTTACATGAAACCAAGCCTAGAAGAAGGTAGTGCTGGGAAGAGATAAAGAAATTCAGTTAATTCTGATACCAGCAATCCAGTCAGAAATGTGAGAATGCACCACATTCTTCTAAAAGGCAGTACAACCACGAACAGTCACTGAGATGAACTGAAAATTGAGCTCACATTGCAAGGGGTCAGGAGTGTCAGAGGAAGATACTTTGGATTTCTGAAAACTGATTAGATACTTGCAATATTTCCCATAGTGATTGGTTGTCTTACAGAAAGGAGGAGAGTAATGTAATGAACCGTCTAGCAAGGGGCAGTTTTGGATACAGAGAACATACCTCTGTCATCAAAGTTATGAGGCTTTTACTGGTTCATAATTATAGTCAGGGGCTAAAGGTGATGAGACAGTTGAGGCAACTGTGGAAATGCCGTCAGATGACCTCTATATGCAGGCTTCCAGTGTAAGAGATGTTGTCATTTAAGTCAATCAGCTTTAGTTAGGTCTTTGCTTCATTGATTGGCTGCCTGTTATAAAAGGGAATGCTAGAGCATGTGAGTTGGAAATCTTTTTGTAAATCTTTGCATTTTTAGAGTACTTTTAAAATAATGCTCTTAATTGTGAAGTATTTGAAAAACTTAAACATAAATACATGCTTAAGTTAGAACCTGTGTTTCTTTTGAGTTTTAACCACCCGTGCCACTTACGCAATTCCAGTTATTATGTTGACATTGACTTGGAAATATTTTTCTGAATTCAGGTTGCCCCATATTGCCCATTTTAAGGTCCTCTTTTCAGTTCAATGTAAATTTGCCAAAGAAATATTGTTCAATCTGAAATTTTCAATGTAACTGGCTTTAAAAATGTTCTCAGAAAATTCTGTTCAGACATTTCTTAAACTGAGTCTGGGTTAAAAAAAGAAAAAAAGACATGTTTGATTGTGATAATTTTTAACTTTTTCATTGAGTTTTACTGTGTCTGCACTATGGAGCAACAGCGAGAAATAGAACAAGTGGATAACCGTTGTTCTTGTGCCAGGGCAATGCCTTTTACGTTTACAAGCTTTTCAAAAATCTCAGTTGGCATGTGCTCAGTTGAGAGTTAAGAGTTTGGCAGCTCTATCCCCTATAGCTTTTTGATTCTCCAAATGTTCCCCAGCCTCAGGCTTTAGAGGCTGTTCTGGGTCTCTGTCTCTGAAGTTGCTCTTAGTGGTGCTGCTGGCTTCTCGCTTTGAGAGCAGGGAGCTCATCTGCTTTTCCCAGTCTGTGTTTTTGCAGCAAGAGGAAAATGAGGAAGTGTCGTGGTTTAAGCCAGTCGGCAAGTCAGCCACGCAGTTTCTACTCCCCTCCGACCCCCGGAGGGATGGGGAGGAGAATCAAAAGAACGTAACTCCCACGGGTTGAGATAAAAACAGTCCAGTAGCTAAGGTATAACAGAAATCACTACTGCTACCACCAATAATAATAATGATAAGGGAAATAACAAGGGAAGAGAATACGATACCACCCGCCAAAAATGAGCCGAGCAGAGAACGTGCCCTTCCGGGAAACTCCCAGTTACATCCTGGGCATGACGTGCTGTGGTATGGAATGCCTCTTTGGCTAGTTTGGGTCAGGCGTCCTGTCCCTGCTTCCTCCCGGCTTCCCCTCCTCCCTGGCAGAGCATGAGACTCACAAAGTCCTTGGTCAGGGTAAACATTCTGACCAGCAACTGAAAACATCGGCTTTATCAGTATTATTTCTGGGCCGAAAGTCAAAAGCACAGCGCTGCACCAGCGAATAAGAAGGAGAAAAAGTGACTGCTGCTGCTGAACCCAGGACAGGAAGGTGGAAAAGGGGCAAGTTCACTGGATTGCAGTCTTCCTGCAGTCTTTCTTTTAAGATTCATTGCAGTACAGTGTCATAGCTCAACTATATTAAAAGTGATCAGTATCATCAGAATTGGCAGCTAGGTCAAATCAATACCTTGGGTAGCATGCTAATCAAAACAGCCTGCGTTAACTAACCTAATATAATGTAATGATTTCCCACATGCACAGTTGTAGTTAGTTCTAAAACTGAGAACTGGCCTAAGGTTTCTGCTGCTGCTGCTTCCATTCTGGTGTCCCTCAGCTGACTGTGCGCACTGTTTTTTGGGTGGTCCCATTTCATTCTTTCTCTGGAGAAAGCATAATAAGGGATGTGATTCAGGTGCGTCTCAAGATATTTCTCCTTAGAAAGTCATAATTATCAACCTGCATTTGGGCCATTGATTGTTTTCTTTTTGGCACTTATGATTTTCTGTCTCTGGGAAAAACATGATAGTTTGTAGGGTCTAGAATCTAGCACTATTATGTGCACTGTGAATTTGGCACAGGTACACCAGAAAACCATTGCTGTGATCAATGTCTGCTTATCCTGCAGTTCATCTAAAGGAATATATCTGCCATGTCGTATCACAACTTGTCTGTATTCTGTCCTAAAAAACAATATGTAAATAATGCAAAAGATGGTTGTATCAGTTCAAAAGCCTTCAAACTGACTCATAAACAGACTAGGATGCATTGCAGAAACTATGGAGATGCTGCACAAATATAAACTGAATGACATAAACTAGAGCCAGACATAAATTGGTAGAGATTATGTTGTACAGAAAAATGCTGTTACCTTGAAAAGATGTTCAAAAAGCTAAGCTCTGAATGGAAAATTCTGATACTGTAGAATTTGTAAGCTTGAGATATTCAAGATAAATATGCTTAAAACATGAGTAATGTGCTGAAGTTACTTAGTGATTGTTGAAATGAACAGATTAAAGCGTGCCTTTCCACAGTGAAATTTGGCAAATATCAGGACACTCAGAATGTAATTGGCTTAAATTATGTGTTCTTAATGAGTGTTCGTCAGCAGTTTGGTTTTAGATGTGTATCACTGCTCTTCTTTGTCCAGTACCTAAATTAAGCTATTAATGGAAAAAGAGGAGGAATTAGTATAAAAGGCTTTTAACAGCAATTTTGATTCTAGAAAGACATTTTCCCAAAATTTCATGAATTGAACATCTCTTTAGGCAGAGGGCTAAATAATAACTAATAACTAAATATAATATAACATAACTAAACAACTAATAACTGATCTTTGACTACAGTATTTTCAGTTACCATCAATTTTTTTTTTTTAAGGGATTGTCATCTTTAGCCAGGCTTGGTTTTTTTTCAAAGTGATCTGATTGGGTAAAATTCAATGCAGATCAGAAATTAGCAGGAGAAGTGACAAATTTCTGACAAGCAATATGGAACCCAGAAAAGAGGTGTGAGCAAAGAAGGAACTGAGAATTAACTCTGAAGTAACAAAATGGCTTTGTTTGATACACTATTTGAATAAACAGTGGTTTACCAGGTCAGAAAATGAAAAGACTACTAGAGTAGAAACTTAGGTTGCATTTACAGGGAAAGAGCTACATTCTGATCAGCAAGAATATAATATACTTTGCTTTTCAAGCAGGAAGTTAACAGGATCATTTACAGAGTATATGACGATTAGAATCTATAAGGGTGTCAGACACGTCAAAAATGTTTTGCATGTCCGTGTGTATGCACAACTGAATTATTAAACACTGGAGTCCCTCTTTGTATCTTATTTTCAGGAATGAAATGCTTATGGTGTAGACCATTTAGACACCTAAGCACAGGGTAAGCACAACAATTAGAGGCTGTCTTCATGTCTCATCCTTCTTAAAATTCTGTGCTGCAACAGGCATCTTCACACTGACTCTTTATCTGACCTGGGAAAGAATGTCTACCACTACGTTAGTAGTGTTTTGTTTATAAACTTATCATAAAGCCCTTAAGGGTGGTGTGAAATTAGCTATTCAAATCATCTGCTGCTCTACAAGATGTCTAGGGCACAGATACTCCTTTTTATAGTAACAATTATCTATGTCTGTTTTCTCATAGCAAAGATTATCTGGTACTTCCAAATTGAGTGATGATCTTCCTCTTAGTTCACCATGTAATACTGCGTTTTTCCTTGATTCTTTGGTGAAAAGTTTATTGTATTCTTCCAGCAATCCTCATCTGCTATTTTGGCGGGAAATATTTTTTTCAGATAGGCCACTTCTGTCGCATTCAAATTGCTGGTTATGAAGATCATGTAGCAGCCATTATTCATGTTGCTAACCATATCATCTTACTAATAAAAAAACCCAAACGACCAAACCAAAGTTTTGCCCTATTTGTTTATTGCATTGAATGATATTTTTGCTGATTTTCAATCTTGTACTGATTATTTATTCTGAACAGTCATTTTTGGCATGGTATCATTATGCAAAAGGATAGAGCTTGAATTCTTTACTATTTCCAGGATTAACCCAGTTGTCACTAGGGAGACTACTTGTGGAATGAAGAAATCATATTTGGCCAAAAATGATGACCTACTACTTCCAAGCAGCCTTCTTAAAGTTACAGTTAAATCTCAAATGAATATTACTGTAATATAATTTATTTGTTCTGTTTCATTTTTTCACATTTACCTTGTTTCATAAGCATTTTGAGAAGCCTGAAGGAAGAGGGCTGTGCCTTAAAATATAATTACTGGTTAAGGACACAACAGTCATTATTTTTTGGCTTCAGTACAAGTACTTTCATATGTAATTGTTCTCACTTCTGCTTTTTCTGGTTTGATTTTGAGTGTTGTCTGGTATGTGTAATCCCAAGGCAACTTCAGATGAGACATTGAAAAAAACATTTCTGGAAAGAAATTGCCCATTTTTTGAAATCAGTCCATTATCAAACAGAGTTAGTGCTGTTCTTGTTAATGCATTTGTTCATTTCAAGATGCTTAGCCATTAATTCTTCTGAGATTAATCAAGTGGTAAATCAATTAACATCAATGACATCTTGTCTGGATCTGGGGCCCACATGGCTAGCAAACAACTGTTTACTCACTTAGAATCCAATTTTGACATGTTTTACAAATATTTGAGCAATTCTGTGATTTTTCCAGATGCTTTAAAATTGGCTGCTAGACTGTCTTGTTAAAAAGAAAATCCCTCTTCTTTCCCCAAATGAACTGCTGTTGACGTAATTCCAGTTTCCTCTTCTGTTGTTGCTTGCTTGGTTTTGGGGTTTGGTTTTGTTTGGAGTTTTAGGAGGTTTTTTGTTGGGTTTGGTTTTTCTGTTTTGTTTTTTTTTAAGGTTTCTGAAAAAATAGTTTGGGCAAACAATTAAGCAATTGCAGATCTGTTTTGTTTCAAATGAGGTCTACTGTAGAGAGAGAATTTCAGTCCGGCAATAGCTCAATTTTTAGTATAGTGAAGATCCTACAAAATCAGTTTGAATATTGTTCTTATTATGGTAAGTCTCTTAGGTATAAATATGCCCAAACTGCCATTTCTTAAAAAGAAAACTTAAAAATCTTATGACTTACACAGTAAGCAAGTAGGCTGTAAGGCTGCATGAGAGACAGACTGATTTAACCATATACTCGGTCATGTTCTGGAAATCAGGCCTCTGATTAAGTTTTTCTGCTCAGAAATTCTCACATTATTTTCTATGGTTAGATAAGTATGGTAGGTAGCTACAACAGTGAATGGCTCAGAGTTCAAGGTCTGCCATCATTTTTGTTTTTAGAAGTTAACCATGATTCTGAGATATAATCTCATTTGCTGACTGAGCAACTTCAATTCAATTTATGAGAGATTAGTATTATCAAGTGAAGACTATATCTTTAGTTCCTTTATCTAGGTGTAGTTAGATCCACCGTTAGATCTATCATTCCTCTTTAAATAATCAGTTGAACACGCATTATCTTGAATATGCCCTTTAGAAGTTAAAAGTAGTATTTTAGTGCCTTATTTTTCACCAATAGCGTGGACAGCTTGCTTTATAAAATAACAGATTGTTTAGATTCCAGATTATAAAGAATGCAGCTCTCGGGATTCCTGGAGGTCTTCCTGGAGGCTTGAAGGATGTTTTTTTAAGACTTTACACAGGCTCCCAGTGAAATTCCTGAGTTGGTATAAAATACTGATTTTTTTTTTCCTGAAACGTGTTACGTGACTGTCCAAGCATACGCTATCTTACAAACCCTCAATGCTCCTTACATTCCATGACTCTATTTTCTTTTCTTTTTTTTTTGTTCATTTTTACCAGCTCAGCTGGATAAACAATTATTGTCGTTCTAGTCCAACTGTCTAGTGTGAGAAATTCCACTATAAGAAAAAAAATGTATCTATGCTTGTATTAGTAAATGCTCAGGGACAGAAAGCATCAACTCTCCCTAAAAATAACAGAATAATTTAATATGAGAATACTCTTATATCTGCTAGCCAAAAACACAGAGAAATTAAATGGCCATGAATTGGTAGAGTTTGGAAGATATTACAGAAAAATCTGTCTACTATTTAATAAGACATTCACTTAAAAATCATCTTCCTTCTTCAGAATTTTCCATATCCTCCCTCTTCCAAAAGAATTATAGACAGGACTTTCTCTGTTGACTCTACAAGAATACATGTCGCTTCCTGTGATGCCCCAGCTGTAGGTAGAAAGGTGCTAGTTTACGTCAGCATACCCATAGTCCACACACACCCACTGGGAAATGTTCTGCAGTGGAAAAGATACACTCACAACTAAAATTGTATTATTGCAAAGGGAATGAGAAAAATATGTCTAGTCCAGTGATTTGGCCACTGTCTTTGCACTGTTCCTTACAACTCTTGTTACATAAAAGAAGTCTGACATTTTTAGGCAATCCTACTCCTTTTCAAGCATATGAATGATGAAGCTATTGGAAAGTAGAATGTGTAAAAATCAGTTATGTGTGAGTGACTATCCTGTATGTCCCAAGTTTTTCTCTCTTGTATGGAATTGCAGACCATGGTTCTGAAATTTGTTTTCATTATCACTAATTGCCCCAACAAAGGTGGACTTCCACTGGCTAATATCCATGAATATATGTTTACATGCACACAGAGGATAGGCTAGGAGTAAGTTTTTTCTATAAACAAGTTGACTGCAATAACTTCTGCATCCCGACAGCCTTTTCTTAAGGATGAAGCTTGTAGAAGCTGAAATTTGTCAACTGAAAACCTAAACTGACAAATCTTGAATGAAAAGGAAAATGCTCATTTTTCAATAGATTATCACATGTATTCACTGATTGCTTCCTAATTGCCTGATTTCAGCTCACAGGATAAGCAGGATTCTAATCCATATTTAAGGGGCATAAAGCAGTGATTACTCAAGTATTTCCAAAATATATTCTTTTGAGAAAACCAAGTTCTGTAAGATGTGAAACAGTGTGTGTGGGATGCCAACCCACACAACATTCATTTGTGTACATCAGAGATGAGTGAGATTTTTCTATCTTCCACTGACAGGGCAACTTAGAGAAGAACAAGGTATTTCTGCATGTTTGTTTTACCCTGTGTCTGCTTCCCAAGGAAATTTCTCATTGAAATTTCTAACAACTCGAGTACATGTTGGTTTAAGAGTGTAGAGCCACTCCATGTGATGGCAATGTCCCCATCACCCCAGAAAGCGACCCATTCAAAATGACCTATGGTTGACATTCCCCTCGCTCTTCTGTCTGTTTCTTTGGTGTAGTTTCTACAGAGCCCCAGTATTATGCCTTAGAGATAGTTGCTGAGAATAATTTACTTGTCTGCTGGCTGAAGTGACTTTTTGGTCTGAGAGACACAAGAGCATGTGTTGAGGAACTGAACCAAGGTTTCCCAGGTTTTCAATGACTGTCTAGTCCTGGAGAGTGTAGACAGCGTGTGCTGGGACTGATAAAGTTCATTCTAGTCTATCTTCATCATTATAAGTGAGTGGAGTTCTGCCGGTATGTGTAATATGGGTAGGTAGTGATACTGAGGAACTCATGCTCTGCAATACTTCTTTCATCTTCCTTATTTAGTATCTCATTTACTAATCTGCCTTTTTAAATGGAATACTCTTTGTCTTCTTACAGATGATAAAGAAACTGAGAAAATTGAAGGAGAAATTAAAAACACCCCAGTGATGGCCATGCATCTTTAGATCATCTTCTAAGAAAAGAAATTCTTCTTGGGGTGGATCTAAGTGAAACAAGAAAACTATAATCCCTATAGATGTGCTCTGGTCCTACAAGATAAATGGGTGCTAATGTCATAGTGAGGATACAAATGGCTTTTATTTTCACCTTCCAAGTGGCCACATTATTAGGAAGCCCTTAAAGGAATACACATTTGCACAAGGAAGCGCTTGCTCTGTAACTGCTCAGATTCAGTGCTGGCTGATTGGTCTTCTTGAAAAATACACATAGACCCCCAGTGAGTTCCAAGACGGGGTAGTAGACAAATGAATAACTATAGAAGCACCTGAAATAGCTTCAGTATGAGCTGAAAGTCTGAAGGAATTGCCAGCTTGAGCATATAGTTAGTGAGATTTAGTAGAGCTCTTCAGGAAGCCAACATTTTGGTTTTTTTTCCTTTGCGCTGTTTAAGCTAGATAAAATACAGTCAAGGTAGATAACATACAGTAGTTGATGGTCATACAGATTGTCTGTGTGTGAAATGTACTCTTTCATCTTCCCTTAAGTTTTATATAATAGAATGTTACTATATATCATTATAGTCTATAGTTTATTTTAACACCCACCCCACCTGCCCCAGCTGTATAAGTAATTTCGTGTAATAATTCTTAAAAATTAGGACACGTTCATTTGATTGGAGCAAGGGAAAGCTGAGAATTGAAATGAGGGTTGTTTTGGTTTGGATACATTTTAGCTCACATGATCTTGTATCCCTACATTCTGATAAAACATGTCTGACCTGTGAATTTGTCTTTCCCTTTTTTCATAGTCCATTTCTGACCTGGAGAGACATACAGCATATTATTGTCAGAACTTCACGTGCGGGACATCTGAATGCTAACGACTGGAAAACAAACGCAGCTGGTTATAAGGGTGAGAGCTTCCTTTCTTCTTTGCCATCAGAAGTGGCATATATTTTGGTATTTTGAAGTAATCCAAATTAGTTTGTTGTTCCTTATGTTGTGCTTAGTTTTGAGACCTTTCAAGCTCAAACTGAAAGGGCCTGTCTTCTCTTTTATAATGAAAAACCTCTTAGAATCACTAAACATGAAAATGGCAGCTACATTGGCCAGGTCTTCTTAGTCCCTTTCAGTCCTATTTTATACACTGCTGGCAGAAAACGAAGTAAATTGGTTTTAATTTTGCCTTGTATAGCTAGTATTCTGATAAAATAGAGTTGCAGATACAGCAGTTTATGGATTCAGACCATGCTCTCATTCATAATTGTTGACAATTTTGATGAAAAAATCACAAAACAGTATTTTCAAATTTCTGGTTTATATGATTCGCCCTACATTATTTATATTTAAGATTTCTGTCAAATTTAAGATAAAAGCAAATCTTAAGCAGCAAGACTTTTAATGGGACAGAAATCATACTATTCAACCAGCTGTCATGTAGGTTTCTAAAATTTTGTACAGTCTTGTGATTTTGCATTAAAGCTACATATTTAAAACTTTTTTTTTCTCTTTTGTAATGCAAGCAGAGGTAAACATTTATGCCATTAAGTAAGATATATAAGATGTATATTTTCAGGATGGGTTAAAGCTGGACCTTGAATTAATACAATGTGTATTCAACACAGATTGGCTTCTCATTTCCATTCACTAAATTCTTACTGCTTTCAGTTTGGATTGCATCTAAAAAAAAAGCCAAAAACCAGAACGGTTCATTTCTGGTTCACTTTTCATGAGAATTCCATTCAAGACTGCAATACCTCTTTTAAGAGGAGATTTGAACTGTTTTGTGCTAGGGCCGTCTGAGAGAAGAATGTCATATACAAGAGCCATCAAATTTTTACCCTGGTTTCGCTTTAAAACTGAAGCCTAGTTTTAATCTATTTCAGATCAAGGCAGCGCTACCGTAGAGCATCTTTGATGTATCATTCTGACCTGTGACATTTCTGCTCCAATAGAATAGAAACCAAACCAAAAAACCTCATTTTTGGATCCCAACCAGGCTCTAACTACAGAGGGTAGATTTAGAAATGGGTATTTGACTCAAACCCCCTCATCATGTGAAGGTTCTGACATTCAAGAGCCTGGTTTTGTCCCATTTACAAGTGCATGCCCACACACAAAACACACGTAGTGAGAATTAGATACTTCCTTAATTACAATAACATTATAGTATTTGTTATTGTCAGATATTTCCCAGGATTTATAAAGTTTTGACAGGAGATTGTAGCTGTATTACCATTTTGTTGGCGCTATCAGAAGTTCAAACAATGCTTTTCAAGTAGTATAAAGCGGAGCTTTTTTCTTTTTCCGTAACTTCCAGATTTCTGTATTTTTGTTTTTCTACTTTTTGCCCAAGAGAGGCAAACAAACACTCTGTGATGCATTTCAAAGCAGCTGTCAGTCATTATCAAAGAGAGGTCACACTAACACACTAGCAGTAGCAGCATTACCAGCAGGACTTGCAGTTTTGCACCGCTGGAGTCTGCTTATTCTGAGTCCTTGGAGCTGCATATTCATCTGTGCATTGCAGCATATAAACAGTGAGGAAGAGGTCTGAAAAAAAGGTTTCTTCTCCACTTGTGCGAACTCACGAACACAGTTAAGCTTAACTGGGGGACTGGGATTCAGGAAATACAACTTGAGCTGGCAGAGCACTGCTGTAGGCTCCATGGTGGAACTGAGAAAGAGGAAGACAAACGTAAGTGCCTCGACCTCTGTGGAGGTCAGGAATCAACCTTAACCCAAATAAAAGCACTAGTTTTAACTAAATTCTTTTGGCAACTTAGGCTGAGCAAATGGTTCCAATAAAACTGCAGGTCTCTTTAAACCTATGTTAGTTTTGGAAGGAGGAGAAGCAAAAGATTTAGATTAAATGACAACATCCAAACCTGAATTCAGAAGGGGGCTTGCACACCGCTGCTGGCAAGACTAAAGCAGAGGGTTTTTTTACTATTGCACGTGGCAATATTTAGTATAATATTACACTATTATCCTTCACTGTTGCCAAGAGTAACAATTAAAGTATGTTTTTTCATACATGAATTTACTCTAATCAGACTGAGTTCCTTAAGGAATTGTATCATAAAATTGTTGATGGCAAGATCCATATTTTTTTTCCACAGTATGTTCTTAACAAGGAAAAGGGTGGAAGTTTTTTTTTTAATTACATAAAGCAAAGACAGTCACAAGAAACAATCTGGCTTTCTTTCATGCATACTGAGGAAGAAGGAAAATGAGAAAGAAACAGGCTTGCTGCTTTAGAAATGAGAACTTGAAAGGGTGAAAACAACAAAACTTGCAAGAACCCCTCACTCAAGAAAGGGTCAGCAAGAACTGGTAGTTGAAAGTGGGTCAGCATGCCTTTTTCAGAGGGCTGTTTTGCTGGGCTGCATGGCAACCCTATTCCTCACTATACTTCCTGGCAGCATTTTGCCACTGCAGAACACACAGAAGGAGCTCACAAATGTCATTACTGGTTGCAAGATCTCCCTTTTTTTCTGCCTTACATTCATAAAAAGAAAGATTAATTCATGAAAAACCCTTGAGCCAGCTAGTGATTTGCTAAAACAGTGCCCATTATTTGTTTAATTTTCTGGCAAGTAAACAGCATTCATTAAATGCATGTCAATAGAATTAACTCAAGAATGGGCAAGAATTTTTTCTTGTTTATTTTTTAATTGTTTTGTTGTCACCCAGCCTATATCTTTCCTCACTAACTTATTGCCTGGTTGTCTCGAAAAGAAAGACTTGAATACTCATTTTGGGATATTCCTTGGTTAGTCAGTTGTATATATAATTTGTCAGTAGATAAAGAGATTCCTAATTTCACTTCAAAATCAGAGGGGTTCTTATAATTAAAGCAGTTAATTAGGTGATTGTATGGAAAAATACCAGAGAACACCTGCTTTTGTGAAGATATCACAAAATCTGCTGATCAGTTTTTGCTGTGGCAGGTTGGTGTGCAAAGGTCTTTGTTCTGTCAGTTGTTTGGTTAGCAACAGAGCGTTCAACTGCGTTCATAAAAAGGAAAAGCTGCATAAATGCTGACTTGTCTTTGAATTGAAAGATACAGAATGAAACACTGCATTTTTAAGAACAACAATATGAATCATATGAAGAATACTTTTTCTGTAAGTGAAGTATGAAATACTATCAAATACTGTCTCTGAGGAAACAGACCATTCACAGGAAAGGAATACTCTTAACTTGCAGGGAGATTTTTAGAGAACATCCTTCAGTCTTCCTGATTCTAAAGTGTACACAATAATATGTCAGTACAGTGAAATAAAATGTTACTCAAAGATAAAACAAAATAAAACTTCTAGCCACTTTTTTCATTTTCAGACCTTTCCTAGGCCCAGTGGAAGTATTCTTTCTGCAGAAACCATGAGCAGTCTCATTTGCCAAGGAGTAAGACTACCAGATTTACGCCGCATACCTTTAGGTTAGCCAAAGTATTTGCTGCTTGCACTGGAGAGTGAACATTTGGTCGTTTTATGTGACTACCTTTTAATATCGTTGCTTAATTACAGTATGTAATAAAACTGCTAATTATTCTTGTTGCGAGAAGAGCATTACCAGTCTGGGAGTGAGAAAGAGACGAGTCTATCTATGCTTCTAGGTAGGAGACCTAGATTGGCCAGATTTTAATTGCTGTAGCATAGCCAGTAACCATGAACAAATTTAGAGACCAGCAAGAAAGTCTTCACAACAATGTTAACATTTCAGAGAAGACAAATAAACTATTCGTGAGCATCCTGCTGCCTATTTTCACTACCTTTAAAATTCAGATTAATATAAAATTGTACTTCTAAATCACTGTTAGAAGCTTGCAGAAGACTTCTGAAAAATAGCAAGCAGTTGTGAATGGTTATGTCAGCCAGTCAAAGCTGTTAATCTATAAAAAGACCTTCCAGTCTTACAGATGCTAGCTGGTATTTTCACACACTGTTGGCAGATAATATCAACTCCTGCCCACCCCTAATGCCCATTCACATGGTGCATGAACCAGATGAAACACAAGCTTTGAATTTGGCTGTTGTAATATCCCCAGTTTGGGTAGTTGGCAATCAAAAACGTGAATTTGCATTGTTTTATATAGGGGTGGGGAAGACCATATCCTATGCAAGCTAGACTAATTTTTTTTTCTTTTTTTTTTTTTTTTTTTTTGCCTGAGAGATTAAGATGGTATTTTTAGGTAGACATTTTAGAATGCTTGTTTCTTTTTCAACTTGTTGACAAACATGAGCAAATGCAAGCTGTCTCACATGTGACTTGTTTCTCTTGCTCTCCCATGGCTGTGTTGGCTTGAAGCAGTGTTTCCTCACCAGGAATACCCCCAACCCCATGTCCTTTGGCCATCCGCTGTTCTCAGCAGGCCCATCGCTTCATTGCCAAGCCATGACACAAAGCTATTTCTGCAGCTCTACACCACCCAGGGAATCCCTTTGAGTCAGATTTTGTGTCCAAATGCATTAGTCCTTGAGAAGGGCTCCAGCTCAGCAGTGTCAGTCTCTAAACCACTGGTATAATGACTGCATCATCAGAAGAATCTGACATCTGGAGTGCTACTTACCAGAGATTAAGCTACACGATTTTAATGTTCAGAAATTATATTTATCAAGAAACAGGCATATTACATACCATTTCCAAATGTGAGCCACATGAACCAGAACCTTGCTAAGTAGGGTTTTTCATGTAGGCAGCAATTAATTTGCAATAAGAAGCCCAAAAGCAATCAAAAGAGACCTCAGGGCCTTAGGACAACTGGTTAAGGGGTCAGGAGCACACATAGCCTCTATCCTTCCAGTTACAGGCATTGATTAGGGAAGAAACAGGAAGACCCAGCAGACAAGTAACTGGCTCCAAGAGTAGTATCACCAGCAGAATTTGGGGTTTTTTGATAACGGGTTGTCCTACATGACTCCAGGCCTGCTTGCAGCAGACAGGGTATGCCTGTCTCAAACAGGGAAAGGGATCTTTGCGCAAGAGTTAGAAGAGGTCATTAGAAGAGCTTTAAACAAGATTTTAGGAGGAAAAGGGATAAAACCGGGCTCACTGGATATAAGCCTGGCAGTGGCATGCCAGTGCTTTGAGGGATGGGGTGCTAGCAAAGTCCTTAGTTCTGCTCCACCATGTGCCGAGCACACTGGAGCACATTTGAAATGTGCCTGTATTAATGTGCACAGCACCCCGGCCACCTCGGTGGCGGTAGGGATGGAGATCCACATGGCAGGAAAGATGCACAGGTTGCTGATGTGTTAGAAACCAGGGAAGCACCTGAGAGCAGTCTCATAGGAATGAAGTCTTCTTCCCCCCAAAAGGTGGCAGAATCAATAGCCCAACTGAAGTATGTCTACACCAGTGCACGCAGCATGAGCAGCAGGCAGGAAGAGTTGGAAGCCATTGTGCAGCTGGAAAACTATGATGTAGTTGCAATCATGGAAACATAGTGGGATGACTCACACAACTGGAGTGCTGCAGTGAATGGCTATAAATGATTCTATGATTCTAAGTAGGCAGCTGACGGCAAGAGTTCAGACAAACAAATGTATTTTTGGAAAAGACAGTTTGTACATACATAAATGACGAAGACTTCAACAGATTGGTGGATGTTAAGTCTGAGAGAGATGCTTGCAGTCACTCACACAGATAGGCACTAGTTTTATATTAACTGAACTGTTTAGATTAATCTGAACACCTTTTGCTGTGTAGTCCCTGCTTGAAAGTTGTTTGAAGTCAGAGCAGCATTTAGTTTAGCACCAGGAAAGGAGAGAAGCAAACCAGCTACAAGTAATAGCTGGTCTAACAGTGAGTGGAAGTGTCTCCCCCAGCACTGACAGAGCATGTATGATTGGAGAAAGTCTGTATCCTCAGGAATCTCAAGCCACACTTAAATATCATAGGAATCACAGGGTCAATACCATAACCTTTATCATTGCTTTGTACAGAAAACACTGCTGTAGTTAGAGAACGTATTAGAGGTGAGATTTGGAAATTAAGATAGTTCACAAGAAGTGAAGTAAAAACATGCCTTTTTTTAGCAGCAAATTTAAAGTGATTGTCTTTTTATTTTATGGTCAGTGTGACCTTTCTAGATGGTTCTTGATTCCTTGCTCACAGCTATAAATAATGTTTTCTTAAAATGTAATAATTAGGGATTTTTCAGTGTTTCACTTGTTAAACCTGAACAAATTGCCAGGTATCTGAACTCTGCTAGCCTTCAGTGAGACCTAAAAGAATCTCTTTGGGATTTGGGGAAGGTAGTTGGAAAATATATTGAATTCTGCAGCCTAGATCATGGTTATTAGTTTGGGGTTTTTTTCCCCTACACAAATTGAGATCCACACAATGTTGCTTCCAGTTGTAAGACATGTAAGATCAGAAATATATCTGTATAGTTCCAGAGATGGAGATGTACAAAGGAGGAGAGGGAATCCCTCATAGAAGCCAAGGAGGTGTCGTTATTTATTCCAACCTCAAACTATTATCAAAGCTTCTCATTACTTATCAGCTCTGCAGCACTCTGCTCTCTGCTGGCTCTGAAAAGCAAGGAATGGAGCTGTGAGTGTGGAATCTAAAGTGGAGTATAAGCAGAAACTTCAGGTCTGTCCTGGGATACATAAAGGAAAGTAGATTGACACTGTTACAGTTCGGTGCTTTCCTGGGGTCGTATATTGTGAGTCAAACTTGCATGCATTTTAAACTGTAAATTAAATGGCTCTAAAGCAGGAGTGACAGCAGGCAAAAGGTAAAATGAGCATTTAACTTTCTATTATAATAGCACTCAGAATTTTCACCTAACCATAATCAGCATAGCAGATGAAGAATTTTAAAAGATAGTTTCTCTGCTCAACAACTGACAAACTTGATGTCCATCTGTCCTAGACATAAAGCTATACACAGTTACTGTGCTCTGCAGCTTCTAATATTCCAAACATTGCCAAATGGACTGATGGCACTAACAGGATGTACATCATGGGAATGATAACCTCTGACATTATATTCTTGTAACAAGCCCAACTCAGGCCTTTAGCAGAACTGTGCAAAGGACGGGGGCAGGGGAGAAGGGAAGACATAAAAGTCTTCCACTATGGGCTCATAACCTGAGAGTCTGCAACTTGATTTGAAATGTAGGTTTCCATTTTGCAGTATTAAGAAAGAAGAACCAAGATCAACAAATTTTAAAAGTGAATGATAAACTGATACAATTCTCCAAAGCAGAATGCTTTAATTATAGACAATGAAGACTGCATTTTGAAAGTCCTACAGTTATATGCATTTGCATGACCTTTTACATAATAATTACTGAAGCAATACGCTTTTGAGAATATTCTAGGCAAATACCTTCCCATATTTGCATGCATTTGTGCTAATGATGAATATCTTGTGCACACAGTAGTTCTGTCTTTTTTTAGAAAATAAGCACCTGCCTTTGGGAGCACCAAAGCTCTTCATTGCTGTCACAGTGCTACACTGCATTTCAGTAATTGCAAAACTGACAGTTGTTATCACTTTGACTTTTTAAGAATGTTTTCACTTTAGTGGAACTAGGATCCAGGCCAGTTAGAAAGCAGATCACACCATATACTATATAGTATTTTAAGAATTTAGAACATCCTGACAGTGTAGAACATCTAGCGAAAGATAAGAGTCTACATAGAATAACTCAGATCAGTTAGATGCCTGAAGTTTTTTATAACTTTTGTACCCTTTTTTTTCTCCAGAAAAGTCAGCTACTGGGCGGTCACTTTTAATTGAGGGGATGCGGAAATTCATCCACAAGATCTGTTACCAGCATTTCTGGTCCAACTCTCTGTGTACACTTGTCTTATTTTTAACTTCTTTTTGCTTAAGGTTACTGATTAGAATTTACTACATAGCTCTACAGGGATAGTATGAAGTCCACTTAATTAATAATTTCTCTGCTTTGGAGAGAGATTGGTATATTTTTAGTTCTAAAAATCACCATCATTATTATTAATGAATTTGCAAAACTCTTTGTTACGTCTTACTGCATATTTGTGTATATTGTTCCTCTTCCGAAATCTGCTGCAGCCTTATGCTCACTCATTATTTAATTTTAGTGTAAATATCACTCTGGAGCACTGACACTTCTGAACAGACTCAGCCATTGTGCAAGACAGAACAAGAAGGATGTTCTGCACCATGTGTCTGATACACCTGACAGCACAGAAGTACTACCTGTGTGTCTCTTGCTAAGGGTCTGTCAGTATCTCCACTTGCAGTGCCTTTGACTCATCTGTCATCATCTGTTCTGAGATGAAGCCTAGCATAGAGGCTCTCACCAAAAAGTGGCCTGTTTTTTGATAGGGTGGAATGATATTTGACTGCTTTTGAGTTATTGGGGAATCCTAAATGTACCTCCAAGGGTAAATTTGCTCCTCATAGAGGAAATGAGTACATTTTCTTAAAAGGTGTTCCACAGTGCAATCACAAAATGGCTTTTTTAAACTTGCAAGCTGACATGTTTTTCAGTGGATCTTTGTGCTTTTGGGGAAAAAAGAAAAAATCCAATACAAAAAGACTATCACTAGTTAAAAAAGTACAGATTCTATTACTGTACATGCTTCTTAGCCAACTTTATTTCGGCAGACTTTTTTCTCCCTTCTAAACGCACATAATCCTCAGATTTATTCCATTCACATAAGCTGGCTCATTTCAAGCTATATAAATGAATGTCTTCAGTAAAGGCTTTATGATTTACAGCCAAATGCTGCTACAGGGAAGCAGCAGCTTGTCTGTCTTAGCAATCACCAGCCAGCAGTAGTCAGGTTTTCTGTTTCTATCACAACTCTGCTTCAGAAGCAGAGAAGTAAACCAGTCTTCCTGGTCACTCTGCTGAGGTTTTCAGCAAGGCTAACTGGTATTTTCTCTGACCCTGGGGAAAATGCACTCATATGCAGGGCACTGTAGATACCATGTACTCAGAGACTGGTTTACTCATACCTAAACAAGCTCTGAGAAGTAAACTCATAACTGTTCCAGGTGTTGCTGTGGGCAGGGGAGAACTTGGCATGGCTGTGCTGGGTACAAATTGGGTGACTGCTCACAGTGGACGATATGGGGTGGCTGAATCCCAAAACTAATGACCTCTGCCTAAAGGCTGTTAACGCTTGTGAGAGGAGGATAGTATTTGAGTGATACTTCCTGTGGCTGCAAAGTCTCATAGCAGGTGATGCAGTGTCAGAGTTACATACAGAAACTATTCACAAAGGTACACTGGCTACTGGAAGTTTAGCTTCTCCTAATGTTCCTGGGCAATTTATGTTTTGTTTAGTAATAAAATAAAAATAATAAATTTTATATATTAATTAATATAGAAAATGGATGCATAATTACTTGACTAACATAAAATAAATTTTATTAATAAAAATATATTAATCATTAAAACATAGATTGCCCAAGTTGACAGAAAAAAAAGTTAAATCCAGAGATCTGATCTTTTTTGTAAAATATATTATCAGGTAAATCTATGGTTAGTATATTATTGAAGAAATTATTTCTATTAATACATAAACCAGCACTTGACATAAACACAACTGGAAGCTCAATAAAAGCAAATTTTTACGTATTCTCTTAGCAACTTTTTGACCACAAAAATGGTCAAAGGCTGGAACAACTCCTCTGTGAAGACAGGCTGAGAGAGCTGCAGTTGTTCAGCCTGGAGAACAGAAGGCTCTGGAGAGACTTGTAGCAGCCTTTTCTATACTTAAACGGTGCTTATTAGAAAGATGGGACTGAATTTGCTGTTTGCTTTGTCTTAAGTAGAAAAATTTGTACTTAAGTAGAAAAATTGAGGGGTTGGTTCTGTGTAAAATATAAAAAATACAAATAATGTGCTTAATCTAAAAAGCATGAGGGAGTTGGTTTTACAAGCAAGAATGAAAAAGAATTCTTGCACGGTTGTGCTATTGGCAGTTACGTGTTTCAGAAATCACATCCAGTTATTACAGATTACTGGTTTACATTGACACGAAAGAGGAATATGGCTGAAACAAGATGAATTCTTATTCAAGATGGATACTGTCTTAGTTAGGGCATAACAAAACAAAATTTTAATAGCTTAGGCTGTGTGTGATCATAACATCTCTACTTTCTTTTTAATTTTCTTCAGACAATTGTCTTGCCAGGTTGAAGCATTTTGATACATTAAGCGAACAACAGAAGCTTAATATAGAATTAGAGCTTTATATTTGCAAATAAAATGTCAAATGTGAAAGGAATATTGGTGTAGGTCAGTTTGAAGTATTTACAGGATGAGAGTAACTCTAGTCTCACATCTTCTAGCCTTGCTAAGCACAATTTAAGAAAACCACAGTTGTAAGGGTCATTGTAGACTCCTGTTTTGTTGGTTTTGTTTTGGATGAGACTGGATCAAGATCCTAAAGTAGCATAAATGAACAAGTCATAATAATTTACATATTGAACAGCTGAATCTAGTTCAGGAAAGCTGCATATTCCTCATTTGACAAACTGAAGTTATTACCATTTCTCTCCTTCTGATTTAGTATTTGATATTTGTATACAAAATATTTATACTTCCAATGCTGCTTTCACAGTACAGAAAATTAAAGGCCAAAGATATAGTAGGGAAAAAATACTCTGCAATGTGTTTTGTCAGATGAGTAAAATAGCAAGGGAGGCTTAGCTTCTAAGCTACTGATGAGACATCTTGATGACAGGCAATGAAAATAACAGCCTAACAAATCAAGTTTAGTTGCATTGAGGCTTTGGAAATTATTGTTTTGAGGGTCTAGGTCCATTTTTCCTGGATTTTACAGGTTTCTGTGTTACAATTTACCAAGACTAGCCATTCATATTTCTCTTAGTCAAGTTCTTCCCTGATATATGCTGCCTTTAGATTTGGGGGGAGCTTTACATACTCTTTGTATATAAATGAGAATTTTCAATAGTAGTTTCAGACAAAAACAAAGGGATTATGGAAAAAGCTGGGGAAGTCTTATCCAGCAGCTGAGCAGGCCTTGACTTCATGGTGTACTGGTAGAGGAATTGCTCCAGGGATAAATAAACGGACTTTATCCCAAGAAATGTTATTTTTTTTTAATGATAAGAAAAGTAAAAAGATCAGCTAAAACTCAATGTTTACTTTGTGTTGCAGGAGGCAAGTTTTTCTCTGAAACTTCTCCTGTGTCTGTAAAGTTGTGTATGCCTGTGATTTTGCAGAAATAGGAGAGGATTGGTTTGCATTGCTGCATGTGTAGAGAGAAGATTCAAGACCAGTTCTGTCCACAGACAGCTTGATCATAAGGGGATCACAGTTTTCAACCCTTCAGCTCAACAGCAGCAGCAGTCTGCTTCTTAGTCACCAGCTTACATTGCACCAACCTCACATTCATATTCTGTCTCTGAAAGGCAAATACCTTCTTAACAAAACAGCCCTATACCCCTTCTGACATGCTCAGTGATTCCTCACAGCAACCAAGCCCCGTAACAATTCACAGCAACAACAGTGCAGAGCAAGTGGGTATATGCAAGATCCTGGCGCATTTTGCACTTGAAGTCAGTTTATCTTGCTTTGCAGTCTTTCAAATACTGCTTTTCTGTCTGGGTTAGAAGTGAGCTCAGTACCAGTCACATACAAATCAGTGGCAGTTCCAGATGTTTCCCAGAAGACATTTATGGCCCCATGTGGGCCATTGAGGTAATTTTTAACCTCTGGGAGAGACACCCTGGCATACAGTTCACAGCAGTACTAGCATATACACAGATGAAGGGGCGCAATTTGAAGGCAATAGGAAACAAAATCTCCTTTCTTCTCTAAGACACATGGGATCAACTACTTTTGTTAACTCTGTGATTCTTTCCTAAATTGCTGTTATTTAGTCTTTGAAAATTACAGGCTTCTGCTGGTACCTGCAGCTGCTAACCAGCACACTGGATCAAGGACTTTGAAGTGCAAATGTTGCAGACAGCCAAATGTTAGCTGCCTGGAAGCTTCCCATGTGGAAGGATTTAGGAGCACCCCTGACTGTCAGGAAGTTTTTATTTCAAGATAAAAATGTACTTCTGTTTCAGCTGTGGAAAAAAAAGACAGCAGGTGCAGAACTTCTCACTCTCAACTCCCCCCTCTGCTGTCATGCAAGAGAGTTTAATCATTGAATAATGGGCAGTTAACACAACCACATAACCTTGGGTGATAATTTTTTCTCCTGGATGAAAAATTAACACAATCCTATCTTCCAAGTAATTTTTATGGTAGGAAGATAGAAAGTTCACTCTCTGTATTTTATTTAATTTTTAATTCTAGGATGAAGTGGCTCAACAGCCACTTAAGTTTCCATCAGAAGTTCACTGCCTGGTAGTGGCAATGTTAGGTCCCTTCTGCCCTTATTTCTGGATGAAAAAGGGTTAGCTGGGGAGAACTTTGGCTCTTTGAGCTCAGTAGTTGTGTTGAACACACAGCATTTTACGACTGGATATCTGAGCATGCTACCTGTCATGAATTAAAAATGCATTTTCCATGGGTTCGTTCAAAAGATTTTTCCATTCATGAAAATTTAATCCCTTGCTGTTTAAATGTAGTACTATACAGAGTAACTGTGTACAGTTGCAGAACTCTTGTTCCTCCCACTGTTCTTCAGAGCAGACAGAACGATTATGAATTAAAACTTTAAATATCAAAGCAATACATGCAGTGTAAGAGCAGAAGGATTACTTTCACAGATAAGTATGCGCTTATAAACGGATGTAGTTTTTCCAAGATGACATCTATGACCAAGGAGATTTCCATCACAGGAGCGATCTTCACAGAACAAATATCTTCTCCATCTAAGTTTTCATTGCCCTTTTTCTGGCTGCCTCCACCCATGTGTAAAAATAGGACATCTTTTTCCCCTGTCAATTTGTTTGTGGAATACATTAAAGAGAATTCAGAAGGCTGAAGGAGGGATGAATTTAACTATTTTCATGTATTTTAGTCGTGTTTCATTTCTGAAAAAGGTACCTGCCTCATTTGGCAGAAGGGCTGTGTTTAGTTCTCTCCAAATGAACATTTCCATGCTATGTGTGCTTCAGTTTGGGGCTGAAGGGGAAGGACATGGCAAGAAAACTAGTTCATTACACAGTCGTTACGCCTTGCAGTATTTTCCATTGAGGAACCCTCTTCAGTTGGCAGTTTAATACAGTATTAGTTACTGCCATATTTGGAAGATGGGATCCTTAAGCACTGATTATATTTATGCTTTGAACTGTTATTTGTTTTACATAGTTGGGGTTTTTGGATGTGGTCCTTTGAATTCTGGTTTGGCAATGAAAAGAGGCTGCTTTCACAAAGCTTCTGCAAAGTGCAGTTGGAAAGACTTACACTATGCCTCGTCGCATTACTGATTAAAATAGCACTTGCATTTTTCTGAGGGTTTTCTGGTACCACTGTCTGTGGTAACAAGGCAAACTGATCTATTAATATTTATGATCTAAACTCCTCCCTCTGGAAGCTTTTTTCTTTCACCTTCTACTGTCAGAACTTCACCAAGAGCACTGACTTGTCATAATACAACAACAGCTAGCAGCTATTCTAATTCATCAAAATCCATTTGTAAGCTTATGTGTTGATTGGAACAGCAATCAAAAGCCACAGCTCATTCAGTAAGTGAAACTTCCAGCCTTTTTGAACTGGTGGAACTATTGTAATAATTACATCAAGTTACGTATCTTAAAATTACAAAAAAAGTGAAACAAATGGCACAAGTCTGTTGGAAATACTTCACCTTGTCTACATGTTGGACATTTGAAAGCTCAATTTTTTTGTACCCTAAGAAAGATGATTCCTTAGAGCCTTCTGCTTCTTTGAATTGGTGGCATTCAGGCGTTAAATTTGTAAGCATTGTGTTTCTTGCAAGGGGACAATTGGTGGCTCTCCATAGCATGAAAGGCAGATAGAGGTGAGGATGAAACATCCAGGAATGAGCTCTAACAGAGTGCTAACCTCCAGCCATAGATGCTTAGTATCACTGTGTATGCAATGCACACAGTAGGTTGTATCAGAGGTTGACAGCAGTGTTAACAGCTCTCTCCAGCGCTAACTTCAGTCTGCAGATCTGTCCTTCATCTGCAGATCTTCAAAGGAGGTAGAGGAAGGAGCCTTTCTGGCATTGAGTATGCATGAGAATCGAGTTATCTTTAGGGCCCTGGTCTTCAAATATCATTGCTCTTCACCCTCATCATGCAGACAGCTTTAGGGAGATATTGGATATAGCTGGTTGACTGGCCCTTGGCAACCATACTGCATACAGGAATAGGAAAGTATACACGTTACTTACAGTCAGGAAAGTTAAGACCGTACAGCAGTTACAAAAGTCAGTCTGTTCCTTCTTTAATTTATTGTCTTAGTTACCTTCAGTATTTATGGACATACATGTGTTTGGTATTTGAGTAACAGAAGTAACCCTCCTCAGTTCTTTTGGCCTTTTAATACGTCATATAAGAGGACTGAGCTGAATTAAAGCACATGAACAAAGGGCAGTCAGAGGCAACTGGACTTCCTGGCATTCTGCAGTTCTGGTCCACACTTCTCATGATAAGGCAGTGTTACTCATGATGGTCATTTGCCACTTCTGCAATGTGAATCAGTGAACAGATTCAGTAAACAAATCAGATATAGTTTTTATGGCAAAGAGACTTTGAGGCTTTGTGTAAAAGCAAGGAAGAAGTAGAAAGAAAGCAGCTCCTGTATGACGCTCTGGAATTACTCTGTGACATAAAACAAGGGTTTATGCTATAATTGCAACCATTTTGTTTGTACCTTGCAGTGAGCCACCTCTATGGATTTGGACTGATGGATGCTGAAGCAATGGTGATAGAAGCGGAAAAGTGGACAACAGTCCCTCCACAGCATGTGTGTGTGGAGAACACAGATCGGCAAATCAAGTAATGCCCGCTGCCAAAACTCTTGCTGGCATAAAGTTATGGAAAGAAATTGGGTATAATTTACCCCTCCCTTGAATTGTGTATAATGTGTCATGTGAAAGCTATACTGGGAAGCTCTGCCACCTTCACAGATGTCAGGTCATTTGCCTGTAAACATTGTTCCCTGTGGTGCTTGGAAAAAAGCCCTAGTTTCAAGAATGCCCCAGAAACCAAAGGTATAAAACAAGCCAGGCTGGATAATGATTGATTCTGGTGTAGATGGTGCACCAAAGAAGAATGTTGGAGTGCACTGCAGACACCTTTGTAAAATGAGTATGGATTTACCAGTACAGGATCTAACAAGCAAATATTCTTTTCATTAAAATATGCATGTAATTATCTCTTTCAGACAGTCTCAGAGGAATCTCTAGCTCAGACACGAAGTCTAAACTCCTTTCTGATGGCTAAAATAGGGTTTCTGTAGAAAAAGGCTGAAGAGAAAATTCTGCATGTGAACCCTGTGAATAAAGAGATAGTATCAGTCATAAAGCACACTTCCAAAGCATTAAGGTTATTGTTTGATCAAGTTTGATCCATAACTGGTATAGTCTGCAAGGATATTGAGCCAGTTTAAACCAGTTGAGTCAGATGCCGTTTAGTGCAGTTAACATGTAATACCTGCTATTACGTAAGCAAGGATGGGTATGCCAGGCATTTCCTGGGGCTTAACAAGCAGCTGTGATCCCATGACAATCCCAACAATTCTCAGCTGGCCACTTATCGACAAATACATTCCGTCCCAAAAGCTTATTCCTATTACAGGTTTTTCACTGTACTCTTTCAGCATGTGTACACACTTAACAGAAACCCAGGTAGTTGTGTTTAGCTGCAGTACAATAATTATCCTATAGTGATAGTTTCAGCTAGGATGTAAGTGTTGAAACTAACAGCTATAGGCTACGGACTTGTCAGAAACAATTGTCCAGCACAGTCATTCACTGCTAAGCAAAAAAAGATGTGGTTGCCTTACTTTATAGAACAAGCAAGAAATGCTGATGTTGTTTTATATGCTTACATTACAGAACAATACGACCTGACAGCATTGTCCGGTCAATTTACAAAGCCACTGGCTGTTCAGATAACCCTAACCACCATGTGATCTACTTGGAGCATGTCGTTGTGCGCATCACTGTTACTCACCCTCGACGTGGAGACTTGGCAATTTACCTAACCTCTCCTTCTGGGACTAGGTCACAGCTCTTGGCCAACAGGTATGGTGTGACAACACAACTTCATGGTCCAGCCAGAGTGCAAAGCCTGCACCAAGACCGCAGCGTCAGCAAAGAACAATCAAGTTGTTACAGTAGGTTTGTTGGCAGACACAGGCTAATTATTCTTTTTCTGAGAGAAATGGGGAAAGTGAAGTTCAAATGAACTCAAAGATGCAATGAGAAGTTGCACTGGTACTTTGAAATAAATTTGTAAGCAGCCTATTACAATTTTTAAAAGTCAGCCATTTTCTTCATCCCATGGATCTATGACAAATACCTGCTTATGAATGTCCAGCTACTCTAACAATAACCACTCAGAAAGACCAGTCATTTTTCTCATCCTGTCACCTCTGTATTATGTTCTTGGAGGAATGGTGACACTGCATCAGATTGTTTCTTTTTATCCAGACTGGACTCAAACAAGTATCTCTTTATCCAGTGCAGCATTTCCAACATTAGTGCAATTTCAGTGCCTGGTGCATCATTAGTATTTCTCCTCAGCAAGTTGAAAGACTTCTCAATAATATTTCCATTTCTTTGGTCTACTAGCAGAACTCTTCTTTCTTGGAAGAGAACACTGGCAGTCCTTCCCAGATAAATCTTGCTAAATCAGTGTTCAAGAGCACTGCCTCCTACCAGAGATGGTTAAAGCACTAACAAACCCCAGAAACCTTCTCAAACTCTACCCCATTTTCAATTACAATAAGAAATCTTTCTATAATTCTGAGTGGCTAGAAATCTTCTTTCTGATGGGACCATAGTGTGATAGGGAGAATTTCTTTAGGTAACTGTCATTCTGCTGGATACAGAGCATGGCTCCCACACAAAAATTTATGTTAGCTGATGTTGTATATCTCAGAAACATTGAATGTTGCCATGTGTCAAATCTATGTTGTACGAACTCTGCTGCTGTCATGCTGAAGTCTTCACGAACATTTATATTCCCAGTCCTACTCCTCAGAGCTTTTAGTGAAGTGGGAGTGGTTTGGTTTCCAAACTGCCTTTTCAGTCACATTCGCCTAGACAGATTTGCTGATATAGTGACTATCTAGTCCTGGAGACTTGCATGTGTTCCTGTCCCTCAGTGGTAGAAGGACCTGTTCTGGATCTCAGATGGACTTGATTCTAATGGAAATGTGAGCCTGTATTTTCATGAGAGATTAGGTTAATTTAAAAGAAAATGTATACTGAAAATACTCTTTAAGCTGTAGACGTTATTTCGTCAAATGGAGAGAAAGTTGTCCTGGAATTTTGGCACCTTCTAGAATATCTCGTGTTTCATTATGAGTGTTGTCAGAGCTTTGCTAACAGAGCACATGGGCACACACATCTATGTATGTCGCTGTCACACTGAACAAAGAATTTGTCATATGCTAAACAGTGCAGAGGCAGACTTCTACCCTCTAAGGAGTTATGAAACGGTCTTCTGTTTTTCTGTTTGAAGAAACCCTTCTTTGGTTTTCTATTCAATTTTTATGCAGCAGTTCTGTGCTTCAAAATAAAAAAAAAATTTAAAAAAAAAATAAAAAAAAAAAGTTGAAAGTCCTCCAACTAGATATCCAAACAAAACAATCTCGTGTAAACCCAGTGGTCTTAACACAGCTAACTTTTGGCTCTAGGCTTTCATGTCTTGTAGCTGACTCACAGCAAGTGAGAGATAAAGACATTCCAGTGTTCACAGTTCACCTCTGGTGATGACTCGTATGTGGAATAGGTACAAAGTTTAAGTCATTCAATCTCTTTGTAACCCCTACACCTTAGAAAGAAATTATTTTTGTACCTGTGGTAGAAAGAGAAAACACAAGTATATGTATTAAAATAAGGTGATCTTAAGCTGTATGTTATCCTACACTATCAGAAAGCTAACCATAAAAAAAAAAAAAACCACAAACTGAAAAGCCTTTTAATGTTTGCTACCTTCCAAAAAACAAATTATTAATGACAGAGTGAATACTTACACAATTGCACGAGAAATTCCCTTCCCATGCAAGCATAAGAGATGTACTGACTTGTCAGTCACATTTGGCTAAAACAAACAATGCTAGACTACTAACATGAAGGAATAAATGTACTTTGCAAACTCTAGGTCTGAAATACCTGTAGCCTTCACAATCCCTTTCTTTGGGTAAAGTGATGGATATGGCACAGTACTTTAAAAAATAGTGTTTCAATGCTTGGTTTATTTAGTCTTGCAAGAAGAAGTCTTAACATGGTCTTGCAATTAGTAGTATACTAAGTGTTGTTGAGTGTATATGTTTTAGCATCATGTTAGAAAATAAAACTCAAGAGTAGGAGTGTTCTTATTCACTAATACGAGAATGCAATCATGAGGCATTTGAATTTTAAATCGTTATTGATGAGGGCATAAGAACAAATGCATTCAAGCACGAGTAGCATGCAGGGATGCCTTGGCAGCCAGCATTTGGGGATTTTTTCCTATAGGCAAAGGTCCCAGAGCCTGTTGTACATTGCTGCTACCTGACTGAGATGCTTTTCTCAGACATACAAGACTTTTTAATGCACACGTACATGATTAATAGCAGCATTACCAGCTGTTTTTACTGAACCCAGGGAAAACCTCATTGCTTTACTGCTATTCATCTGGGTTTAATTTGAAACAGTTTGTTAGTAAAATGTCTTAAAGTGCAAAAGGTATATTTTACACATGTGCACTTCTTCACCAATTCTGGAAGAAGAGTCATTGTGTAGTTTCTGGTGCATTGACAAGTAGGTCCCTCAAGGCATTATTTGGCCTTTTTTCTGCATATTTTGTCCTTAATGTTGGCATCCCCTAAAATGACTTCAGTAAGAAAACTTGTTAGACAGAGGCATTGTGGATTCCTTTGCAGGCATTTGGTGGATTACACTGTCACTGGCTTGAGCCTCATGTGCATTCTTCAAAAACTGCATTACAGGGAACATCTGCTTTGTTGTTTGGAAAGAACTAAACATGATTACATTGGATGTACTGCAGCAGAGGAAAATACAGGCTTGGAAAGTGCTGTCTGGTGTGAGGATGAGGCTACAGTTAAGTCCAAAGGGGAACAGTATCCCCTTTTTAAAAACAATTGGCCATTGGATTTGGCAGCATGGGATTCTGAGTGGTTTTGAGACATACCAAGGTCAGTTCTAACAAACACTCAATACAGGCCGGGCTATGGAGGAGAAGCTAAATACAAAGACAACAGAAGAAGCGAACTTAGGGCTCATTTGTCTCCCACTGAAGTCTTGGCTTGTTTAATTCTTGCCCTTTAAATTTAAAGCAGCTGCTGCCATTCGAACTGCGTAACTGAAATTTTTTAGCCACGTGATGGCAAGTTTCCAGGCCACTAGCTTCCTATGCTTATATGGCATGGACATTAATAATACCTCTTTTCAGTAACAAAAGGAAGTATTTTCATGATCATCTTTTTCCTATCATGAAACCTTAGATAATCAGTAAATTTTAATAATACCCTCCTATGCAGGAAACTCTTAGAGCAAAAACAGGGCATTCTCATCTAATCTGACTTGCTAGTTTGCTTCATAAAAAGCCTTGCTTATCAGAAGAGGAAACCTTTTCTTTATAGGACAACGTTTTGATTTCTAGACCAGTCTCTCTTGCGTCTTTATTGCAGTTTATGCATTATACTTTAATAAAACCCCCAAAATGTTATGTTTCCAAATATGATGAAAAGGGTAGGGCCAGACTTTATGCTGAGTCTCACTGTTATAGGAACAGAAAAGGACTCTGTGGTGCTGTTAAGTCCAGGATGGACAAACAATATTCTGCTTATATTATGCCTACAGGATGAAGAAATCCTCAGAAAACCATTTCTTATAATTCTTACTTGCTATGTTTTATTTCATTCCAGTTATCTATTTATTTTTTTGCAGAGGAGGTGTAGAAGACAGGGAGAGTGAATAGGCATCCCACTACCCTTCTACCAACCAGCCCTTGAACTGCAGTTGCAACATCAATGCCTCTAAAGATCTTACAGTATTAACAGTAGATAGGGCAGGGAGCTCTGGAGATACTAGACACATTAATTATAAAAAAATAGTAAACACTTCTTTTCAATCTGAGAGGGAAAAATAATGTTGGTTTTCTCAGCTCTGCAGAAAAGACAGGGTTTGGGGTTTTTTGCACATGCAGAAGAGTAAATGAATTCATGTAAGTGACACTATCCTCCCTGTTAGTAAAACTGATCTTGGAATTTGCTGTAAGTGCAAGATGAATGAAGTACAATATACCTGGGATCTAGAGTGACACATGACTTTCTTTGATGACTGAGACTAGTAAAGAATTAATCAGGGATTTACAGAGTAGGCATGTGTTGGCTTTTAGAATTCAGTACCTGAAGTTCAGTTTTAATGGAAAATTAGAACCAGTCATTAAAAGTTTGATCTAATTTTCCATAGTTAAAGCAGGGTTGAGGACAAGTGGCTAAGAATATATTTAGGGTCCAGCTAAATGTCTCAGCTTCTGAGGTTTGTATTGAACCAAATAGAAAAGCAGGGAGCTGTTTCAATGAAGCTGTGGAAGAAGGCTTGGTATTTCTACTTCCTGCAGATAGGTTTGTCCCAGCTACTACAGTGAGAATTAAATACTCTTTTCCCAGCCTTACGAAAACTAGGCCCTCATCAATCATACTGTGACACTTACTACATTGAGTTTCACTTGGAATAAACTGGATTATATGATAGACAGTGTCCACTACTGCCCTTACCCTAATCAGATGTCTCTTTTCAAACCTAGGATAGTGCAGGAAAAATCTGTATATTCCACACCAGGTTCATTCGTGCTCTTGCGTAAGGATTTCTGCCTATTTAGAGTGAGGTTTCTGAAGGTTTACTGCAAATTCAATAGGAAGGCATAGTAAGTATCAGCTATATAGCTGGCTGACCAGTGTGGTGTGTGGAGCTCCGCAGCCTGACATGTCTATAGGTCGTGATGGAGCATTTCATGTGGATATGTGTAGTCCCTGAGGTAAAGTTCTCTATATTTAAAGATTGCAGTTTCTGTAATGTCCACTAGTTCAAGGTGGCAAGCACTGTACCCTACTGTTCCTGCTAGTCTCCAAAAAACTTTATCATGACAGCTTAAAGATTTCCATTGCTTCATGAAAGTAACTGTGATAACCAGATGTAATATGGAAATTTAAAAAAAAAAAAAAGTAAAATATGTGTATGCATAGATTTTAAATATATGTTTAGATCCATATCCAGAAGTTTTAAGTGATCTTCCTTGACACATGCAGGTGAATGCAGCTTATGAAGTGCCTGTATGCTTTCTGACCATTTCTTTTTTCTCTGAGTTCTTCAGTACTGGTGAGCAGTAGAGTCTGGCTGAAGCTTTGTTTAAGTCAGTTTGAGCTGTTTGCAGTTCCTCAGGGGCTATTTCTCACAGGGAGCTGGTAGTTGAACCCTGTGGAGAAGAGCTGCTCTAAGAATAATTGATCCAAGCATTTTCACGTGTGCAGCTTGATGAGGCATGCTGTACTCTTTTCAAACTGTAAATAAAGCTCACCCGAAATCCTGTGGCCAATTAGACTAGTGGGCAAGTTCTGCTTGCCTGCCATTTTAGTAGGCTGGAGCACATCATAAACAAAGATTGCTACTACAGAGGAGAAAATAGCCTTTTCTTGCGAGCTACTCCACTGCAGCCCCAGCCATCTGCTTGCTGGTTCTTGGTGTGGTCAGTTCAATATACAAGCAAGGCTGCCAGACAGGTGCAGCTGCACCTTCTGAGTTGAAAAAAAAAAAGTTCTTGATAATAAAAAAGCTCTTTTTTTGTGTACATCTTTTATTTTTCGTGATGGGCAATGGTGGTGTTGCCTAATGGATCCCCTACCCCACAGCCTTTTCACACACGAATTTAAAAATTAAAGCAAATTCTTCTGAGCATTTAGGAACTTACTGATTCTTTGCTAAAAAGCTGGCACACTTGTTTGGTTGATTTTTTAACGCTAGTAGATTTAGCTGTGGGAGACGAGCTTTATGTTCCTACTTGTCAAATCCCAAGAAAGTGGCTAATTGTCTTCTTCTGGGTTTAACATTTGATTACAGACTAACATTTCTACTTGAGGTCATGTTTTTAGATAGAAATGTGGTGCAATTTCTAGGCTCTTGAATTTGTTTAAAGGAAATAATTATTTTCCTCTACGCTCTGTGATATTTATATTCTTATACAGACCTGTATATGACACGAGGAGTATGTCATGAAACTTCTCAGGGAAGAGAGTAATTTTTAAATGTAATGCCGTTCATTGTGAGCAGACATGTAGTCACATCCACTGTAACTTGGATGTCCTGTTAATAAGAGAGATTATGTGAGTAGTTGAATAACAGATCCGGCCTTCTGTTACAGTTATGTTAACGAATAAATTAGAAATATTCAAATGCTCTGGCTCACTTTGGTCCTTCATGTTCCACACATGAGTACAGATGCTGCAGATGCATATGATCATGATCATAAGAATTATCAAATCATTCTAATAATCGTATTTAACCATTTTAACATGTAGTAACCTGTAATACTCAAATAACAATTCATCAGACAATATACTAATAATTTACTAGTCCACTATAAGCTCTGTATGTGTCCTTGATATGAATTTTGGTTCGGTATCAATATGAAAATAACACCATCAATTAACTATATGGACTGGCTCCATGCTCCTTAAGATATTCTATTCCATTTGTATTTCTTTCTGAATAAGGAAAAGTACACCTGAACATTTAATCACTTGATTCATTCATTTTATACCACTGAAAGGGAGATCCATGTACTGCCTCACAGGTTCTTTGATTTGAGAGTTTAGTGCATAAGCAGAGCAACACAAAAATACTTGGACACACAGACAGCCTCAGAGTCAGTATCTTTTTTTTTTTTTTAGCTGTTCTTTTGATCTGTCAGTAGCTTTTTGACTTATTTGTAGAATGGTAGAAACACAGTTCACACATGAAAAGATTCCAGTTTAAACCTTACTTCATAAAATTCAGCTCTTTCCCAAAGAATTCTTTCAAAAAAACTAGTCACTTTTCTCTGAAAGAATATAAGCATATTTTCCCCATTTCAATTGGAGATGTGAATCCTTATGGTTACAGCCATAATGTATTCTTAGGTAAACAGGGGAAGGGAAGTTAACCTCTGATAGGGTCATAGTGGATTTTTTTCTCTTCCTCCCAAATTACTTAAAATAATGATGCAATACTAAAATGGAAGTCTGATAGCAATTTAAAATTCAAAAGCATGACAAATAAAAAATACTATGGGAAACATTTGGCTAATTACAGTAAAAATAAACAGCAACTTGTGTTTCTATGTATGTGAATGGAAGCCCAGTGAATACCGAATTTACAATATAATTGCACAGTACTTACATAATAGTATATAATTTAGTTGCCACAATGGCAAAGAGGAGTATTACTGCTTTGACAGATTGACAAGGTGTTTAGAAAGTGATACATTAGTTATCAGCAAAACACAGTATGACAATTTGACGAACTGTTGGAAATATCCTACATAACGACTAAAATTGAACATACCCATGTGTAAACGCTGTATAATAACTGTGTAATAATTTCTACCCTTTCAGTAAATGATGTGTGCCATGTGTTTGTGAGATTTGCTGCATTCACACAACTGATTTAACAGTGAAATGAAACAGACCAATTCTGCTGGCAGAATAAATATATATACACACACATATAGACTGACACACACAAAGGCACAGAACTGCATCAGAAAAAATAGTGCAAAATTATCAGAGAAAATGAAGCCTAATTCTAAATATATATATTTCAATTCAATGTTATCAGTGCTAATAAAAAATATTATTATACATTCATTGAAAATGGGAAAAGGTTGCACAAGTGAGAGTGTGAATATCAGCATTGGGCTGATATTATAAAGTATATAATATAATATATATAATATACTATAAATATACTATAAAGTGCACCAGGCATGTAACATGCAGGTCTATACAGGTCCTATTGCAGTAAGTGTGAATACACCGTACCTGACCCTATGCTCTGACTTACCAAAGTTTTCACAAGAAATACAGCATTTATTCACATTCTGTGGTGATTTTTACCAGAAATTAACACATACATTGCTACGAGAGTATCTTGCTGTCTCAGTGTTTGCTGAACTTTACAACCTTTTGAGAATAAAGCTTGAAATTACCTTAAAAAATAACAGTTAAGAACCATGTAAGTGCAAAATACCCAAATATTTTTGTAGTCTAATGCCAACCTTTTCTCTGTTTTATGGAAAAGGGTTTTAAATCTTTTGGATTTTCTACTGAAAGATCTTTGTTTATGAAAAGTATTTAAGCATAGCTGTTGCCAGTGGAATTTTCAGACAATGAGCAAATTAAAACAGTGATAAATATATATACATACTTATATACATGCACATATAGATAAAAATATATGTAATTGATATCTATGTATATCTATATATCTCTATAGAAATATATAGATATAGATATAAATATACATGGTTGTATATAATAAATAAATGTTACAGCAGTTTTCCTGCTTACGAGTATGTTTCAAAGCTGATCTGTGTCATTTTATTGGAGGCAACAGTCTTGATTAGAGTACACTTCTCATCAATAGTTTTGGGGTACCAGGCAACCTCCTGTTGCTTCAGTGCCTGATGTTGTTTCAGTGATCCCGTGAGCACTGAAAAAAACCCACAAGTTCTCTTTAGTCTTTCTAAAATCTCATTAATAAACTCCAGTTTTAGATAACAAAATCTCCTTCCTCTTCCCTTATGGGATCAGCATTCCATTGCAGCCTCTGAACTGAGCCCCCATACTAGTAATTATCGTGATCCAGGCCTGAACTCAAACGTCTTCACCCACGACCTAGGTAATTAAATTATGTTGATGATTAGATGATGATTTTAAAATCTTTCAGTTTTACCCAAACTTAATTGGATTTGAAGAGAGTTTGGGTTTGAAAAGTGTTTGAAGAGAGTTATACCTTGGTGATTTGAGGACTGCGACCAATGCCTCAGTGACATTTTATTTCCTTACAAGAAGTCACATATAATGAATTGGTAATATTGTCTCAGTCACTTCATATTTTTTACTGCTTTTAAACTCCTTTTAAGTATTCCAATCCACAGCCAAAAGTAAATGTTACAGCAATTTTCCTACTTAAAAGTTGTTCGTATTTGTGTCATGCTGCTAACGCAAAATATATGCTGTATTGTGTGCACTTTTCCCAAGACATATGAATCCTATTAAACAGTATTAGTTTGGGGTTGGGTTTTTTTTTCAATGAATTATTTTTCCATTCTCTTTCACATTAGACAAATGATGACATGTGAAGAATCTTTTCCATCAAAACAAGAAACTGGTGAATGTGCTTGAAATATGTGTGGGAAATCCATTATGAGCAACATTATGTAAAGGCATGATTGAATGAACTCACTAATTAGTGTATCATTCAAGATATTGCAGACTTGGGAGGCTTAGCTCCCCAAATAAAATGTTTCACTCAAAATAATGTCATTATTTATTTTAGGCTATTTGATCATTCCATGGAAGGATTCAAAAACTGGGAGTTTATGACTACTCACTGCTGGAGTGAAAAAGCAGCAGGTGACTGGATTTTGGAAATCTGTGACACTCCATCTCAGCTGAGAAATTTCAAGACTCCAGGTATGACTCTAACCCTTATTTGGACTTGGTGAGTTCAGAAGAATGCTTGCAGTTCATTATACTGCCTTGACTGTTTTCCAACTTTTATTTACAGCTAGAACATCTCACTGGTTTTAGTGTGAAGGCAGAGCTGTAAAGAGCATCGTAGGATTGTAAAATCATAGAATAGTTAGGGTTGGAAAGACCTTAAGATCATCTCGTTCCGTCCCCCCTGCCATGGGCAGGGACACCTCACACTAAACCATGCCACCCAAGGCTTTGTGCAACCTGGCCTTGAACACCACCAAGGATGGAGCATTCACAACTTCCCTGGACAACCCATTCCAGTGTCTCACCACCGTCACAGTAAAAAACTTCCTCCTTACATCCAAGCTAAACCTCCCCTGTTTAAGTTTGAACCCGTTACCCCTTGTCCTATCACTACAGTTCCTAATGAAGAGTCCCTCCCCAGCATCCTTATAGGCCTCCTTCAGATACTGGAAGGCTGCTATGAGGTCTCCACGCAGCCTTCTCTTCTCCAGGCTGAACAGCCACAACTTTCTCAGCCTGTCTTCATATGGGAGGTGCTCTGGTACCTCAGTGTACCTATAGAATCCCTTCCTGTTATCAGAAAGCACTGTAATCAGTGTTTTAAGCTGTTATTTAAAGCACTGTAATCAGTGCTTTAAACAAAGCTAGATATTTACTAGGCACAGTCTTTTGTGGACAAAGATACAAAACTGAATCAATCTGCATGTGTCACATTTGAAATAAGTTATAGTCTGCTTATAGAGGAATCTGTTTTCTTGAATGCTGAATATAGATTTATCAGACAAGTCTTCAACGTAAGTTAGAGCAGCCCAGAGTTACTCTGCTGTATTCAAATTGTGACTTTCACGGCTGATATAGGGCCTGTATTTACTTGGCCTGTATCAGCTATATATAGGGCCCAGTGATTTATTTTCATGTTGGTTTTGTTTCCTTTGTGTTTTTTGTCCTACCCATAAGAAAAAGGGGCATTTATTGGTATTTGCACAACTAGAAAATTCCACTATCTGAAAGAAATTCATGGCTTGCTACCACTGGTAGGTTGCAATGTCCAGTGTGTGGTTACAATGTGTGTATGGGTACAGTGCTTAGAAGTGGCATTCATCTACTCACAAACTGTGCTCCTAGTAAGAATTTTTGAGGCTACAGGCATTCCTCTGCTTTTAATTCGTACTGCACAGTTCAGTTTCATTCACACATTTCAGTATGAGCACTGAGTTTGAGAGAAGGGCTTTCAAAGAACTCATGGGAATACATGCTTATTTGTCTTTGTTGGTTATGAAGTATGAGTATATACTTACCTTTGGACTTAATGAAAATTTAAATGTTAAAAACCATTTTAAAATAGATCCATTATACACAGACAAGAATACCACTGTTTATGCATGAATACTGAATATTCTCCTTTAACGGCTCCATCAGAGCCCCACATCAAAATAGGTGGAAACCCTTCAATAAAAATAACCAAAGGTGAAATATCACTTTATCAAATGTTCTAGATTTTAAACATGTTAGAGAGACCAGTACTGTGGATGCACAGGAAATCATTTATCACTAAATCAAAATTAACACTCTGATTGGACAGTGTATCAGAATGCAATAATATTACATTGTATAGTTGATCACTGCTTTCTGATAGATAAAAAATGCAAGAATTATGCTACGAAATATATTTGGGACTACAGTGATATTAGCAATAGAATTAGTTTATAAAGTGTGAAATAAAAGATACGTTTAATTTCAGGCAGCTAAGTAAACTCACAAAGCAGTACGAGTTTTCTAATTGATTTGCTTAAAGTCAATTCTGAATTTTAAGACACAGGTTTTAACTTAAAGTACTTGAATTTATACAAGTATGTCTTTTTGAACTTTGCCATAGGTGATTTTTAAATCTGTTCCTGAATTAGTAGGTTAATGGAAGTCATAAAAATGATTGGAATCGGCCGCACCAAGGGCAAGTGCTTTTATTTTTCTACTACATGAAGAAGTACACATAAACATTGACTAAAATGTAAACTTCAGTGCTTTGAGCTTAAGATAAGAAAGGCTAGTGTGACAGGGCATGTGCATGTAGTTGGCTATTTTAAAAGAATGTTAATTGTTTCAGTTCTACTCTGTCCAGGAAAAGCCCATTAATGTTTCTGCCATCAGATATTGTGATGGAGTACTTCATCTTCCTCTTGGTTGAAATTTGGTTTGTTATATTATTTGGATTGGAATAAAGGCTATGTGCAGTTTACGTGTTCAAAGTAACTGCGCCTTTCTGGGAGGCCAGCTGGTTCAGTCGCTCCTGCAGCTTACAAACTCAATAGGACTATTTCCATCACAACTTAGAGCAAGCTAGGGCACAGGAGGAATTCTTAATATATGAACACAGAGTTGTCCAGGTTCCTTACTATTCCAAGTGGTGCATAGGCCCAACTTAACTGGGTTTATACATTTTACTTTGAACAAAAATTAACCCTCTCATTCCAAAATTATGACAAACTAGAACTGCTGATTTTATGCTGCTTAGATAAATTTTTGTCTAAAAAAATCTAACGCACAGACAAGTTTCACTCCGCTGCTGTTGAAGTTGACAGAATTGAATGAGAGTTTTACTTCTTTATTTCTGCTCTTCATTAGCTGAATTATGTTGGTTTTAATGCAGCAGATGGCCGCATAGCCAATCTCTCTGCCTTTCTCATATTCTCTTATTGCCTGTCTCAGTTGTCTGCATAACCTGAATTTTTTAGGATGCTAAACCAGCTGTCATAAGCCAGAATTTTTAAAACCTGTTATGTGATATGAGGCCAACAAGTTCCTATTGAAGACACAGATAATCAGTGTGATTTTCAAAATTGCTGAGCAGTGAATAACTCTTTATTAAAGTCTGTGGTAACTCTGGGGTTGCCAGTGCCATTTAAAAGTAAACTGTATACTCAAGTGCTTAACTTGAAGAACAGCATTTTGAAAATCTTGATTATCGTCCTCTAGAGCTCTGGAAGAAAAAAAACGTCATTGCTGGTGCTTCAGTTTTCACGTAATTTTATCTGCAGTGATTACTTCTCACCATGATTTTGCAGTGGTGAAAGGTTCTTAGCTATGCAATGTTAATTGCTCCAGTAAATGCCGAGCAAAGTTCCCAGTACACTAAAAAGCACTATTCGTTAAAAGTATTTGGAAAAGCAGCCATAGACTATGTGAAGAACTGTTCAGGGATTCGGGGATGTTTGGTGCTTGTGGGTTTGGTTTAACTTGATAGAAGGAAAGTATTAAGCAATTTAAATTTAATCATATTACTGAAAAGATAAAAATCAATTATTTTCAACCGCATCTTGCACTTGTTATTCCTGATATAGCCAGGAATGTCTCTGGACGTTCTCAAGTACAATTTAGGGTAGCTTTTCTGCCTTTGTGTGAACTGGAACCCAGTTCCCTAGCACACTCCCTGTATTGAAGCCTACAAGTGAGGTAGCATGGAGCCATTTTGCAAACTTCATCAGGGCTGTTCTCCAAACAACTTTTACAGTCCTTTTTTGTCACTAGGATAGTGTAAAAGTGGCCAACTACATTACCAGCTTTACACTTAAAGCCTATTCCTTCACACTCCTGTTTTACATATATAGTTGTAAAGGTCTTGCTGACTTACTTATTTTAATACATTATATATACTCTTCTCACTGCTACAGGTGCTAATCTCAAGGAACAGATTGCTTTTGCTCTGTGAAGAATAAATCCTAAAGACTTAGAATCATAGAATCATAGAATAGTTAGGGTTAGAAAGGACCTTAAGATCATCTAGTTCCAACCCCCCTGCCATGGCCAGGGACACCTCATACTAAACCATGCCACCCAAGACCTCATACAGCCTGGCTTTGAATACCCCCAAGGATGGAGCATTCACAACCTCCCTGGGCAACCCATTCCAGTGCCTCACCACCCTAACAGTAAAGAATTTCTTCCTTATATCCAATCTAAACTTCCCCTGTTTAAGTTTGAACCCGTTACCCCTTGTCCTGTCACTACAGTTCCTAATGAAGAGTCCCTCCCCAGCATCCTTATAGGCCCCCTTCAGATACTGGAAGGCTGCTATGAGGTTTCCATGCAGCCTTCTCTTCTCCAGGCTGAACAGCCACAACTTTCTCAGCCTGTCTTCATACAAGAGGTGCTCCATTCCCCTGATCATCCTCATGGCCCTCCTCTGGACTTGTTCCAACAGTTCCATATCCCTTTTATGCTGAGGACACCAGAACTGCGCACAATACTCCAAATGAGGTCTCACAAGAGCAGAGGGGCAGGATCACCTCCTTCGACCTGCTGGTCATGCTCCTCTTGATGCAGCCCAGGATACAGTTGGCTTTCTGGGCTGCGAGCACACACTGAAGCCGGCTCATGTTCATTTTCTCATCGACCAACACCTCCAAGTCCTTCTCCGCAGGGCTGCTCTGAATCTCTTCTCTGCCCAACCTGTAGCTGTGCCTGGGATTGCTCCGACCCAGGTGTAGGACCTTGCACTTGGCATGGTTAAACTTCATAAGGTTGGCATCAGCCCACCTCACAAGCGTCTCGAGGTCCCTCTGGATGGAATTCCTTCCCTCCAGCGTATCAACCAAACCACACAGCTTGGTGTCATCGGCAAACTTGCTGAGGGCGCACTCAATCCCACTGTCGATGTCACCGGCAAAGATGTTGAACAAGACCGGTCCCAACACCGATCCCTGAGGGACACCACTCGTTACTGGTCTCCAGCCGGACATCGAGCCATTGACCACAACTCTTTGCGTGCAGCCAAACAGCCAGTTCTTTATCCACCGAGTGGTCCACCCATCAAATTGATGTCTCTCTAATTTAGAGACAAGGATGTTATGTGGGACAGTGTCGAATGCTTTGCACAAGTCCAGGTAGATGACATCAACTGCTCTACGCCTTTCCGTCAGTTTCGTAGCCCCATCATAGAAGGCCACCAAATTGGTCAGGCAGGATTTCCTCTTAGTGAAGCCATGCTGGCTGTCACCAACCACCTTGCTGTTTTTCATGTGCCTTAGCATGCCTTCCAGGAGAATCTGCTCCAAGATTTTGCCAGGCATGGAGGTGAGACTGGTCTGTAATTCCCCAGGTCATCCATTTTCCCCTTCTTGAAAATGGGGGTTATATTTCCCTTTTTCCAATGGTCGGGAACTTCACCTGACTGCCAAGAATTTTCAAATATGATGGCCAGTGGCTTAGCAACTTCATTCACCAGCTCCTTCAGGACCCGCAGATGGATTTCATCAGATCCCACAGACTTGTGTACGTTTAGGTTTTTAAGATGGTCTCGAACCTGATCCTCTCCTACAATGGGCCTAAGGTCTTCATTCTTACAGTCCCTGCGTCCGCCTTCCAAGACTTGGGTGGTGCAGTCAGAGACTTTGCCAGTGAAAACCGAAGCAAAGAAGTCATTAAGAATCTCAGCCTTCTCCAAATCCAGGGTAGCCAGTTCTCCTGATAGCTTCGAAAGGGGGCCTGCTTTGGCCCTAGTCTGTCTTTTATTCGCTACATACCTATAGAATCCCTTCCTCTTGTCCTTAACATCCCTAGCCAAGTTTAATTCTAACTGGGCCTTAGCTTTCCTAACCTGGTCCTTAGCTTCCCAGACAACATCCCTGTATTCTTCCCAGGCCGCCTGTCCTTGCTTCCACCTTCTATAAGCCTCTTTTTTCCTTTGAATTTTCCTCAGCAGCTCCTTATCCATCCAAGGAGGTCTCCTGGCCCTCCTGCTGCACTTCTTTCTAGTTGGGATGCAACACTCCTGAGCTTGTAGCAGGTGATCCTTGAAGAACAACCAACAGTCTTGGGCCCCCCTGCCCTCTAGGGCTATATCCCATGGAACCTTACTAAGCAGACTCCTGAAGAGGCCAAAGTCTGCCCTCTTGAAGTCCAGGGCAGTGAGCTTGCTGCACACTCTTCTCACTATCCTGAAGATCTCAAATTTGACCATCTCGTGATCACTGCATCCAAGGCTGCCCTGGAGCATCACATTTCCAACTAGCCCTTCCCTGTTGGTGAGCACGAGGTCAAGCATGGCACCTCTCCATGTCGGCTCCTCTATTACTTGCAGAAGGAAGTTGTCTTCCACACAATCAAGGAATCTCCTGGATTGCTTGTGCCGGGCCGTACCTTCGCTCCAACAGATGTCAGGGTGGTTGAAGTCCCCCATGAGAACAAGGGCCTGCAAGTATAAGGCCGTTCCTATCTGTCTGTAGTGCGCTTCATTCACAGATTCCTCTTGATCAGGCGGTCTGTAACAAATCCCCACAGTAATGTCCCCCATTGCTGTTCTCCCTTTAACCCTGACCCACAAACTCTCTGTCGACTGCTCACCTGTCCCCAGACAGAGTTCCATACACTACAGACTATCCCTAACATAAATAGCAACTCCCCCTCCCCGCTTAGACTTAGCCGTGGAAGAAAGGGGGCAGTAAAGCCAGAGGATGTGGAGAAGGTAGACTTGTCCAGCCAAGGGTTGTGGAGGAAGCTGGTACACTAAAAGAATTGTGCTAGAGGGTTTACTCTTCGTTTTCTGTCAACTGGAATGAAACAGTGCTTGAGACTGGTTAGGTTTTTGCATGCATTTGGATTTCACAAGATGCAGTGTGGTTGTGGTTGTATTTGGATCCTGGATCACTGTATACTGTCTAGTAATATGTGCACAAAATTTCTAGAGCCCTGTGATGGAAACTGTCCAGTAACACTTCTGTTCAGAAAAATTTGAAAGTGCCTGCCATTTATTTGTGGTAGATAAAACTCTGCTGTTTGGGTATGTTGGGTTAGTCACCTCACTGAGTTAACAAAAGGTGCTTAAACACAATTTATGGTGCCTCACTAGTTTATCACCATAGCCTGCAGTTTATCAGTGATATCACCATGATGCCTGTTTCTTTCTTCTGTTGAGTGCATGTGTTTGTTTAGCTATTGAAAGGTCTTATAATTAGGGGCTGCAGTTTTCCTGTAATCAAATCGAGAACAAAGAGCCAACATGTCATCATATGCCTACACTGGCAAGGTAATGCCACATCTGTTACCTGTAAAAAAATGCAGGGTCCAGTTCGTAAAAGTAGTGCATGTGATTTCTGCGCTTAATTCTGTAGAGTTTATGGAGGTGGACATGTGCTTGCTGTGAAACACTGTGATACACTCTTTCTCCTATATATACAATATCGGACCTCTGTTACCTACTAAATACAAGCAGAGTAAAGAATTATTCTAGCCAAGATAAATGACGGAATCAGCCAGAAATGGGGAAAGATTTTGGCTCAAATGTGCACACTATGTTTATTCATTGTAGAAGTATAAGTATATATACTTAGTTATTGAAATATTTTCATTGTGCAAATTAAACCTGCCTTCAGGCAGGCTTCATTTATTTGCTGGCAAGTTACATGAATTTTTCCCCTTTATTTACTGAACCATTCTCAAAAGGCAGCTAATCTTCTGAAAGACTCTGCAGTATTTCCCTATTTTGCTGCCCTTTTGCATCAATTCTTCCTGCAGTAATGTTAGTACAAGCCCTTCCAAGCGTATGAACCCCAGACAAAATATGCTTTGCCTGAGGAGCATCTTTATCTGTGGTTATTTTCAGTGGGTCCTTGCAAATACCTTTGTTCTTCTAGTGTGCAGTATTTTTACCAATGTTCTCAAAGAAGTCTAAAATCAAGCCTCAGTTTAGTGATCTTCAGAGCATAATAGTGACAAGGATGAAAAGATCTGAATGACTTAGCAAAACACTTGTTTTTTTTGATTGCATACAATATATCATGGTCTGTATGCTGTAGAAGTGGGTTAAAACATAAGGATAGAAACTGTATATGGAGAAGCAGCACTTCAAAAAGGCTGTAAAGATGACTGCATATCTGGTTAAAAATGAACTCCCAGTGTGACTTAATTTCCTAAAAAGAAGAGTGCCCTGAAGGACCCAGCTGAATCTCTCTAAAGAACGTTGAGAGGTAGCTTGATCACCACATGTCTATACAGGAAGAAAATATGTGATTTGGGCATTTTTAACCTAGTGGTGACTAAAGAGGCTGTGCACTAGAGGTAGGAAGAGACAAATTGAAAATACAGTGCATGCAGGTTTACAGCCAAGGTAATTAGCCACTAGTTTGGCAGTACATATAGTAGACTCTTCGGCATTTAAGTTTTTAAATCAAGATTGAATGTCTCTTTAAAAACAGTAATACTTTGATGTAGCTGTGAAAAGTTGAAAGCTGCTGTGTGAAACGACTGTCATGTGACATAGCCTCTTGCGTATAGCTTTTTCTCAACAGCTGAGAATAGAGCAGAGAAGGTTTCAAGTGAAATGTAGAAATTCCTGTCCCAGAAAGATTAAATTGGTTTGGCATGAGACAGAGACAAAACAGAGATTCCTGTCTTTAAGCCCAGTATAAGCCACTTAAAAGAGTTGGGCTATCATCTGGCAGGTAGTAGTTTTGCTTGTTGTTGCTTACTGCTTGAAGGATGAATGTAAAAGCAGAGGCAATGTATTGCCTTGGTCATGAAAATGGATGATACCAAATGACATTGAGAAAATTACAAGAAATCACTTGTAAAGGTCAAAGTAGTTTGCTTGCACAGGTTGAAAAGGTCCAAGCAAACAATATGGAAGCTCAAATTATTGAGTATCATTAAAATGAAAAAAAGAGGAAGATTTACATTCACCAGGTGGTATAGACAGAACGGTAGGAACTGGAAATTGGCACTTTGTAGGAGGCAGCGTGAACTGATGACTTGATACATATTTAATTTTTCGTTCTTCCCACACAAAAACTTGCCAAAAAAGTCAGATAATGCTCCATGTAGGCAAGCATTTTTTTTATTTCTTCACTCAAGTAGCACAAGGATAATAGTGATGAACACAGAAACTGCAGTGATATATCTGCCAAAATAAATAAGAAATTATGCTGGTTTGGGAGGGGACACTCATCTGCTTCCATGGAGATTTTAAATGAAGCTGTTTGCTGTTCATTGGTTGAAAAGCCTATACATTTTCCAAATAACTGTATGGTCAAAAAGTGTGTTGTTTATTGTTTATATTGAGTTTAACCCGTGGTGCAAACTTTTTACTAGACCTACAACAAGCTGGAGCACAATGAAGATACCATATAAAAATCTGATTGAAGAAAGTGTGGTTTCTCAGTTTATAGTGAAGCAGTGATTACACTATATTAAACTGAAGACGTTTACTTGAAAAGTGTTTTCCATACATGCTCACGAAGTCATGTTAACAACGGATGTGCTTTTGTAACACACAGAAAATCTAAATGGTTTCTAAAAATAGATTTTAAATACTTCTAGGCAAATTGAAAGAGTGGTCCTTGGTACTGTATGGAACATCAATCCAGCCTTACTCACCAAGAAATGATTTTCCTAAAGTGGAAAGAGTGCGCTCTAGTCCAGTTGAAGACCCTACAGAAGATTATGGAACAGATGACTATTCAGGTGTGTACATTCTATTACTCTGATTGTGCCTTCACAGAATATGTTGTGGGTTGAAGGAGTGCCCTGAGACTCTGCATACATAAAATATTAGCGAACTGGATTCTTAATTTGAGGTCAGAACTATTTGTTTCATAATTTAAAGTTAGATATTGTCATTTTATCCATATGACTTCGTAAGCTACATTTAATATACTATGAAGAACGCACTGCTTTTCATGTAAGTATATAAAAATATACATTCATATACAATATATTCATATATACAGTATAGACATATACATATATACAAATGTAAATATGAAGAACATTATCTTCTACATCTGTATTGTTTCTTACTCATCCCTGTAGAATTTTTTCAACCTTACCATTAGTCATTAATAGAACTAGATTTTTGGCACTACAAAGTAAGTCAAGTTGGGAGTTTCCTATATGTATTCCAACATGAGAAGCATCATGTAGATGGTTAGGGCTGATGAATCTGAAGTATTGCTCTGCTAAGCAAACAGCAGGACAAAGTTCAGTTTAGAAGTTTCTGTTATTACAGTCTCCTGCACAGCATGTCAGACCCACAGTTCCTATTTAGATTAAGAACTGCTGAACTCTTTGTTGTGGTAGGTGATGAAACACTACTTCCTCTGCTGCAAAGGTCTCTAAGTTCTTAAGTTTTTGTATGAAGCAAACTCATTTTATTTCAAGTTTACCTGACGTTAGGATAAATTTCAAGGTGGCTGTCAAACTCAGGACATTTCATTCATGAGAGAGCGGTGATCCTGAAAGTTACAACTTCACCCATGGGTTTTGTTCATCTACATAAAGGCAGGAGTTGATGGTTTTCTCCTAGCACAGCAGAAATGACCTATTTGAAAACTGTGAACATAGAATCATAGAATATCTTGAGTTGAAAGGGATATGTGGATTATCAAGTCCAACATGAGATGGAAGACTTGCTAATCAACAAGTAATAGCTAAGGTTTTGCAGCATGTAGCAGCTCAGAGGAAATCACATCTATGCCTTTGTGCCTGGTTCAATTGGGTTGTGGTAGCCATTTGAACCAGTTGTTATTCAGCTGGTAACCAAAGTAGTAGCCACCGATCATGTTGTTCATCATTTGTGTTGACCTGCATGTTTTAAGTGATTTTGCTAATAATTCCTCATTATGAATTACAGAAGCCCTTGCACATTTCTGAATGAAGTTCAGAATGATTTTATTAGGAAAGCATCTGTTTGGATCCAGAAATAGATTCTATGATAGATTCTATGGAGAATGCCACACTTGCTAGAAATTATAAATCCCTGTTAGTAAAAACTGAGACCAGGATTTTCAAGGTCTTTTCGTACTGAAAATCTCTTTTTGGTGCAGCCAAATTTCTGTTTGGAGTTCACATCAAACAGGGAAACAAAGTGATTGCATGTTTTAAGGGTGCTAAGTACTAAATGAAAAGTTTTAATCCCTTCTCCCCCTGCGTCTGGGTTTGTTATAGGTCCCTGCAATGCAGAATGCAGTAAAGTAGGGTGTGATGGGCCAGGACCAGATCATTGTACTGACTGTCTGCACTACTACTACAAATCTAAGAACAACACACGGTAAGACCAAGAGAAAAATATCTTTACTTCATAGATTTCTTAATGTATAGCTTAAGTTCCTTTCCTCTTCTATTTGCTGCAGTCATAGATAATTCATTTGCCAATGAATATGACAAATTTTCTTAGGAGTTGAAAAAAAAAAACCCAGTTAATCAGAAATTAAAGTGCAGCCTTCAAATACCCTTCTCTGTTTATTTCCCCATGTCTTTATTATTTTTTCAGAAAAGTGTATATATATATATATATAAAACTATGATAACTACTACAGCTTCTGTGATTGAGTTTAAACAAGATAGGAAGAAATGTAGATGGTTAAAAATGATATTGTATGACTGTCTGACAGGGCATTTGCCAGTGAGATAGCATATGCAGTAGGGAAATAGATGGAAGAGAAGAGACAGCTTGACACAGTACTTCAGAGGGTTACATCTTAGTAAACATGTGATCGTTAGAAAAACAGTAATGCTGAGAAATATTTTGCTTGGCAGTTATGGTCCTGGAATGTAGTGGCAGGTTATTTCATTAACGACTCTGCCTTCTCTTCCCTGCTGTCTGCAGGATCTGTGTTTCAACCTGCCCACCTGGTCACTACAATGCAGACAAGAAACGCTGTAAAAAATGCTCACCCAACTGTGAAACCTGTGTTGGAGGCCATAGTGACCAGTGCATGACCTGTAAATCTGGCTACTACCTGAATGAAGTAACCAATAGCTGTATTACCAACTGCCCTGATGGGTTTTACCTGGATAAGAGTTAGTATTTCTTGTTGTTTCTTTACTGTGGCTACAGAATTTGATCTGGGGACGTTGCTGGAATACTTACGAGCAGGAAAAGTGTATAGTGATTCATCTATCTATTATTCTATTCCTCTTATTAAATTGTTGCCAGGTGTTATCAAGAATCTCCTCAAAAATCTACTTTTATTTTAAAAAACATGCTTCGAGGCACAGTAGCAGAAGGAGGGCAGTTCAAGAGCAAGTCAGCTGCAGGACAGAGCAGGTTGTCACTACTCCAGAAAGGGACAGGCAGCATGCACATTCTGAACATGAGGCATTCTCTATTTCTCCAAATTCAAATGACATGGTGTCAGATAGAAGAGAGAGCTGCAGAATTGACCATGGGCAGTGATCTGGAATTCTAATTAAAATAGGCTCCTTAGATGTAAAATGTTGTTGCAGTTAATGTTTTTTGACAGACCTACGTACCTGCAGTGATGTAATGACCCAAGCGCAGTAATCCTCTGCTATGTGAGACACCTGCCTTCAGTTTCCTCCTGTGATTGCCAAGTAGACTGCCCATGTTTAATTTCCAGCTTTGGCTAGCAAAAATACTTAGACATATATTCAGACATGTCCTTAAAACTGCAATGACTTTGACCACATTGGTAGAAGATAAATATATGCTCAGGAGCTTTGCTCGTCTAGGTAAGGTACCTAACCTTTTGCTTTCTGCATCATGAAGCTGTGTGTTCATTTTTGAGAATTAGTGAAAACAGGTACTAATTTAATTCTTCCATTTTTCACTGCATGAAAACTACAGTAAAGGGAATTCCTTTACACCCAGTTAAGAGGGACAGATGAAAATTTAGGATTAAATGGGAACATCAGATTTTTCTTCTCAGGAAGGTACATGGCACTGCATCTCAGAAGAGAGCAGGTCCGAAGAGAGAGAAAGACATCTTTTAAAATAGGGAGCTCTTGACATGAAAAGGCAAGTGTTAAGTAATTTATATCTTGACTGTGTTAACATCAGACCTGTTCATGCAGGTGTGTCTTTCAGCTCCAAATCAGGAAGACAGGACAGGCTGCTTGAATGGGAAGTGTAAAAGGGAAATTGCAGGATGGTCTTTGGAACATAGGAAGCAATTTCTGCATATCACTCACTGCTATATGAAAAGATTATTTTAGTCCATATTATAAATAGTTAATGTAAATTCTTTAATGTTTATAAAGATTTTTAATGACCTCAAATTTTCTTTCTTAGGGACAACTATAACTTCAAATGTTTAGAAATAGATTAAACCATTTGATGTTTGATGGGAAAAGCTAATGATAGGCAGAATTTAGCTACTCTAGTCTAGCTTGCTGTTTCCCTTCCCGATGTCAAGCTAGAAAGTAGTAAGTTGTGTAATAATATATCCATATATTTTTAAAAACTGACCAAGGTTTTTTGGGCTGTTATCTTTTTTCCTTTGTAGATAAGGTTGTTTGCCGAAAATGTAGTGAAAACTGTAAGACATGTGTTGAATACCAAATCTGCACAGAATGCAAACATGGCTTAAGGTAAGGAAATGATGGATGTCGCTACACACCATACCTGAAGAGGTCTACAAGGTTGTGAATACACAATGAAGAACATCAGATAGCTATTCAACCTTGAATGGCCTTCATTTCATGTGTTTCATCACTGTTTAGTTTGTAATATAGTATTTTCTTCTACTACTGTGTGCCAGCTTGGCTAACAACAGATTTTTAGAGGGTCTTTCATTTTAGGTAAAATAAAAACCACAGTCATGTAGCAAGCTGGCTTCTTCACTTTTTTGACCTACAGTCAAGCATTATTTTAGTAGTAAAGCTGATAAATCGTATTGATCTTTCTGATTCATTCCTGTGATGGTTCGAAAATATTTTCTTATCTATATTGTGTTTCTTCAGACATCCAGTCATTCACTTATCTCAAGTACCTCAGGCTCAATTCTATTACGGTTTAGTGTGCACATATTTTAAACAGCAGTGGGTATTTTTTCTTCATAAGGGGACTTAATCATTCTTGAAACTGATAGGTAAAACCTACAAAGCAGCAGTACACATTTCAGGCTCCTTTATGAATGAAGGACCTTTTGATCCAAGCAGCAAAGGCCAGAAATCTTGTAAAATTCATGATGGAATGAATGCTGGCTTTATGCCACAAAAAATATGAAGTCAGTATTCAGTATCTGTAGGGGGTTCTTGCAGAATATGAGCGTTCTGCAAATGTTTTAACGTGGGGCTTTTACCTTCCATCAAAGTGGATTTTCATTTAGTAAAAGCTGAATGTTGTTTGCCTGTAGGACATCGATAGCTGAATTCCTTTACATTTTTAAAGGAATTCTTATTTCTGTGTATTTATGTTGCATCTAGATTTTCCAAGTGCCTGCACAAGTTTTGCTATGAATATCTATTTTTTTTAAAAGTGACCTGTTGAAAAGGAAATGTGATCTAATCAGAAGGAAAGCATGGATCAGATCAGAACATTGGTCTATTCATACTCCTGTGAAATGCGAGTATCTGCTTCCCTTTTAAAATGTTAATTAATTTGCAATTCATGTTAAGATTTTGGAGAATTTTAATACGCTCAGCATGACCTTCAGTGTAACTGCAAATCCAAATTAGTAAATTAGCTGTCTAGAAGTTCCTATAATGAGCAAATATGCCAGGAGACCAAAGATGACATAGTCTGGGACCTTATAGAACATAGTCTCTATAGAAAAGTTATGCCCACATTTTCTTCATCTTCTGAAAACTGACTTTCCCTATCCATTAACACAAACAGCAGCTTGTATCACCAGTGAAGAAAGTAGACAAGTCTTTTCACTGTGAGGAGAAATCAGAACATTAAAAAAAAACCCAACAGATTAACCCAAACTTAATGTTTTCTTGGGCAATATTAGCAAACTGAGATAGATTTTCAGTAACATTTTGGAAAAATACCATCTGTGTGGGTGTGCCATATTGGTGCAGCCTTGCAGAACAATCATTTCATGCTCCCCAGTTGTTTGAAATTTGCTGCATTTTCTTGACAGAATTATCAGTGGTCATGGCCCTGTGCAGGTCTTGGGAGACCTGGATTCCAGTTCTGGTTCTGTTACTGGCCCATTAAATAAACATAGGCAAATTATTAGTTCTTCCATATGTAAAAACATGATAATGCTATCTGCCTTGTAAAGCACTTTGAGATGTGTGACTGGGGAAAAATAAAAAGAAAGCAGGAGTTGTTAGATATGTTGAATGGCTAATTTATTTATTTTTATTTTCTTTTTCTGAATTGGGACCATATACATTCTTGAAAATTTCCAGTGGTGCTGAGCACACATGTTTGCTGGATCCAGTCTGTAAAACAGGGTTTTCACTCACTCGAGGTAGCAATCCCTAGAGCTGAAGAGCGTATTTAGAGAAAGAAATTGGATGAAAGCTGAAGTTCCACAGAAGATGGCAAACCTGGCAGAAAATTCCTAGCTTAAGGGGGAAAAAAAACGCAACACAACAAAACAACCGTAAACCTCAACAACAAACTGCTGTAAGGCACCTTATAACATGAACAGCATGAACAGCTACTTAGAGAGGAGCACAGAAATGTGACTCTTTATGCTATTTCTTTTTTTCTGTTATTCACTCTTTTGTGCTATCTTAAAAGTGCCCTCAGGGAGAACACCTCCAACTGTAATCTTGACAAATGTCCCCAGCCACGCTGAACTGGCATTCAGTTAGGAGGTTTCAAAGGAAACTGCTATTGCAGAAAGAGGTGGTGATTTCCTTCACCGTGAATCTGTTTTTAACCTGTGCTGTAGCATAATGTCAGGAAATGCTGCAGGTCTTTTCAAGAGAAGCATGAGATCTTGTAAACAAGTCCCTTAGAATTTTTTTTTAATACAATGATGCTGACCCTGTGAGAAATTCCTTGTGGGTAATTGAATTTTACATGCCTGAATTTTTAGTACTCTTTGGTATTGTTCATTTTCTTCCTGTCCACTGCTACTTGGTAGTATGTACAAAAAGTTTGTAAGATTGTTGTCTCTAAATTCATAAAATACTACCAGTGAAGGAATTTAGTGAATTCTAAGGTATTGGTTATTCTTTTATTAAAAGATAATTACTGGTTTGTGCATGACCTTGTTGTCCTCTGTTGCTGTTATCTGCTGAAACACTGTCCATTTTTCCTTTTTATAATAGTTTGCATGGCACTAAATGTGCTATCCGCTGTGAAGAAGGAAAATACCATAACGGTAAAGAATGTGAACCATGTCACCGTTCCTGTGCGACATGTACAGGTACACCACTGACATTTATCTGCATCATTTCCTTTCCTCTATGTTTTTAGCTCTGATTATGTTCTACTACGTCACGCTTACAGTATAACAGGATTGTTTACATGTAAAAGCGTAATTCTCTTGACAGTTCTTATATATATTTTAAATACAGGAGACTTCCTTGGGCTAACATGAAAATCTAAGTTTTCTAATTGAAAATGTGTATAAAAGCTTTTCTTTTTTCTCTTATTTTTTACCTTTCTCCTCTCTCCCCCTGCCATTAGTAGAGTTTATTCTGATTTCCAGTAATGCCCTCCATTTTCTTTCTGGGATGTAATAATGACTGATATATTTTGTGTGACCTTCAGAACTACCAACAGCCATTTCTTTCAGAAAAAGATATACTGAAATTATGTAGTTGTTTATTCAAGCCACATACCTTTATTGCTTGATGCTGCTGTTTGAAAGAAAGGCAGGTAAAAATACAGTCTCTAAAGTCATAAGGTTTTGCCAGCATTAAAGGTGGTGTCTGTTAGGCAATAAGAGGAACTAGCCAGTAATACAGTATATTTGCTCTCTGGTTTAAGGTGCTGGAATAGATGCCTGTATAAACTGCACACGAGGTTATTTTATGGAAGATGGAAGATGTGTGCAGTCCTGTAGTAGTGGTTATTACCTTGATCACTCTACTGAAAGTGGATACAAAAGCTGCAAGAGGTATGATCAGTGGATAATATATGTGTCCAATGTTTGGCAGTATATTAGCTATTCCTGTGTTGAAGAAGATAATGCTTATGAGAACATAACACCACTACTGACTTAAAAGAATTAAAAAACAATCTATTGCATGCTATGCAAATGAAGGAAGAGTGTTTGTTTTGGTTTGGGGTTTGGTCTCTTAGAGTTACATTCATGCAGGTCTTCTAAAAGTGTTTTTCTTATACATATATGTGTGCCCTTCACTTTAAAAGAACCTATAGTGAGAATATATGTAGATATGCGTAAACATGTTTTATATTTATAAATCTGGTAGAGGATCTGCATTTCTCAGTAATAAACAAAAATAGTCAAAATAGTGGGGATTATTACAAGTTAATCATTATTTGTAGGGACCATTCCACAAACATGGCACAAGTGTATCACCAGACTGCTATCCAAAATAGTTCACCTGACTTTGTGTGCAAATGTGTGGATAAATCTTGGACAAGGCTGAGCTGTGGAAGGAAGGGACATTTTTTCCATTCCATTCTTTATTAAGCAAATACCATTTGTTGCCCTTTGGAATCACTTATTATTCACTCACATTGAGTTCACGACCGGAAGGGAATCACCCTGTCTTACAGTTTTACACATATGAAAAAATTTACTTCCAACGAAAATATGATGGAAGCAGAAGGCTGATGAAAAAGACTGGGCAGCAGGTCAGTTGTTTCCGTCCTGTGGCTTTAGCTCATGTCTTGCTGGCATTTGTATGCACGATCAGCTTAATGCTTTTGTTGATTACTTCTGCATAGTTCCAGAATACTAGAATAATACAGCTTTTTAGTATAAAGTGGTTGGAGGAAAGAAGCAGGGGTAGTTAATTACTTTTAATTATTAACAGAGCAGTTGATACCTTTAGAAACAAGCCCTTTGCAATACAAAAGAGGGCTGCTACGATGAGGCCACAAGACCAACTCCTGTCACTGTCTTTCAGATGTGATGCTAGCTGTTTGGATTGCAGTGGTCAAGGAGACAGAAACTGTACAAGCTGTCCAAGCGGCTATAACCTGGACACCGGTGTCTGTGTGGTGGGAACAGTCTGCAAGGATGGTGAGTGAAATTATCTGAAGACATTCATTTTACCACTACTATCTTCTTCTTTTACATGTATGGGTTGGTTTGGTCTATTTCTTTTATTTTGTTACAGTCGTGATTTGAAGCCTACATAAGTTCTGATTTTTTTCAGTCTTATGAAAAGGAGGAAGCTACATTTGCATGTATTAACAAGATTAGTCACATCCACTTTACCTGAATTTTCCTAAAATAATTTCCCCCCTGCCAACAACCTACTTTTCCTTCCTTATCTGTTTTTCAAAAGCCATTGCTTTCAAAAGGTTTTTATCTAAAGACCCTGATGTAATATCAATAGAATCACTATTATCTATTTTGCCACTTTAAACTGTGAAAATGCTGTTAAGTAAAAAGGATTTTATATACCTGTAGTGTTGCTTGAATTATGTGAAAGGGTAATGATGACAAAAGAATTCTGTAATAGGGAGCACCCAATTTATGCTGGAGATTTGAACTTCAGAGAAAGTTCAGATCTCCAATTTCCCTCTGAAAAGCTTTCTGTGGCAATCAAGACAGCATTCTTATTGCGTATGATTGGCATAATTTTTCATGAATATTCATTCCTTTCAAATGTCACAATTACAGAGATATTTAGATAACATCTTGCTTCCCTAAAAATGTTACTATGTGAATTGCTTCTAGATACAGCCCAACAAGTGCAGTCCAACAGGAAAATCATACCAGAACAAAGTCTAGTGTTAAGCCATATGGAAGATACCTGACATCAGATGTACAAAAAGCTGACAATGACTCTTGGCTCCAGCTCATTTCTGCTGGCTTTAGTAAGAGTTTTACCAAAGACATTAAAAAAAAATAAAAAGGAAAGGCTGCAGGTCCAAGTCTTGTTTCCATGGACCTTTACAGCTCCTGTTGGAGTTCAGGCCTTCAGACTTTGAAAAGTATCCTGTTTTTCATAAACTTACATTAGTTGCTGGTCACAAGGCCTTTTCACGTCATTGTAATCTAGAGCAAGTCCAGAGAAGGTGAGATACAGATGGACAAATGAAGAGGAAGTGTAATGCTAGGAGTTTTGACTAACCACCATCTCAATATATTGTTGCAATTGAATTCTGCAGTACAGATATTTGATGTACCAGTTTGGTCTTTTAATATGGCTGGATAAATCTGTCGTCATTTGTACACTTCCAGCTTCAGTCAGATACAAACGTAGTTTGTATCTGGGGACACTCCATCTGGGGAGTAGACTGGGGAGGCTTCATCTCACCGTGGTCTCTCCCATTCTTCAAGGGCAGCTGCCATGAAAGGGAAAGACCAGTGCGTGGGCCTTCAGGCAATTGCAATGCACTGCACAGGATCCCACCGTACAGCACATGTTCTCAACAGACCAAGATAGGCAAGGAGAGTTCAGAAGATTGTTTGTTTGTTTTCTGTTAATTTACAAAGCATAGAGGGCCTCATTTCTTTACCTGACAATAGAGCACTGGTTACTAGTCTCACTAACACTATAGGAATTTCATTTCTGTTGAGAATGTTTTATTCTTTTTCCTTGGTTTGACTGTTTTATTCTTTTAATTCATAACAATTAAGAACAAATTTCTTTGCTGTAAATATCACTGTTTTCTAATTATTCTCTTTCTAATCTTTTTTTCCTTTTCACAAATGGATACCAATCATTCCCTGTCGGACCACACAATATCTCTTCCTGAAAAAAATAAAATAAAAAAATGCTGTTGACTGAAATTCCTTTTGATGGACCAAATTTCCTACTTGCTACCTGCTCCTGAATGGTCTCTTCAACCAAATCTGCCTGTCTGACAAATTAAACCTTCCTCCATTGTACACGCCGTGCTCCCCAAACCTTCAACCTTCCCTTCTTCTCTTGCTGCTGCTCCCTGGAAGCCACGGAAGAGTCCTGGGCCGAGGGAGGATTCTGTATGCTGGTGAAAAAGAACAATCTCTGCCAGCGGAAAGTGCTTCAGCAGTTATGTTGCAGAACATGTACGCACAAGGGGTGAACTGACACCTCCCAGCATCCTCCTGCTCCTGTAGACTTATAGATTAATCTGTATTATTGAAAAAGGAAAAAAGGAAAAAAAAAAAGAAAACAAAAGGAAAAAAAAAAGCCACCTCTCTCTCTCCCTGCCTCTTTGTCTGGGGAGATGGTGAACTGTTTGTTGGAACTTAAATGGAAAAACTACAACACGCCTACCTTTCATAACTGGGTGTCTAGAGCTGAGCATCCAGAATCACAGAGTCAGTATTGTGTGACCAAAGCATTTGATGCCAAAATTAACATTTAACTCATGATTTGATTTCCTGTCAACCTTAGGATTATTCTTGTTTTTGAAGGTCCTTTTTCTTCCCTTTTTTTCCTGCTTCTTTCCCCTTGAGATGTTTAAAGAGTGTTTTAAGAATACAACACAAGTTTACATGGATTAAAACTAAACTATAGAAAAATGTATGCATTAGTCTTTTTTGTGCTGTGTGTATTCACAGGGGGAACTTGAGTTCCTGAGGGGATCAAAAACATCATTAGCTGCAGGACTAAGTTCTGCCCCTTTTGTAACAGTATTTAAAGAAATGAAAGTGAACATTTCTGCACACATCTTTCTTACTTCCTCTGCTGTGTGCTGGTTTTTGTATCACATACAGTATGTATATATGTTTGCCCAAAATGTGGTTTTGGTCATATAAATTTCATTTTTAGACAGCTAGCTTATTAACAGATATGCTAGGATTTTTATTTTATTTTTTTAAATTGTCAAAGCTATTTCAAATAAACTTAAAAAAAAAAAAAAAAAAAAAAAAAAAGGAAGTTGTTCCTGTAGTGAACAAATTCAAAAGATACTACTTCTTTTGGTTTGCATAAGCAAGAGTAATGTATACTCTCGGAAGTCAGAAAACATTGCTAACATGTAAGAAGTATTCATAAATTATTGTTGTCTTGTAACTTTCATAAAAAAGGGGATATTATCATACAGATATGTGGAGCTATTTCATAGTGCCCATATGTATATGCCAGTGTGACTATTTGTGACAGGATGTGTTTACAGGACTGGATTTATAATTGTGCCAAATACATCTCCAGGAATAATTACATATAGGGCAATAAATGAGTGATTCTCTTGATGTACCAGTTGTGTCATGATAAGCCTGAATCTGCTTTTAACTGCTTACAATAGAAATTTTAGCAAGAATACTCTTGCTGAGGCCAATGGAGTTACCTCACTGTAAAACCATCCTGAGTGGTGAGAGAATTGGCTCCCGCCTTTTCTTTCTTTACCCAGGCACATGGCTGACAGTACAAATTTCTGTTTAATATATCTTCAGCTTAACTTAGCATACTGTTCAAAAGACAGTCATTTAGGAGAAAACATAAAATTTAATTGTGAAGATACTGTTTTCAGGGGATAAAACTTAAAATATACAAAGCGTCTTTTTCAGATATCTTTCCAGGACACATAAATAGAAAATGGATTGCAAGGTCTTTAAGCATGTAATTGTTAGAAAATAAAGGGGATCAAAACTGACTGTGGAAGTTTTACAAACAAATTAATACAAACCTATATAGATAATGTGCCACCTTTAGCAGAGAGCAGATAAACTATTACAACTTGGTTTGGTATGACAGGGGGCCAGCCAGCCTCCTTTGGTGCCCATTACAAAATTCCTGATAAACATTCAAATCTGAACGAATTCAACTTGTGCTAGTTTACCTACTAGTCTGGTACTGCCTCATTTCTCAGTATAACGTGTTTAACTAGGACATAATGCTTTCAAAGTTTAAGTTAATATTATATATATATTATATATAAATATATATTCATAATTGAGATTAATTATGTAATGGATTGTAAAGAATTTGTTTGGATACTTACAAATGGCTCTAACACTACTATAGAGAAGAAATTAAAAACTGTTTTCTTTTAAAAAACTGACACATTGTTATATCCAAATTCATTTTCACTGAAAAATACTGTACATGTGTAAAATGATCAGTTGTTATTTGTAAAATAGGGTAGTTCTGTTGTAATTGATATTGGCCAAAATCAATGTTATTCCATATTTTATTTTTTCTATTAAATTAACCTAAATTCCTGTTCTTTTGGTCTGGAAAAACATGTTGATAATCTGTATGTAAAATACCTTTGTTGAAGAGCACAGGTAGCTTTACGGTATACATCACTACATGCAATTCATTGAAACAAATTGGGAGGGTAAGAGTGTTTAATTTTATTGTGGATTTTTTTTTTTAAGTGATGGATTTATGGTTGCACAAATGTCTGGGTTTTGTGGAGAACATCTTTAGTGTAGTAGCAATACAGCTACGTCTGAACCCAAGTGGGTAACATCATCGTCTTCCTCGGACCTGTAAGAGTTTGTGATGAGTCTAATCTCTTGCATGCTTAGTGTTAAAAAGTGAAATCCATAACTACCTGTTGGCTCAGACAGCTTAGGAGGAAGGTTTCATCTTTGCCATCATACTTGCTCATTTACACAGTGGGATACTGATGTCTGTTCACGTGCCAGTACTCACATCCAGTGTACCTCAGATCACAACCCCAGGTTGCCACTTGAGAACAGCAGGATGTCTGTCCTGGCCAGTAAATCAAAAGGGTTCCATGTAGACTCATCTGTGACCCCAGAGTGAGATCCTCCATCAGCATTAGCTGATGCTCACATTCATTTCCCACTTCGTCCCATGACCTGAGTGGAGACCAAAGTGGCAACTTACTCAAGAAGTCATATATTCAGATGATGTTTTGAGGAGGTTCACTGAGGCCATATAAAGAATTTTCTGACAGAAAACACCTTTCAGCTTTAGATATCTCATTGTCCCCATTGGTTTCAAAACAAGGTGTTAGGTCATTCTCATTTGCCCTGTCAATCCTGGGAGTAACATGGGATGGCACATTTTTAGCAGTTGTTTGGTGAGACCACACCTGCAGAAAAGGTTGGCCTAACTCTTACACCAATACCATAGAAAGGCTTCTTTCAGCTCACACCCCGCCTTTATCTTCCAACTGTTATGAGAAATTCAATGAATCATGGTGTCTTTGATAGTCAAGATTTCATCTTCTTTGAGTAAGAAACAGACAAAGAGCTTGTTATAGCTCTGGCCAAAGAAGTGTGCTGTAGAGGGTGTATCCGTAAATGAGCTGTGAAGTCTCATAGACACGTAAGCATAGAACTGAGTTTTAGACTGATAACCAGCACTTTCTGGTGTCAGCTCAGACTCTTTGATCATTTTTATTTATGATGTCTTAATAGCAGTGGCCACATGCAAGCAGAATTTGTAAGCAGCACTATAGTTAGTCCTTGTGCAAGAGGATCACTGCAGCAACAGCATTGCAACTGAAGGAAACTAGTTTGTTCCCAGCTGCAGAGTTTTCTTAAGTGATTGATCATCCCTGTAATTCAATGGTGAGTAGTTCAGTATTTGACACTGTTGCTGGCATGCAAGAGTTATCTTTTTAGGAAGTTCAGAATCTGCTAAGTATAAACAAAGTACTTTTCTCCATCTCTGAAAGGACCATGAATGGCATCAGTCCAAATCTGTTAATTGATTTCTGCTGTAGTTATATCACAAATCAAAAAGCAGTGACAAATTGAAGATGCTCTTCTAGTAAAGACATATTACTTCTGTGGTAAAGTATTTTCCAGTTCATGTCTGCTTAGGAGAATCCTTATGGAATTCTAAATCTAAATGAAAACTAGACACCAACTAGACTTCTTCTTTCCTCAAAGTCTCAAAGACAATGACAGGTTTGATTAAAAAAAAAAAAAAAAAAAAGGAAATCTCATACATGTGCTAACACTATTTTTAACTAGGAAAAAAAAAAACTTAGCATGCCCCAGACTTCTAGAACATCCTGCAGAAGCCTGGTGTATGACAGCATCATTTTATAATAATCCTTTTCTGTGATAGGATTACAGTTTTACTCCCTTTCTAGCTGCAGCTCTCAACCTCAGCCACACACACCAGTGTTGTGGGACCAGCAAATCAGACACCTGCCAAGATATGTTGATGGAAACCTCATGCTTCTGACCAGTAGCTTCTGTAGCTCTTGGCTTAGACCCTGCTTGCCTACACACCAATCTACACTGGCACATCCTGCGTCTTTCTGGGGAGGCTTTGCAAGCTCCCCCTCTGTGAAGAACACTGTTTTCTAATTAAGATTTTCATATGAGACCTTACAGACTACCCCAATCTCCACTGGGATTGCAGCTTTCCAACGTCCTGTGACATTCTGAGCAACCCCTGCTACTGAATATGTTGTGTAATAGGGCTGCTGCTTGTTCTACATTGTCAGGTAATGGCTGTATGAACCTTGAAGACAGTAAACCTATAGACAGAGATACTAGAGCTAAGTACAGCAATTTCACCCATCACTAAATACGACTTGTAACTGGTGATGACCAAGTTAATCTTCTTAATATTCGTATCACAACCAGAGAGAGCATTATCCGTATGAGTGGCCATTTTAGGTAACTATCTGCTGCTTTTTAATGAAATTATTTAAAGAACTGAATGACTGTAAGAAAATCTGTTATAAATTCAAGTTTCCTGTAAAGACATTAAAGTGACTGCTTGTAGGAGTCAAAGCTTTCAATTTGCAGTACAACTTGCAGAACAATAACTCGTCTGTGATCCATTACCATGCCTTATATTTATATTGGGTATGCAATTGTCATGTCATTGGTACAGAATGACTCAAGAAAAGTTCTGCCATTTGATGTTTGTGCATAATATTTTTTAAAAAGCATTAAAAAAGTTTTACAGCATACAAAGAAAAATCCTAGTCAGGTTTTCATCAAAAAGAAACTTACACCAGCAACTTGCACAAGGTTATTCAGAATGTGCAGTTTCAATGTATGAAGGCAAAAAGGTTGAAAATGTATTTTTTATGAAGATTTTGTTTAGGGGAAAGACTGAATTCTGTTTGGCTTAGTTAAACTATCTTGGGAGATTTCAATTTTTTTATTAAATTGGTTATCTGATTATTTGCTACCACCTGTCATGAGAGTGTACTGGGGCTTAATCCTCCGCATTAGAAGGACTAAAGAACTGTGGGTAGCAACACAGTGTCCTTGAGAACAGCGTAAGGCTCTGAACCTTAGAATTACAACCAACCAGTCCTAAGTGCAACCAACAGCTGTATTTCCACCACTGGTTCCACACTGATGAGCAAACAGTATTCAGATCTGTTTAAGTCCTGGGACATACCTGTGAAGTCTCAGACCACAGTAACATTGGGTCTCACTAGGGAAAATGTACTGAAATCCTCAAGATAAAGCCAGAGAGATTGCCAGAGTAACATTCACCTGCTATGCAAGGGTTGCAGGCACCACCACAGAATTGTATTTTAATAGCCACATTCACTATGAAACTATCCTGGAAGGACTTTATTTCTGGATTACAAAGCAATGTTTGTTGAGTAAGAATGGAGCCAGTTCTCACTGCTAGCATGAGAAGTGTGGTCAAGGGAGAGCATATTGTGGTGAGAAGGCTGTGAGCATTTAGAAAAAAAATAATTCCAGTAAACAACAATGCAGCCTCTCAGTGCCTCACCAAAGGCTGGGATTTGTTACATCTCTTTTTTTATGAGCAGCTCATGCGTTTGCTGCCAAAGATGGGCAAGGCACAGCTTAGAAGAATGCCCCTTGTATAATCATGTATCAGTGTTTCTCAGTGTTCGGAGGACACAAGTTCTTCCCATTTCAGGTTTAGGTCTACCCAAATCAAACTACAGAAATCCCATCGACAGGGAAAGGCTCTGTGTGTACAGATTACATACTTCTAGCTGTAAAACACAGGAGAGAGACATCATGCTACCTTGGTTGCCACTGGATTATGACATGTCTTCCTCCAGCATTAAAAGATTCTTATCTTTAATGTACTCCAGGTACAAATAACACCAGCTTTACTCAATGTATACAGTCAGCTTCCACCTTTCTTTTGCATATTTCACAGGAGACTACCCGGTACCAAAGCACTACTATCAGCATGATGAGATATTTTCAATGAGATTCAGGTGTCTCCATTCCACTGCCCTTTAGGAAATTCCCAGCCACTGAGCTTCACAAGAAATTTGAAGCTTTGCAAATTGAGACAGGGAGAATTCCAGCTGGGAAGCTTCAGGAATGGAGAGGCTAAGTAAATTTTTTCCATTGTCAGTCTAAAATTTTGAGACTGCCATGGTATTTCCAACTCCTGGAAGTGAGAAGGGTACAGAACAGTGTTAGCAGTACAGCTCAGGATTGCTCCATTCCCTTTCCCACTTTCTCATAGAAATGCTGTCAAATTTCAGGCTCCAGGTGAGGAGCAGAAAACCTTGCCAGGCACCAACCTTTGTGCTCACATAGGCCAAGGAAAAACCCTGATCCCAGACAGCTTTTACTTCCAGGCATCCACATCATTAGTAGCTACAGAGGTTTTAAAGTTATTTTTTAAATGCTAAAAAAATAATAATAGTACAAATAGAGGTTTAAAGCTGATTTTTTAAATGCTAAAAAAATGTCTTTCTGGAGTCTATTTATGCCCACTCAGTACCCCTGAGGGCTTTGACTTCAGTGAGTTTCTGAAACAACCATTGTATAAATACTACATAGAAATGAAGGAAGAAATACACAGAATAAAGAGAAGGAGAAAATCCCTTTTTGTCAGCAAAAAAGGCAGCTTTGGCTAATGTAAATATTTTTATTCTGCAGGGGAAAGAATAGAGGGCTGTGTAAGATAGTGTGGTTGATAAAGCTGTTGCCTCTCTCCTGCCTGTCACAACCAAAGCTAAACCTGAGGCTCTGTGTGATCTCAGCTAATCCTGCAACAAAAGGATCTTTCATCCTAAAATCATTATACCCCACTCAGCTCTACACACTACTGTTCAGGGAAGAGATGTTCAGCCCTTTTCAAGTTTCTGCATTGTCCCTTGGCAAAAGGGGGAGATTCGGTGACTTAGGAGCCAACATCCTAATTTCAGCCTTCAGGTTTGTCACTGCCCAAAGCACTTTTGAAAAGACGACTTCCAAACCTGAATCCCTCTCATCATCTCAAATTTTATACCCCAAAGTTTTGTTTATGAAGGATGTCTTCTTTATCCCTTCTGCACATCCAAATAGGAAGGCAGAAATTTGGTCAATGTGTAAAATGAGTGAGGAAGAATAATTAGCAGGAGAATGAAAGCTGAAGCTAGACAAATAACTGGAAACCAGGCTCAAATTTTGTATGACTGCCTAAAATTTGGGGGGAAATAAAATGTCCTAACATCTTTAAAATGGAGACAAGATTATTTCAGGGACCTGTAATCTATCAAACATTAAGGTTTTGGGCTAAACAAAGAAGTAGCTTCAAGAGGAATCCTCAGGGTGAACTTTAATGGCTTGTTATATGGAGGTTAGTCTGTATGGCCTTAAGCTTCATGGATAAATATTTCTCCAGCAAAACTCAAGGGGCTGATCCCACAAGCCAGCCAAAACAAGATGTATCAAGGCCAAACATGGAAAAAGCATGGAGCTCCTTAAGACTAAATCCTTTCAGTCCTCACTGCTTATTGATGAAAAACAATTCTGATCAATGTTTCTTTATCTGCTCTGTAAAACTTTTGTAACCCATGGATTACACGTACAAAAGCCCAAGTACAAAATCTGTATCAGGTTCCCATGAAAGTAAATGAGCAAAAGGAAGAAATAAGGTCATTTTTTCATTGGCTATAAAGAAAAGCCACGGGGGCAGTGCTATAGAAGATAATCAATGAACATTTTTAAGTTAGATAATGTGATGTTTTGATTAAGAAAAATAGGGAACTAACCCATGACTTGCAGTGACTAAGTCCCATGGGAGAGCTAGAAGAGAAAGATTCGTTTATGACTGCCAGCACACAAAACAGTGTTATCTCCATGCATAACTTAGAAGGATATTCACACCCTCATTCAACTGGTTTCCTGAAATACCATGTGCTGTCAATGAATGGCATAGCTTTTGGAAAGCAAGAGAAAAATAGTTAACTAAAAATAGTTAAGCTGTACACTTAACACTGCTTATGCAGGGACATAGCAATGGCCTGGCAAGTATGACAGTGCTCTAGTCTGAGACTCAGACTAGAATTCTAGTTTGCTGACACCCTAACTTGTCAATCTCACTGCAATTCACTTTTTATTCCTCCTTAATGGGATTTAATAGTCCTTACTTCATTTTAAAATGCATCATATGAAGTGACAGGAACTAAGCCCAAGTGTGCAGTTCTCATATACAGCTAAAGACATTTCCAACTAGGGACACTAAAAATTTTGTATTAAAATCCTCCCATTATGAGGCATTATGTCGTTAACATAGCCATATTTCTATAATACCTTCAGTTCCTGTTTGTTGGGGTTTTGTTTAAACAAGGTAGCAAGGTAACAGAATTGAGATACAAATGAAGGTCAAATATGGGAGGATCATGACATGACAGCATTGCCTGATTGAAGGCGTAGCTGAGACAAATTGCTGAGAGTATTCCCCCTGTACGTATGTTGGACAGACAACAGATCTAAATATAGATTAAAAAAAAAAAAAAAGGAAAGTTGAAGCTTTGGTAACTAGTATTTGTCTAGCAAGATTTGTAAAGAAATATTTTGCCGACAAGGAATTATGGCAAACAGTTAACCTAACATGTGGAATACTTTAAAAGTCTTCTTTAAAGTTGCATTTCACTGTGAACTCCATGAATATACACTAAAAACTATTTTGTTAACATTTAGTGGCAGAGTTACAGTTTTAGATGTGACTTGCAATTCAGACGGCCTGATATGCAAGTATTTTCTGGTGCACATTCTTATAATAGTATGCTTTAAAATGCTTCAGCTTGGAGGATAAAGTAAGAAGAGAACTGGTCTTCCTGGCACTGCTCCAGCCCAGCTGAAATGAATTACAGCACTTCCAATGAAAGGCGTAACAAAGAAATAATAAAAACCTTTTAAAACTAAGCACTTCTACCATGTGGGAAGGATTTGATTTGGCATAGCTGAGGTGTATGAATTAGTAGCTCAGGTCTGATGAATTAGCAGCTCAGGTCTGATGAATTAGCACAGAGGCAGTGAGGGCAAATAAAGGGAAGGACTGGAGAAACAAAAACTTTTTCTAACATGTATCACAAAACAACATCAGAGAAGCCTTTATTTAATAACATTGGCCTGATGATGTAAAGCCAATAGAATAAAGCACAAAGCCACCAGACATGTAATAGGAAGACATTCCAGATACTGCATTTTTTCATGACCGTGTATTGTCCAAATACATGTGTGTGTGTATATGTATATGTATTAAATTATATTTTAAAATCTCATGGCATTCTATGTTATACCCTCTGAATACATATTGCAAAGGCTCAAGAAGTCTACATTAAACAAATCTGTCAATGGCTTGATGATCTACCAGACAGCAGGCCACAGTCTTTTTTTTTTTTCTAGTAAGCAAGAATTATAAATACTCTGTATTGTGATAGTTATTCATTAATACAACATTTTATCTCAGTAATATCCGGATAAATTCAGAATCCTGCTGAGTTCAGTGTCAAACAGCTATACAATTCATACTGTTTTTATCATCAGTCATTTATAAAGTATCACACAAGATACAGTGCTGCAGTGCCGAAAAGCTACACCACTTCCACTGAATTATGTCAATTTGCATACGTCAATACGCATATGACAATATGCAATTCAAAGTTTTGCCTATATGGGCATGTGTGGTGTTACATAGATGCATGTAAATACATACATATACTGAATGCTTTTTGATAATGAGAACAATAAAAATGTGTGAATGTGTATGCTTACACATACTTGTTTCCCTGATCTCATCAAGAGACTGTTCATTTGCTCCTGGTTCTGAGCTTCTTCCCAGTTAGCACTGATCCCAAAGCAGCCTCTGAGGAGCACTGTCTTTGTGTTTCATGTGGCTCTGTCACTGGCTTTTGGCTTGCCTTTTACCTTTTTGCTTCCTTCAGGAGACACACAGCCTTCACAAAATGAAAATTGTTATCTTTACCTACATTTTGTGTACCTCAGCTTTCTCCCACTGTTGGCTGGACGTTCCAGTTGGTATGCCTTTATAACTATACTGTTCCCATCCCCTTAAGCATAAGGGCTATCCTAGGTTACATCTCATACCGGAGATTTCAACTATTGTAAAATTTGTTAATACAGATTGATAAGGAGTAGAAAACTCAAGGGACAGAGAATGTAAATTGCTGTATTTCAGAATATGTTTCTTTCCTACATCATTTTACACTTACAGCAATAGTTGCTTATACAGTGCATTTGCTTTTCAGTGTAAGGAACTCATTGTAACTGAAAGCCAAAACCAAGTCATTCCACATTTGTATTGTGACTCTTAAAGCTCACCATGTTTGCCAAAACTGTTTTTCCCTCCAGAAATGTAAGCAAGTGGAAAGAGTTTCTCCATGTTGAAGTATCCATTGAAACTTCAGGGTTTATGGATATTTATTTATATTTATTATATAGGAGTATCTGCCCAACCTCCTCTGTTACTTATGAATGAAGGAACAGCCAATTCTTTCAAATATAGACACTCAGAATAAATTTTCCCATAACAAATTGACATTAAAAAAAAAATCTTGAGCTTTATAAAACTGCATGATAAGCTGGTTTACTGTCTCCACACAATGATGCACACAGATATGGTATTCATGCTACTTACCTAATTAATACTATAGCTTACCTGTTTCTACCAATAGTTTAATTAATATTTAGTGAATAATGAAGAAAACTTTGCTCTTTGGTGCCACAGTATTTAGTACTGGAAGTATTTATATCCTTATCGCAGTTTTAAGGTAACAAGTCATATATTTTTCAAGTCCAAACAGGCACTTAGGCTCCAAATTTTCATTCAGCCTAAACAAGAGCCTAAGTTTTTTAAGTGTGGAGTCTTACAGCAGCAACCTTGGAGGATAAAAGATGCTGTAGCTGGAGGTTTGGAAAACACCAACATGCCTCTGACTAATAGAAGCTGTCCTTCTCCTCATGTAACATACCCCAAACCCATGAAAGCCCACTCTTTATGCTGCAGTTTGCCATGAGAAGCATGTTGCAGCTCCACCAAAGAACATTAGGTCATGAATACTCCTAGGTAGCACTGGTTTTGATATAACTCTCCCTGGTGAATCTTAAAGTCTCCCATTACTTCAACTGATGCAAAAAAATAGCATTAACCTGAACAAGAATGACTCTATCAGAGTCACATGGAAAATATTCAGTAAATAAATAAATAAAAAAATAAGAAAGTAAATAAGGACTAGAAACTACTAATTCTGAGTATGCTGGTTCACCAAAAGACCCAGTACTTGTTTTCCTGATACTACAGGGAAATGTGCTCATTATGTTTTCCAATCTGGATTTTTGCCTTTTTTTTTTTTTTTTTATGTGAGATGTTGATCTGAAATAAACTATTTTTTTTCTGCCAGGGGAATATCTTGATGATTCCCAAAAATGTCAGTTGTGTGAAGCATCCTGTCAGAAGTGCATTGGACCTGAGCCAGACAACTGCATCAGCTGCCCACTCACAAGGTAATTGTCTCCCAGCACAGTGTAGCACAAAGACCTGGCATCATAATCTGGAGAAATGGCTGTATGGTCTTTAGCACTAGCTTGTAGCCTCAACTGAAGAAGCAAGAAATGATAGGGCAAACAAAACTAGGGCAAGTGAGAAAACAAGTGTTATCTGAACAAGATAGTTCGCTACATGTACAGCTGACATTTAGCCAGATGATTCCCACAGATACAAAAAGATTTAATATATAGAACAGTCTTTCTTTCATTGTCATCTTCTCAAAATCATGATTGCTAGAATCACAACAGTGACATATTTAACAGCTAGAGTCTAGGACATCTGTAGTTGTACACAGGTATAGAGTTTGGTACAAGACATGAAAATGGACACTGAGGCTAGCAATCACCTAATTCAGAAGATATTCATAGCACCTAAGCTTTGCTCCCTAACAAAGGAGGTTTACGTTAGGCTGATTTTTCTAAGCTGCCGCAAGATGTGACTAGAAACAGCAAGAAGGTTTTCTGCAGGACTCTGCAGAGCAGAGGCTTATGTTTAGGACATCTCACACCTAATCCAAGAGTCTGCTGCTTTTAAACTCACATCCTACCAATCATCTTTATTCTCACACTGACAGCTCTGGTTTTCTTGTACTGGATTTCATTGTAGCCAGCTGATATTTACTCCAGTATGAAATCAGAATCAGATCCTGTAAGGCATAGAAAAAAATATCCTCACTCAATCCTGCAATTTACCCTGCAGATATCTATGGTATGACTATGCAAATGAAAGACACACCAGGACCAACTGAGTCCAAAAAAATTAATCACTAAGAAAACATTATTAAATTAAGGTGTATTGTGTCAGAAATGGCATTAGCACAGGAACTCTGGACAGAATTTTGGGCTGAGGACTGGATTTATCTGATTCACAATTGCATTTAAATCAGATTGTCTGTATTTCCTTGCAATCTATTTTGTGAGCTTTACACAGAGATATTTGCAAAACAAAGAAGGTAAAGAACAACATCATTAGGCAAAACCACCTAGGTGTTTGCAGCAATGAGGTCTCTGATCGTTTGGAAGGGTGATGTTCTCTCTCCCATAACAAATCCTCTGACATTTTTCAATTTTGGTATCTAAGGTTTATAAAAGCTTTCTGTGCTCCTTTGCACATTATGAAAGCTATTAGAAAAAGTCATATTAGCATGGCCAGCAGTAAAAGAAATAATAACAAAGAAAAATCTCATTCAGAGGCAAAAAAGTAAATCCTTCCAATGGACATGATTCATTATGTACCTGAAATAGACGTATTTAATTGAAACAGAATCCTAAATCCTGTTGCTCTTGAGAGCTTCAGGTGGTGTCTGGTTTAGACAGAGTGGCCAATAGATAATACAAATCAGCAGAACTGCTTTCCTGCAGGGGAGTGCCTTTCCTCTTTGAAAAGGATGAAAAGACATGGGGAGAGGAATTACTGAAAATAAAGTGAAAATGAAAACACTGAACAATCCCTGTACTTGTGAAAACTCAGCAGTAGATGTCACCTTATTTCATTTCAAAATCACTGTCACACCATCTTCTTTGGCAATGCAAAATGCAGTTACCTGTTTTTTAAAATATATGGAATTGTAGTATTTTATATTTAGTATGTAGCAATTTTGGTACAATTGTAGCAAATTGTAGAATTTGTAGTATTTTGTCCAAACCAATTTTCACAGAATTCCTCATCCATCTGTTTACTGTATGTTTATGCTGCAAAGGTTAGTGACAAGATCTGACCTCCCGGTGTCTTCCATAAGGGGCTCTATAAAAAAAAAAAGAAAAAAAAAAGAGAGAGAGAAAAAATGTACTTTTCACCTGTGTGAGCTGTTTGCAAGGACGGCTACCTTTACAGTCAGAACAGGTAGTAGAACACAGTAATATTCACATGTCATGTAAGTATAGCCCTGCTACCTTCAGTACTTCAGTCACATTGTCCTATTTTCACAGAAACCAACCTGCATAGGTTGCAGGCTGGTTTCTGTGAAATTAGAAAATCTTACTGAAATCTTAGTGTCAGACTCCAGAGCAGAGATACATCTTTGCCAAGTACTTTGTATACACATAAAAGCTTCTCTCTGATTCCCTCCAGCAGCCTGCCTTGAGCCTCACAATACTTTTTAATCAATTCCTAAGTTTTCTTTGTTAAATGAATTTCAGGAAGGCTGTTTACATGATGGCCTATTCTTGTGTTTTCACACTTCATATAAGGCTAGACTTTTCCAATCATGGTAAATTTTAAATAGTGTCAAAGAATATTTGACAAAACTGATTTTAAATTTTGCAGATACTTTTCTCCTCTTCTTTCAGAATAAATCTGATGGTGACCATAGCAATTCAAATTTATGAAGGCATATTGCAGGCATTTTCTAACGCCATTGCCTGTGTCCAAGGAAGCATACACCATCTTAATGTTATAGAAAACCTATTATTCTCTCAGTGTACAGACAAGCTGATAGCCTCAGAATCTGTACGAAGATCCTGAATGGTGCTCAGCTTCTCTAAAAATTGACTCCCAAGTCCTCAGATACCAGACTGGTCAAAATAGTTACACATAGAAGAAAATATTGTCAAATTCTAGGCAACTTGTTTTATATTCTTTTAATAGTCATATCTTCAGTGATGCTTTTCTAATTTTTTTCCAAACAGTTTAAAACACATAGACATTAAGTAGCTGTGAAAAATGGACCAGAAATTTTAATCAGACAAAAGGATTCTGTAGCAAATATTTCATTACCTAGTAAAAAGAGAACATCTAGCAGCAAAACTTCTAGGTGTTTGCAGATATGCAAGTCTAAATAATACAGCTCCTAAAGGCCAAGATTCAGATAGATGTTTGACTTCATGTACAAAGTCATTTTACTGAAGCCATAGCACTGTTCACAGGAAACCTTTAAAGTAAAACTAATAAAAAACTTCAACAGATAAATCATTCCTTCACAGAGAAAAACTAAGTCTTCTTTTCCTTCTGACATAAGTGAGGACAACAGTGATTGTGGTAGAAGGACATCTAGGTACACTATAAAAAGTGATTTTTTCTCAGAAAAATCTAATCCCTGAAGGATAAGATCCAGGTTCAAAATCGGGTTGACTTTATGCTTAATAAATGCTATAAATAAGATCAGGAAAATGAAAGAGTAAAGCTCAAAGACTCTTGCAAATAAAGTGAAGGGAAAATATTTTGAGTTTCTTGTTAGTTTCTATTAAACTTAAAGAACAAGTAGATGCTAAACTTGTAATTATGCCTCTCTGCCTCAAAAGAGTCTTTGATGATGGTCGCTGCATTATGCAATGCCCCAGAGGAAAGTTTGAATTCAAAGGACAATGTCATTTGTGCCATCATACCTGCCTGGACTGCAGTGGAAGCGAACCTAACAAATGCACCACTTGTGGAACAGGTAAGAAAGATTTCCTTATGCAGCCTTTTCCCCTTCCTTGGCCTCCAAGTTCCCTTTCCCCTCTTCTCTTACAGTTAGAGCCTATAATATAAATAGTGCCTTTGCTACTGATCTGCATCATAATCTTGTTTTAACCCTGAAGGGATTTGGAACTCCATTCATCTTTTTAAAAGTACAAGAAAACACAACTCTGCATTGTCCTTGCATCTTTATGCATTTCCCTTGGTCTATTTTGAATAGGAGCTGTGTTAGCAGAAACAGAAAGTGTAGCACAGTAAAAAAAAGGGACAGAAAGCCTGCATAGGCTGCCTCTGGAAAAGAAAGCTCCATACATGCCTCCCTCAGCCTCTACATAGTATGTCCTACACTGAAACGCACAAGCAAGCAGAGTGCTTTTCAAAATGTCTGGGGAAGGTGAGGAAACAAGCCACCACAGACTGCTGTGTCCTTTCAGCTGGGAAAATGAGGCATGCAAGGAGGAGCTTACCACTGACATACATAAAAAGTCATACTTTTTGACACATTTTTATAGAGCCTAGGTTGAGAGAGAGGGTAATACAGTTAAATTTCTGGTTGTTCAGAAAAGTAACTCCTCTCCTCTTGAACCTCCATTTTAAAAATTATTCCTTCTTGCCTCTGTAACATCTGACGAATTAAGAACTTGAAGATATTATATACAAGTATGTGTAGCTAGCCTGAATTGCCACTGGAAATGAGTAGTTAAGGTTTAACTTTCAATTCACTTAATAAAGAGGAATTTTTGTTGAGCTTTTTCTGAGAAATCACAATGGATCCACAGCCTTTTTCCTTTCAGCTGCTACCTCCATTTCAGTACTAGTCATTAATGGCCCAGGCTTTATTTTGTAATAAGTGTCTAGATTACAAGAAAACACTAAAACAGGTGGCATTAATTTGATGATGAGATTGACTTTCTCACTTTCGGAAATGTGACTTAGTAGATGGAAGTTTCAACCAGTTCTTCAAGTCCAGCATGCCGGAAAAGTTGGTGTAATTGTTCCCCAAGTCTCTCCGTATAGTGGACAGCAATATAAATTTCTGTATTTCTGTATATCAGGAAATGAAGACACTGATGAGAGTCACACACTGAGGAAGCTAGAAAAGATCATCATAAGGATTTTCACATGAAAATTGAAAAAAAGTCTGACTACTTCTGCTATGATGCAGCAATTATTCCCTATTATAGCTGCTTCTTTGTTATGTTATGGCTGTTTCAAAAACAAATTATCATAAGCAAATTCTTGCTTTTTAGGTAAAGCAATCAAACACACTTAGCACACTAATGTTGCAGAACAAGGAGTGTGGAGTCATAGGTGTTTTCACAGGTTTCATTCAGAAGGATTTGAGGAAGAGAACTCTCTTTTCCATGCACTAGAGAATGCTAGTTCTCTGATTGCATTTGCACATGACACGCATTTGCTATTCATATTCAAATCTAAATGAGTCCAGAGTCTAGCTGTGATGAGGATGAACGATACAGATTAATCTACTATAGAAACAGACTGATCACCACAGGTGAAGTGGACATCTTTGCTTTCTTAATGGAAATTCTACATGGGCATATGCAATAAAATATGTCCACTGCAAGGGAACTCAGTAATGGAAAACTCTTAATCCTTATTTTTTTTAGATTGATGGATGTAAATAGTAATTATACACTAGCATGACATCTTAACATGTCATATATCTCCAGGAATGAGGAAGGTTTGAAGTCCTGAATCTTTTATATATTTTAGCTCATCTGGTGTAAATCTATGCACATCTAGCAGTGATCAGTATCAATTCTCATCAGCTGCATCACTGGCACTTCATTAAGACAATTCTTATGCCCAGTTTTCCTCTGTTGCTGACACTATTTTCCTATTTGTTTGCCACACAGATAGAAGAGGGAATGAACGTTTCCTGTATCACGGGGAGTGCAGAGAGAGCTGTCCTCCAGGTCACTACCACTCAGAGCATATCTGCATGGCTTGCTTTAGCCACTGTGAGGTATGCCTGAACTCCAGCCACTGCAAAAGATGTTTCAGAGGCTACTACCTTACTCAAAATACATGTCAGAAGCATAGGTGTAGAGAAGGTAAGTATCCTTCAGTAGGAGTTTACAAATATTCTGTCTAATTTGTTTCAGAAATCTGGTTAAGCATTTTGGTTCCTGTTTTGTAATATACGATCACACCTGATCCTGAGGTCCTTAAATTCCAGCTCTGATTCCCTTCTAATACCATGTTAATGTAAAATAGGAGTATTTTCTGCAAATTAACTGGCGTTACACCAGGACAAATGAGAAAAGAAATTGCGGTGAATCCTTCTCCTTTTTGGATTTGGATAAAGCTTATTTCCAGGAACCTTGCTAAGTGCTTCCAAGTGCTGGGCTTCTATTAACTAGAATTAACCCAAACTGTTGATTTGTAAAACGCAGGTGAGGTGGAAGATCCTGACTCTGAAGATTGCCTACCTTGTTCAGACGGATGCCAGAAATGCAAATTGGGTAAATATTCCCTTTATGAGCCTTTATTCTTACACCTAAGGTAGGAAAAAACTATTCCTCCTCTCTCTCCGGTCATGAACCTATGTGTATGCTGCCGAGCTATTAGTCATTCCCACATTCTCTCACTAAGGAAACCGTATTTTTTCACAGAGTATTAATTTTTTAATACCATTTCTAAATTCTATCTCCATCATAAATACAAATTCTTTTTTTTTTTTGTATTGAATTATCTATTAATCTTTGCTGTACTTTTTTTCCTGCTTGAATGTCACAGTCAGGCTGAGAGATTTATTGCCTTTCTGAAGCTATTATCAGATGCAGAGCTTTATCATAGATGTTCATTTTTTTCAGGCCTGGTAATAGATCATTAGCTCATGCTTTTTTTTAAAGAAAAAACATTTTCTTTAAGGAAATAGACATACGGACAGATCTTAAATTTCATTCAAGAGCAAGTCATCACAATAGCAATGCTATCGCCCTATAAGAAACACTAAAACATTGATCCATTTTTTCATATGGGATTGAAAAAAAAAAAAGTTCCTGCTCAACATACTATGATGTTAATAGAAAGTTTGTTGTCTTCAAACAAATGCCATTTAACTTGCAGAACTTGATTGATTCTGTATCACAACAGCCCACCTTGACAGAGGATTAAAACTATTCAAAAGACATCGCAGTTCATCATTTGCATTGTGTTTACATAAAGAAAATTTTATTTCCTCTGGCTATATGGACAGAAGTACAAGTACCTCAAGACTGAGAGGTACTCATTCTGAGGGTGTACCCTCATTCTGAGAGGTACCCATTCTGCCATCAGAAATGTAGTCTTCACTTATGACCCCTTAGACAAATTTCATCTTAAGAAAGCACAGAGTACCTAATAAACCTAAGCTTTACATTTTTTGCAGCAAATCTAGAGCAGGTCACTGATCCATAGATAATTATCTGGAAGTGCCACTTGTTAAAAGAAAAGAACAAATTTAGCTTGCTGTATTTCCAAAACCATTTTTTTAAGTTCAAAACTTAGACACTACCAGGACTATACACCCTCTCTCTGAATTCAGACAGAATTTCCACAGACAGAGGAGCTCATACTGGACCCCCTGTTTTCTCCTACTTGCTCCACCTGGGGCCTAGTGTAACAGGCACTAACACCAGTACACAGAGACTGAATGTTGCCATACATTCAGAGCAGAGTGGATAGCAGGAACTCAAGTCAAAGTAAACTATGAAAGTACCCCATGAGAAAAAAATTATAAAAAACCAAAAAATTTATTCCCATCACTCGTCACAATCATTTTTATGTTCTTTCTGTTTTCGTGTCAACAACACTTTTCCCTGGGAAAAAAGACATAAATGCTCATGCATACCAAACTTCTGAAAGGATTTTCATCCCATACTATTTTTGACCAGTCATCCTATCTAATATGCCATATCATAAAACACCCTATGTCTCTGGTGACCAGACATTCTAAATGAATGCAGTCAAGCCTAATGCTTTTCTCTATGACTATACCTGGAGCTTTCAATACTGCTGAATGAAGAGTTGGAGGCACCAATTTTTAACATGATTGCAACTATACCGTGGTCTTTTTTTGTATGGCATGGTATCTAGAGTCATGGAGCTGTCTGCTTGCTTGTATGGAGTAAAAAGAAGGAAAGCTAAGGGAGAGAATCTATTTCAGTACCATTTTTTGTTGCTGCTACTGGATATTACTTTTCTATAGTAATATTTTCGGTGCTTTACACAATACGTGAAAAATTTTTTATATCTCTTCTGCAACTGTTAAGTGCCAATCATTGCTTTGAATTAGGGTGAAATGCACTACAAATAGAAAATTCTCTTAAAAAGAGTCATTGCAAGCAACTCAAGGGCTCATTTTCTTTGTATATGAGCTTAATAAGAAGCTCTTACGTAAGACTGCAAGAGTGTTCGTCGGCAGCTGGCATAGAGAAAACGGAGCTTGTACTCATTTACCTTTGTTCTCAGATCACTCATCTCCTAAATATTAATCATCCATAATATTCACTGCATATTTACCCTCAGGCTCTTTCAATCAAAATTCTGATTTAGAATAGGCTTTTCAAAAGCTTCAAAGATCAACAGAATGGATGCAGGTAAAACAAAGATTGAATTAACTTTCACTGCTGAGTAAAGTCAGAAGTATTAAGATGCCAGAGCTTGGTAAGGGGCATAATATAAAGTAAATTCTTTGGTGGTTATGATACATATATTATTAAGAGTCAAAGAGATTAGTTTAATGCTAGCTCTATTTGGAACAGAAGCACAGCCGTGGGCCAAAAGGAAGATCCCAAGCAGCTTCTGCAAATTACTATGTACTCTTGAAGTAAAGGCATGACCTATAAACTTCAAACTTAGAATGATTCAGATAGAGATGTTGTTTGCTTGTATTTATCCTCTTAATATTCTATGAGTTTTTGGGCATATCAATAACTTAATTTATAGATAAGATGAGCAGAGTAATGGGTTTCTCATGTCTTGTCAGAAAATTGATATATTTAAGGACTTCTGTAAAAAATCAGCTGAACTGCCTGTCTCTTGGAAGAAATGGATTATTTTGAAAGCTATAAGGAAACTGCATTGCAATAAAAGTAACTTCAAATAGTAAAATTTCAAGGTGATAAAATATGGAATGTGATACATTTAGTTTCACACCTTTATGGCTTCTCTACAGACGCTTTTTAAAATTAAGCAAATGATTTTGCAGTCTCTGTTTGTGTTATCTTCCTTCCAACATCGCTGAGGAATTTAATCTGGATAAGAACTGTAGAGCAGGAGGAGGAAAAGTGTTCCAACATTATGAACGCTTCTACTAGAAGGGCAGCAGAAAGGTTTGGGGAATGCTGTATTTAAAAAATAGGGGGGGAGAGAAAGTAAAATGTGGTAAGCACAGCATTTGGAACCAAAATTGTATAGTTCACATACTCAAAAGTAGTTCTTCATACACAAATGTAAACATATTTTGTGCATATTTGTGGATCTGCAAAAGACTTACCTAGAGAAAAAATCATCAGGCACCTGCTCATTCTGAAGTCCTTAGAGATCATTTGATATAAACTGTAAGAGGTAAAAATACTTAACTTCAGTTTACACTGAATGCAGGGCCACTTATAGAAGCTATATGAATTTAAAAAGGAATATTAGACCACAGTGACATTACATTGTAAACTGGGAGCAGCAAATTGCAAGTGGTTCTTGTACTATCGACAAATTACAGAGGTTAATTGAATTTTTTTTCTTTTTCATAGACACACATCTAATTTTAAGGACAGATATGCATGTGAACATACCTGCATTTTTTCCCTCTAGCCTGAGAGACAGGTAGTTTTTGGCCAAAAACTTTTTTCACAGGGCACCAAAGAATAGATTAAACCACCACCTGCAGCCGTGGGCAATGTCATCCTGCTTTCTGCAGACAAGAAAAGATTTACTCTCTTTTGGCATGATGCCAGATGCCAGCAGAATAGAAGAAGTAGTGGAGCCAGACTGTGTAGGAAATATCTCTTCTTGATGAGTAGTGACCCTACAGAAAGATTGAGACATGGGTATCATACTTCTATATTGGTTTGATACTTCACATCCCATGTCAGACATTTTACACAAAAAAGTAAAACCTACCCAGTAAGTAACACTGCAGGTTATTGTTCACCAGGCACGAGGATTCTGAGGTGGAAGATTGACGGTGTTTGTAATATTTTCTGTGATGCTCAGGGAATGAAGTAAAATCTGTCTGTTTTCCTCCCAGTTGGGACCCGGTCTTGGTTTAGGCCTTCAGTGTGGCAACATGTCTTTACTGTATCAACACTGAATGTCTAAAGGCAAAGATGGAAACTGTCAGAAAGACTTAATCAAGGATACACTAGTCTTTGTAGTTTAAATACAGATGATGCTTTCTTTTAAATTCTGGTGATACTTTTCTTTCTGATTCACTTCATTAATTCAAAGGCTGCTGGTATTTTAGGGAAATAAAGAACCTTTAATGCTCATGGATACCATTTTGCATGCAGACACTGTCACATCCTGGGATATGTAATAGATAAATGGCCTTAGCCTTAATCCCTAAAGGATTTATGGCTTTGTGTACACAGTGTCAAAACAATGACTATGTGCAGGAGGGTTCATATCCCTACCTTCTTTTGCCCACATGCTCTTGAATGCATCTGACTGCCTGCTGCCATATAAGCCCAAATGGCATGCTCAAGCTTATGGCATCCCATGACATCTGAAAGGCAGACTCTTGCCTTGACATTGAAATCTGAAGTGAGAGTCAAGGCAAGGCAAGACTTAAGGGTGACTTTAATATGCATGTTTAATCCTTAATTCTTACAAGCTTCAAATATATTCGTACTGCTGTAGAAGGAAACACAAAACAAAATAGTACGGACAAGTCTCTAAGAAAGTGTGCTGAATAAATTTCAAGTCCATAGTTCCAAGATTATCTTTATGACTTTGGTACCTCAGGTCTGATAACTCAATTTTGGACACTCCGAGACTACTTTCTGGAACAGCAATGAGCTATTGCTCCCTTTGATGCAAATAAGTCCATGGGAACTGCAGGTCTTCATCACTCTGACTATCAGGCCATGATTAAATTTTAATGACTTGCCTTCTGGTGGGCACAGGCATCAGAAAACACCATGAAATCTATAAAATTAAATCCAGTAGTCTCAACAAAGGCAGCTTTTGAAAGAGAAAGTTCTGCTGAAGCAACATTAGGAGAAGGATTTTCTTTGTACCATAGTGGCTTCTACCTTCCACCTCTTAGTGTAAGTTCACTTACTCACAGATTTAGATCACTTCAAAATAATACCATATTTTCTCCAGATTCTTAAACTTGTAATAAGTTTCCAAGTTGCACTCATCTCTTTAGAAAGCCATTGACTATAAGCCAAAGCTCAGAATTAAAAGAAAAAAAAAAAAACCACAAAAGAAACCCTGCAGAATTTGAGTCACTGAAAATAATTATTCTAAGAGAATTTCAGAGTCAATACAACAGAAGAACATAACAATCCTGTTATTTGATATGTCTATAATACAACACATGAACCAACATGTTTTCTCAGACACCGTCAGCTATCTCTTTCTAATAATACAATTTGCATTACCCCTTCCTAGTGAACACACACAGAATATGATTATTTATGAGGGTGATAAATGACAAACTTCTCCTATGTGCAATCTCTACTGACTTGCACGTGTACATTTCACAAGTAGAAACTGCCACACCATTGACCAGTAATGCTAAGTATGTCACCTAGCTCATTGAGGAGATCATTGAGGACCATTGGTAAATCCATAGGAATCAACAGGATAAATATTCCTCCCAGAAGGGATTGTGAAAGCCAGGCATTCACCCAAGTTGTCTGCCTTCCTGCCAGTGTCCTCCCAAGAAGCCACATATTCCCAATTCGATTCTCATTCACCTATTTGCACATTCACTTCCACTCACCTCATTCAACTTGAGAAAGTGTGACATGTTATGATATGAGCACTTCTCAGGGTTTCCCAGAGGTTACCTCTTCAACATGTAGCACAATACCATGTATATCACATTTTGACCCATCCAGGTCTCTGCAGAGAACAGCACATGGCTTTTTCAACATTTGCACCAGCACTATTTTCAGAGGTTAACACTGAGAATAAAGTGCTTCTCAGTGATGATGCAAAGTGAAGAATGTTCAGAATAGCCATCATGCTTTTCTTTTCTCTTCTCTTTCAAATATACCTTACAAAAAATACAAACACTGAGAAACCCCAAAAGCTGTGCCCGTGCCTACAAAACAGGTATTTAGGTCCAAGTGTAGCTTTTCGTTTCAGCAAGTCAAAGCCTGAGCAACTCTCAAAGTTTATCCAGAACTTAACTATTTAGTTTGGTGTGGGTTATAAGGTCTATGTACAAACATACATCTAGAAAGGCAGAAAGTGAGACTAAAATAATATGCAAATGCTCCACAAGATCCACTACACAGAGTAAGATGGGGAAATACCATCTACAAGGCAATGGGAGTGAGAGAAAAGTTACTTGGAGAAGATTTAAGGAACCTGTGAAATAGCTAAAAGGGCAGCACTGTGAACAGGTTCAAGCTCACAGGTACAGGTTGTGATTCTGGCAGTTGTGCTCCTGATTAATGAGTGAAAAGTGATCTGGTTCCCATAGCAACCTAAGAAACACAAAGGAAAACTTCATTTCTTCAAAGCTGATGAATACACCTTGGCTTTCAAAATAACAGGGAAAATTATGATAAGGATCCTTTTTTATCTCAAAGTAAATCTTCCTCAAGAGGTTAATTTTGCAGAATGGGGTTTAGATTTGCAGATAACAAGACTCATTTTCACAGGCTTCTGGAGCAAGAATATGCAACCTCTGCAAAAAGAATGCCCACCAAGAATTGGAACTTTTTGTATCTGATTTTCAATACTCATATTTCAGTATAGGTAGAACATTACATTAGAGGATGCTGTTTTTCTTAAAGTATAGGTAAAAGAAAATTTCCTTGCATGCTGAAGATACAAAATGTATCTATTAAATAAAACATTCTGGGTTTGATATTTTTCTTTCTCTGAGAAAGACAATTATTTCCTGTGTAAAATCCAGTCTTTGGGCAAGTCACTGGAAAAGCCTAAGATATGAGATCGAACCATGAGTTCTGCAAACACAGAATACTCCAGGATTTAGTTTAGAGTTCTCTGTAGAAATAACAGCACAAAAGAAAAATACCGGATTGGACCAAAAGCTGGTCTAGCTCAGTAGCCACTGACCAAACAATGAATGTACTCCTAAAATTACAAAGACAAACAAAGCATGGATTGCTGCTCCAACAATTTGCAGTTCAGGAGCTTCATGAATCAAAACAGTAAAGAAATGCTAGCTGCTGAATCATTCTGCTGGAATTACTGAAGAACAAATATATTAAAACAAATATAATCTAAACCATCTGCAGACCAGACCCTCTTTTCAGGGAATTTAGCTGCCTGCCTGGGGCCCAGATCAGGGATGTCACCATAAAACAGATGAGGTTTGTACAGCCTTCAAATTACTACTTACTCCTGCTCTTTCAGATGGGTACCAGTGATGTTTCAAAAAGACCAAGGTCAATCAAAGGTATTTCAGGACCCCGGGAAAAATGCTAAAGGATTCAGGAGCATGGGTAGTGTTTTCCTCAATCCTCCCAGTAATGGAGAAAGGCACTGTAAGAAACAGGTGAGCCCAGGACATCAAAACCTGGGTCCAAGACTTGTGCCTCCACCAGAACTTTGTTTTTTTATTATCACCAACAAATTGCACCTAGGACAAAGTAACACCAGAGACAAGTATAAACTGGCAGAGGAGAGGCTGGAGGGCAGCCCTGCAGAAAGGCCTCTGGGGGTGCTGGTTGACACTGAGCAAACCGTGAGTCAGTGGTGTGCCCTGGCAGCCAAGACAGCAAACTGCACCCTGGGGTGCATCAAACACAGCAGAACGAGCTGGTCAAAGGAGACGATTACCTGCTGTATTCAGCATTGTGCGGCCTCACCTTGAGCCCTGTGTGCAGCTCTGGGCCCACAGTTTAAGAAGGATGTGAAGGTTCTTGAATGCACGCAGAGGAAAGCATCAAAGCTGATGGAAGGGCTGCAAGGCGCATCCTGTGAGGAGCAGCCAAGGGCTCCGGCCTTGTCTGGTTTGGAGAAAAGGAGGCTGAGGGATGAGCTCATTGCTCCCTACGGCTTCCTGAGGAGGGGAAGTGGAGAGGGGGGTGCTCAACTCTTCTCCCTACGATCCAGTGATAGGACACATGGGAGTGGTTCAAAGCTGCACAACGGGAGGTTTAGGCTGGACATTACGAAGCACTCTTCTGCTCTGCTCTGCTCTTCTCTGCTCTCTGCTCTGCTCTGCTTTGCTCTGCTGTGCTCTGCTCTGTTCTGTTCTGTTCCGTTCTGTTCTGTTCTGTTCCATTCTGTTCTGTTTCGTTCTGTTCTGTTCCATTCTGTTCTGTTCCATTCTGTTCTGTTCCATTCCGTTCAAGCAATTCTACCTTAATATGTACTTGTTTAAATTCTTTGGGCTTATACCAGCCTGAAGCTCAGAGTCTTGATCTTTCAAATAACGAATTGTATTACAGAACCACTTATTGACTGTGGCAGTTCAAATCTTGGATTCTCCCCCTCCTAAAGAAGATGCTTCCCATGTGAGTCCTGCCTGCATAAATATGTTTTGTCAATGGAGGACCAATGGAATCCAGATGTTCAAATTAGTGTTAAAACATGCATTGATGTCTATGGTACAAACTTAGGACCTCCGGGCCACAGTCTGCATTTTTGCTAGTAGGAGAGCACTCTTTGGATGATGCTATTTCATTCAAAGGAACTATCTGTGTAGTAAGAAACTATTCAAACATAAGGGTCCATCTTACCATAACATGTGTGTTCAGAAAATGCACCTCAATACACAGAAAGTTCGTGTTTAGTAATATGCAGTTTTCATGCTTCTTGAAATCATCACATTGAGAGTTTGGTAGGTGGAAACAATGGCCAGTAGAGTAACAAAAGATTACATAACATCCAAATCATAGAATAAAATCTAAGACAAATAAGCTGAATGCCATTTCTTAATTGTACTGCCATTGTCCTGACTTAATTTCTGTTGAAGTACTCTTACCTTTTCTTTTACTAAAAGCAAGAATGAACCACTACTTCTTCTTCGTAGCCCTGTAAGCAATGCCTCCTCTGTCTGATACTGTCTTTTGAGCTTCATGTGCAATTTAAAACTCAGTACAGCACTGATCAACTATGTCTAGCAAGAGACCAGAGCTTTCTGACCCACTGTTTAAAAGTAAGTGTTTAAAATTTTCTGTTCCTTAAAGTTTCTTGATTTCTTCACATTCCCTCATGAAATCGCCCAAATCTGATGCATTTACCAACATATATACAAGTATTTATGTATTTTTCAACGTTTCACCTCAGTTGTATAAACCATGGATCTATTTCAGATAATGCATATTATAATGCTAATTTTTGGTGTCATTTAATCTTATCTGCCTTTCATTTCTACTTTTAAATTCACCATATTAAAATCCTTATTTGAAGAGGAAAATATACCTCATTCCCTTTACTTTGTCAATGAAATTCAATAACAGCAAGTGAAATTATTCCTCTTTTAGGCTAAGGTAATTGAGATTAGAGCTGTGTGACTTTTTTCAGTTAACCAGCTTTACAGCAAGAATAGCACTCAGAATATTTTTTTGGCTTTATTAGTCTCATTTTCATCCTAATTAAAGGTAGTTTTCAATTAAAGCAAAAGAATACAAAAAACTACATAGAGGTAATTTTTTTTAAGATATTAAGTCTATTCAAAGTATTTTTGAGTTTTCATGCTTTAAAATGCATATATTTTTAATTCATTAAATATCTTGGCTGAACCAAAGTTATGGGTTTTGTCCAAAGGAAATACTGATGCTGGTTTTTTTTCCCTGTATAAATCATACTGACAACAGAATTCAGCTTTTTCCTTGGTTAAAATCACAATCTCTTCTTTCTCCCACTTTGTGGTAATATGACTTGTCAAAATAAACTATTATGTCAGAAATAAGAAGAACAAAGACAAAGCTGATTTACTGGCAAACACACACACACAGAGGAGGGGGAAAAAAAAAAAAAAAAACCAAAAAAAACCAAACAAAAAACCCACACACAAACAAATACCTTATCATACAAACTGGAAGATCCAAAACAGAGTCCTTGGTTTTATAACAGAAATCTTCATTTTTAAGGCTTACTGAAAGCTGAGATTTCCATTGGGCCCATGACTAGTCAAAAATCTTATTACATTTGGATTGTACATTTCAGTTATTTTTAATTGAGATGCCATAAAAACTAAAGAAAAAATGGTCTATAGCAGTTAAAATATATTCTTACTCTAGTTGGTGATACATTACAGTTTATAGTACTTTTTTTTTAGATTATTGTAAATTATTGTTTAGGGGAATGTAAAAAGCAAATAAAATCTAGCTAAAACTATTGAAATTAAACAATTACTGCAGGATGGCACTTAAGGAAAAACTGCAACAGAATATAAAATCGTATTCAGTCATTGCATTTAATTAACTTGGAAAAGAAAGGTAAACCATGCAGTGAGTATCTTGAACTTCTGAGTGCGAGAAACAGTTGAGTGTATACAGCACATTCTAGGCTCACAGCTGAGCCACTAAATAGTTCAAGAAATTTAATTTAAAAAAAAAAATCATGAACAAAACAGGAAGCTAAAATAAAAGTTACAGTCTAAATACAGATCCTGCAAAATGTACCCTTGCACTTAACTTCAACTCCCAGCTTTATTGTATACAGTAGATAAAGTTAGGCATGCACACAAGTCATTGCAAGATCTGGGTCTAATTAGACGGGATACTTTGTGTAAGTGCTACTCAAAAGTACAGTGGGCTAGCCACGTAAAGTTTCCAGAATTAGGATCTGTCTAAATACCATGAACACTTAAACACAGTGAAACAGTGACAAGCATTTCCAAAATGCTCTGGAGCTCATTTTTAATATGGATGAACTTATGTACTAAATATTTCAGTAAGCCCCTACAGTAAAAAAAAAAAAAAATCACTTACAGTGTTCCTTTACATATTTGAACAAAAATACCCTTCCAGCACAACAATGCTATGCTTGTAACGCTAATGCCCATACTTCCCTCCCAGAGTAGAAAAAACACTAATTCATTTCAAATCAGAGAGTTCCAACAGAATGCATGAACGTTTGGCCTTTGACCGATATTTAATCTTTGCACGTACCTTTTCTGTATTATAACATAGCTGCACTCCAAATGTATTGTACTTGAGAAGGTGAGGGAGGGCATGAGGGAGGGAACAGGAGTATCAGTTTATTACAGACAAGGAAAGAAACCAAATTACTTTTTCTATGAACTCTAAATGATTTTTACTTCTCTAAGAAAACTGCAATAAAACCAGAAATTCAAAGAGGATTTGTTTGTGTGCTAGGTCTTATATATTAAAATTAGTTGAATCCCGTTTCCAGTGCTAGCAAGTTCACTTTTGTTTCTGTCTTCAAAAGAGTGGCATAGGCTCAACATAGTAGAAGTCAATGCAAATGAAAACTGTAAAATATAGGTAAGATATTAGCAGTTCTCAAGACAAGAAGTCTTTTGGACCATGACATATCAACAAACCCACTTTGCACCACACTTTGCATTATTTTATGGGCAAGTGAAGGTCTCAGTGAATATAGCATGTTTGTTTATGCTAGTCCAAGAATTTATTGTGGCAGATTGAAGGGACCCACTGTAGAAGAACTGCACATATATATCCATAAAATTCCCTAGACTTAGTTTCTTGTTAAATATCAAATTTGCTATTGCAGGAATAGTTCCATATTTAGTTTTCTCTTCACCTACTATTAGATGGTTGTCCTCTTTGCATTCTTTTCTAAACTATGTTCATTATTCCTTAACAGTTTAAATTCAGAAGCTAAATATAGAAGGTGGTAGATGACCTATTTAGTCGGCATGTCTTTAAGAGAAGGAAGAGTGGCCTCCTAAGGGCTGATAAACAGAATCATAGAATCATAGAATAGTTAGGGTTGGAAAAAACCTTAAGATCATCTCATTCCGTCCCCCCTGCCATGGGCAGGGACACCTCACACTAAACCATGTCACCCAAGGCTCTGTTCAACCTGGCCTTGAACAACACCAGGAATGGAGCATTCACAGCTTCCCTGGGCAACCCATTCCAGTGTCTCACCACCGTCACAGTAAAGAACTTTCTCCTTATATCCAATCTAAACTTCCCCTGTTTAAGTTTGAACCTGTTACCCCTTGTCCTATCACTATAGTCCCTGATGAAGAGTCCCTCCCCAGCATCCTTATAGGCCCTCTAAATAACATAATATAGTATACAAATTGGCAAATTAGATCACACTAGCACAATATCTGCATATTTTCATTTCACAAAACTGTCAAGAATTCTCCCACTGCCTTCAAAATCTTAGGTTTGAAGAAAGACTCAGCACATTCTCAAGTGAAATACAGCAAACCAGCTATCCCTATGAATTTTGTGGCCTTGTAATAAGATATTTACTATTACCACTTCTGTCTAAATTTTGTGTAAGCAGCAGAATGCAAGTGCCATTTGTGAAGCATTTTTTTTCCCTCTCCACAATATGTATTCCTATCCACACTGTAAACAAACTATTTTTACTTTTTTTTTCTTTCCTAACTACCATCTCTTACATCCTAAACCAACGCAAAATGCATGTTGTTTACTTAATGGCCACTTGCTTAATTTTCCAAACTCTTTCCACAGGACAACCAGACTATGCGACTTTGTTTACGATTACTGCTGAGATCTGTCTCAAACTGAGCTATACAGATATTCATCCATACAGGCAAAGCTGAGAGGGCAGTTAGGAAAGAAAAATGTCATCTGAACCTCCCACAGGCAAGAGAGGAAAGAATCCTTTTTTCGTAAAAGCCAGAAAGTACATGGAGAGTTAATTACTAAACCAGCAAGCAGCCCCAGAAATTTTAACAATGTCTCTTTGATGTGTTCCCTGTTCTTTCCAACAACAAAACATAAGGACTGTGTGCGCCAATTTTGAAAAGTTATAAATACACTTATTTATCATCACACCAACCTGGCTCCAACAATATTCTATAAATATTGTAAAGGAAAAAATCCACACAGATTAACTGGGGAAAAAATACCTCAGGAAGTGTCCTTATTCAGGAACAATAATAGTGTTCAAAAAATCATTCAAAAAGAAGCCTTGGACAAACTAAATGTCTTTCAGCTAGAATTAAAAGAAGACTTTGTAGAAAATATTTTCATATTTTAAGAGCATTTCCCATCTTAAAATATAATGCAAGGAACATTAGATAAGGTGATTGCTTTTCTGTTTGTGCTCTAAACAGTAAAGAGAATATTTTCAGAAATCTGCAGCATTTCTGGGTAAAGCTTTACACCTCATAAATAAATTGCTAGAACTACTTGCAAAACCAAGTGCATGTTGCTTAATAAGTTTGCATGTGTAAAGTGTGATTTATTGTAGACGCAGTTCAAACAGGCTCAGTAAAAATTTTGCCTTATGAGTACTATTAATATCAAAAATAATTTATAGCCATTTCATAGGAGAACAGTTTATAAATACATTCACCCAGGTTATTCTCTTTCCTTCCATTCTGCTCCCTTTGGGATATTTGAGCAAGGTAAAGGAAATGGAAAGCTAAAAGAAGATAATGGAAGGTTATAGAAAATATTCTTCACTTTGTGTGAGCATAAAGCCATATATCCATCACTGTAACAGTTTTAAGAATTTGTATAGCACTTTTTCTGTTCATTTAATAAAATTTTTGAATGCAAAAAATTTATTTTTTTACAAGGAAGTTTACCCAAATGCCACCTCCCCCTCCTCTCCCTGCTCATAATATAGAAAGGTGTTTGTGTAGCTTGAGATTTTTCAAATTTAAGTGATTGTATATACGTTTTTCAAATGTTTGCTTTTAGAGGTGCCATATGCTTTTAACTTAACTCTGCAACAAATAACGAAATAAGATGAAACTACAGATAACGATAACATAGAGTGTCCTTTTAAGAATTCATTGTGTCCAACCTGAGCTCCTCGGAAGGTTCTGTTTATAAGAACAGCACTTCTTAAGCACTCAGCAACTTCTAGGTACCTTATGCTGAGGACTCAAAAGTCACAGGTCACTGTGAAAATACAGGCCAAGACCTGATTGTGGCAGAGTTTATCTCCAAAAAAGTGTAATCAGAGATTCAGAGATAATATTCTAGCTATGGCTGTAGTGATTTTAATGTAAGAAATACATAAAAATTGTGTAGCAACAATTCTTTTTAGCATTCGGGTTTTAACTCTGAATATTATTTACATAATTTCACATTTTTAATTTCAGATGACCCAAGAATCTGTATAACATGCATTCAGAACTATTACATGTAAGTATAGCTGTACAGCATGCTCATACATTTTTCTAAAGCAAGTATCTGTGCTTCACTACATAGCTCTCCCTGCCTGTGTTATCCCATTCCTTGTTAAGTATTGCCTATCTGAGAATAGTAATTTTGGAAAAATTTTTGTAAAATGCTGAAAAACTAGCCTCTCCCTCACTATCAAGGCTTTTTAAAATGTATGGACTGATGTGAACTTTGCATGTATGAAGAGAGTAATGTGGATAAGAAAAGGCCTAAAACAGTGCCTCTGGATTTGAAACTAGCATGCTCTTAATATACTGTGTCCAGTTCTGGTATTAGCGGCTCAGTAAGCCCATTTAAAAATGTTGAGCAAAGGAAAAATATTAATTCAAAGATTAACTTAAATAGAGGGAAATTAAGAACTTTACTGCTTTTCAAAGGGACATCTAGAGATCTCTGTAAAATTATCATGACAAAAGAAATTCATAAAGAGGCTATTCAATCTAGCTGTAAACAATGGCATTGGATTATATATTTTTACATGCAATCAGCTCTTTACAAATACAATATGGTAATTCATAATTCAGCATGCATTCATTTTTGTGCCTACATTTAAAAAAGAAAAACAAAATAGTTACACTCAAGAACTCAGATTAGAAAACATCTTTGCTGGTGACATGTGCAGTGGGATTGAGTGAGCTCTCAGCACATTTGCTGTGTAGTACAGTTGATACGCTGCAGGGAAGGGATGCCATCCAGAGGGACCTTGACACATTTGAGATGTGGGCCGGTTTTCAACAACGCCAAATGCAAGGACCTACACCTGGGTCGGGGCAATCCCAGACACAACTACAGGTTGGGCAGAGAATGGATTGAGAGCAGCCTTGAGGAGAAAGAATTCATGGTATCGGTTGAAAAACTCAACAAAATCTAGCAGCATGAGCTCGCAGTCCAGAAACCAACCATATGCTGGGCTGCATCAAAAGGAGCACGACCAGCAGGTTGAGGGAGGTGATTCTCCCCCTCTACTCTGCTCTCGTGGTACCCCACCTGCAGTAGTGCGTCCAGCTCTGGGAACAGCAACACAAGGGGGACGTGGACCTATAGGAGCAAGTCCCAGGGAGGGCCACAGAGATGTTCTGAGGGCTGGAGCACCTCTCTTATGCAGACAGGATGAGAGAGAGCTGGGTTTTTTCAGCCTGGAGAAGAGAAGACTCCAGAGAGACCTTAGAGCAGCCTTCCAGTACCTAAACAGGGCCTACAAGAAATTTGGAGGGAACTTTATATAAGAGCAAGTAATGATAGGACAAGGGGGAATGGCTTTAAACTGAAAGAGGGGAGATTTAGATTAGATGTTAGGAAACAATTCTTTGCCGTGAGAGTGGTGAGACCCTGGCACAGGTTGCCCAGAGAAGCTGTGGCTGCCCCATCTCTGGCAGTGTTCAAAGCCAGGCTGGAAGGGACTTTGAGCAACCTGATCTAGTGGAAGGTCCCTGCAGGGTGACTTGATACGAGATGATCTTTATTGTCTTTTCCAACCCAAACCATTCTATGATTCCATTTGCCAGCTGAATAAGCAACATAAGCACAAATACACTTTGGTTGAGCCCTTCATTAGAGTAACAATTTCTGTTCATTAGGATGAGAACACAGCTTTACCATTACCATACCTCAAAAGAAACTTACTAATGATGTTCTACTTTATCTTACAGGTATAAGCAGCGTTGCTATAAATACTGCCCAGAAAATACATACAGAGATGAAAGTTCTCTGCAGTGTAGAGAATGTCCTAGCGAATGTGATAGCTGTGACAAGGGCACATGTGACTCATGTAAGGAAGGCTTTTATCTCTTAGGTAAGAAAGATACCATATGTGGCATACATACCAAAGTATTTTAGAATTTTTCTTTAGAGAAAGAGTCTGGACCTAAATTTGTAAATCTCTTCTTTGGCAAACAGTGGAGTCTGAAGAAAGTTAGCTCTTTGTGGAATTAGATCCTTTGCATTAACAGGGTGGTTATGTTAGGCAAGGGTACTGTTTGGTTTGATACATTAGACCACATCTTCCTTTTTTTCTTTTTTTCAGTTTTGTTTTTAATGCATTTGCACTCTTTTGATCAAATAGAAAAACTATTGTGTTTGATTCTGGCTTTGTGAAAGGAAGAGTTTTTAACTCACTGAAAGATATGGAAACTTTTCCTTACTATTTGCAAGTCGAGTTTGACTTTCAGGTCCACATAAAGTAACAAGCCTTAAACCCTTAAATTGAAACAAGCTCAGTTAAAACCACTAAATTCCACATCAGATTCACACAAGACTAGGAATATCTTAGCTTTATTACAAAGCCATAAATCAGGCAGGTCTGGTTCAGACATAGTGCCAAAAACGTATCACAGGAAATCCTGAGGTTATGGTATTCTTGTGCTTTGCCTGATGGAGGTGCCCTGTAGTTGAGTACAAGAGCATCACATTCATGGAAAACTCTGTGGTCACAACCTGAGATGATCTGGTGGTGCAGGGGGGTTTTAATAAAAATTGGAGGAAGCTCAAAAAATTATCAATTTGACAACTTCTAGGGGCTTTGCTGCAGTATGCCAACACTTAAATTGATTTACCTGAATTTAGCTTTATATAAGCCAGAAACTAGACATATGTTCAAGTCCTCAAAATTTGCATATATCTAACAATCTTAGGGACTAGTGGACTTAGATTTTATATTGAGCCAGTATAATAATTGGGATGGAACCATAAAATTTTTATACAGATTTGGACTTTTGGAAGATTTGTATATGCTAGATTTTAGTATATGGATGAAAAACAATCTAGATAGATACAAAATTTAAGTGCAGCTTAGTTTGAAGTTTATGAAGCTTGCATAAGGAACTGCACTGAATTTAGGTTTCATGGTGAAAAGCTAGAGGTTACATAGCTACAAAAAGTTTCATGGTTTCTTATTTACTGTCTTTTCTTTATACCATTTCTTGCTGGAGACAGAGAGATGCTGAAGGGAAAAAACCTCCTTGTCAGGATTCATAGGGGACAGTAGAAGCCATGATGCCAGGCTCTGTTTCTGTTGCAGGTGGCACATGTGTGAGTGTGTGTGGGAATGGCTTCTTCACTGATGACATCTCCAGAGAATGCGAACCTTGCCACCGGAGCTGTGCAACGTGTGTTGGATACAGCTATGAGAACTGTACTAGGTGCAGAAACAGTTTCCAGCTTTCTCACGGGCAGTGTCTGAGTCCAAGAAATTCTCCACCCACTGGGAAGTTCTGGAGTGGTAAGTTGCAACAAATCCCTTAATCTTTTCTGTTTCTCTGGAGACTACTAAACTAAAAGTTTTAGAAGGAGGATATCAAGATCTTGCCCCTTGAGTGAAACTGCAGTATTGTCCAACTCATTGTCATTTTAAAAATGTACTGAGTGAAAACATTGGTTTCACAGAGTGAAATTCATCTTCCCGCAAATAACATATTTTAATACAACTTGGGTGTTCCTTATCTAGGAGTTGTCTTATCTAGATGGATAAAAGTTTAAAATAAATGAAAAAATAAAAGATAGATAATAAAGTACTGGGAGCTCCTTATCTAAATTACTGGAAGCCTTACAGGCTATGTTTTAGACCAGTTTTGGAGCTACTGATTCCCTGCATAGAAATATGTAGAGTTGAAGGAAATGGAAAGTTGTCAAGTATGTGTCTGAGTATGTGGTAAGTGTTTAAAAGCAAGCTCTCTTCTTTTCTCTTCTCCCCCTAATTTAGGCATGCACCACTGGGGGAACCAAACACAGGACACAGAAATACATTCTGAAGTTCTTATCCTACTTTGACAATTTCCATAGCCTTCACAAAATAATCAATTCTTTCTTGGTGCCCTCACCTATAGCATGGTAAAAACAGTTTCTGTCAAAGAAAACAAAAAAGATTTGGAAGGACTATGTTTCAAAAAAATAAAGCTGTTGAAGGGAAAAATTTGAGTTAATTTTTAAATTATTTTCAAATGCATCCCAGTTCTGTCACAAATTTCTTGATAAGAAAGTGTTAAATGAAAAGTGAATAGGAGAAAATTTGTCTTTCCCATTATGTCAGTTATATAAAGTACAACTGAATAGGTTATGTTACCAAATGAGGCAGTGCTGAATTTACCACCCAGCACACAAATTAAAACTCATTTGCTATGAATGTCCATTCTTTTCAAGTGAAACCTATGCAGCACAAGGAATTTCAATAGTTAGGATTGCCAAGTGGCACTTTTTAATTATGTGTACATCATACTCTCCAACAAAGGGTAAAATTTCCTCTAGAGTTTCAACAGCTGTTTTGCTTATCACTGTAAACAAAGAGAAAAGTCAATGTCATATAATCCTTTCACTCTCTTTATAATTGTAAAGCGTCAGCTGGAATAACACCTTCAGTTTTGGGCACAGTGTTAAAAAGAAAGAAGTGGGCTGATTAGAGAGGAAACAGTGAGGATTACCAGAAATCTAAGGAGAAAATTATTTACAATGAAAAGTTGTGATGAATGAGGGGTTTAGAACTAAATGAGAAAGATGAGAAAAACACAGTCACAAAGAGGAAAGGAAAAGATTGGGTATCTGTAAGTGCAGTAAGTAGGACTTAAAATGCAGAAAAGGAGGTTTAGATTTGGCATTGGAAAAAAGGGGACTTTCAAATGGAATAAATGGAGTAATGGAATCTTTGAGGAGGTTTGAGGATTTCCATCACTAGGTGTCTTTAAGAACACATGAAAAGCATCTGACAAGTATGTTTACTGAATAGAACAATAGACTAGATTACTTAAGGTGCCTTCCAGCTTTATTTTTCTATCAAATACAAATTTTCCTCTGATTCCTATGTCTTTATTTGACTCAAACACATCAAAGAATGACTATCCTTAGATCCATATAACCTGGCATTAAAAATTAAAATATACTAACAAATATTTTCAGAAAAAATATTGACCATTTCTATTCATTGCCTACCTATGGAGAAATGTTGTACCAAAAGGAATGACATTTCTTCACTTCAGAAAAGGATCAGAGATCTAAAAAGCAGAAATATTAATAGAAAGTTGGTCTCCTCCGTGCATTTCCTTGTGTTTCATTCATGAGTTAGTACATTTTCCGTTTGAGACTGTCTACATCAGTGCCATGGAAGAGCACATCTGTAATTTGGTCTATCTACTGGTTATCTATTTCTCACACTGTCAAATGAGGTGACTTATTGTCAGTTTTTAATTTTGAGCAGGCAGCTGATGTAGTTCTGTGTATAGCATTGCTGAAAACCTCTTTCACTCTGTCTTGCATACTGTTTTGCTTTTATCTCAGTAGTTAAAATCCATCTTATTTATGGGTATTTCAGACTGTAAGGTACACCTCTCTCAGAGCTGTACTGACTTGAACATTAATGGCTGCTCCAAAGTTACAGGATTTCTGCTGCAGCTAGTGATAGGAGCCCAAGGAATCTGGCTCGTGGCTCTTCACCTCTTGAATACGCTTGCTGGGGTTCCTGCAGTGTGGCTGCAGATGTGCCATGTAACTGCTGACAAACAGATGTGGAACTGTGCAACAGAAAAGGCTTCAGCCTTTTCTCACTAGTGTAGGCTTCCAAATAGTACTAACCTTCAAGTCAAAATGTTAATGAAGTTGTCATTTTGTCATTGTCTTTACTGACAGTGAATAACTAAGTTTATCAACAGTTTGTGAGGTTTCTTGCTCAGATACTGTTGGATTATCTGGTTCTCACAACAGTCATTTTGATCTGCTAATGAAAATCTAAATGGCTGAATTTTTTGGCTAGAATATCACTCACTCATTTCTTTTGATGATGTATCAAAGAGGCAGTTATCAGCTAAGTCTAGATTTCCAACTGATTTTTTTTTTTTAATTCTCATTCCATGCTGAAGATTCTTAACAAAAAATAAAGGATTCAGGCAGAATCATTAACATTTAACTCCAGTATTACATCACACCCATAGGCCAGTTCCTAGTTAGAGACTGCAATACATTTCACACCCTGATACTGTTTGAAATATGTAATTCTAAAAAAAAAAAAAAAAAAAAAAAAAAACAAACAAAAAAAAAAAAAAAGGAAAGGAAACAGTTTCACTATCTGTTACAATTATTTTCTTCATTGTCAAAAGCTTTATGAAAACCAATAACATTCAGGAGAGGCAGCCACCGCCTTTTACAGCTTTGTTCAACAATGCAGTACAAGAATAGACAAAATGAAAACCTACCTGTGTTCCTTGAAACTTACTGCCAGTGACAATTCTGGCTGGCATACCTGTACAAAAAAACTCTGTGGGCCTAGAAATTATTCCTTTCCAGATCTTCTTAAGAGTTTCTGCAGGGCCTCCTCTTTCCTATTATTTATTTTAAAGAAGAATATGGGGACAAAGAAAATACTTCTTGTGTCATACACAGGTTCACACACAGGGCATCTTTTTCACTGCTTCCTCTGGACAGATCTCCAAATATTTTATGTCAGTTTACTTATTTTGTTCTTCAGTTTGTTTACAGCTACTTTGATTTTTCCAGGGTTGTTTCTTCTTACAAAATACAAGGATCTTTGATCTCATCTGTTGTCAAACTTAGTTTCTGAGGGTGGCCTATCATGCAGCATAAGCATGGTCCAAGAAGCTTGTCCATTCTGTAGGGGATATTATAATATTTTCACTTGTTCACTAGCCCAGTGTGGGCAAGACTGTGACTGAGATTTGCCTTTTGGCTCTCATCCTCCCTGTCTGCTTATCAATATACACTCAACATATTTACATAGGTGCAACTCATGGCAAAGCTGCTTCCAAGATTCAGTGGCCTGAAGTAAAGGATCTAGTTAAAGAATACAGTCCAGACAATTATTAGTCTTCTCACTTCGGGGGATTAAGCTGGGTTTGGGAACCACTTATGAAATAAACCATACCCCTGTCTTGGGAATGAAGATGATTCCAAGCACAACTACAGGCTGGGTGGAGAATGAATTCAGAGCAGCCCTGAGAAGAAGGTCTTCCGGGTGTTGATTGACAGGAAGCTCAACCTGAGCTGGCTTCAGTGTGCACTTGCAGCCCAGAAACCAACCGTGCTCTGGGCTGCACGAAAAGAAGCATAACCAGCAGGTCGAGGGAGGTGATCCTACCCCTCTACTCTACTTTCATGAGACTCCACCTGCAGTAGTGCATCCAGCTCTGGGAGCAGCAACACAAGGGGGACAGGGAGCTGCTCGAGTGAGACCATAGGAGGCCACAAGATTTTCTGAGGGCTGGAGCACCTCTCTTATGAAGAGAAAGAGCTGGGCTTTTTCAGCCTCGAGAAGAGATGACTCCAGGGAGACCTTAGAACAGCCTTCCAGTACCTAAACAGGGCCTACAAGAAATTTGGAGAGGGACTTTTTATAAAAGCAAATAATGATAGGACAAGGGGTAATGGCTTTAATCTGACAGAGGGGAGATTTAGATTAGACATTAGGAAGCAATTTTTTGCTGTGAGGGTGATGAGGCCCTGGCACAAGGGTGCCCAGAGAAGCTGTGGCTGCCCATCCCTGGCAGTGTTCAAGGCCAGGCTGGAAGGGACTTTGAGCAGCCTTGTCTAGTGGAAGGTGTCCCTGCCCATGGCAGGGTGGGTTGGAACTAAATGATCTTTATTGTTCCTTCTAACCCAGACCATTCTGTGGTTCTATGAGCACCAATCTCACCCTCAGCACATGCCTTGCTCCAGACAATGCAAGAAGACAACACAACTAGGAAGATAGCCAAAATTTCCAAATCCAGTAATTTATGTCAGCTTTTACCACATTAGTCTTCTATTTACTCTTTTTCGTTAGAAATTTTACTAACAGAGAGTTGACGTATTAGACCTTGAACTATATTTACAAATAATGAAGCCATTTCTCTTTCAGCCACATGGATTCACTGGGTTCCACTGTGGTTTTAATGACTGTGTTGATGTACAATATGGGACAAAGTGAGTTTTAGGAAACAAAGACTGTTGTTTTGTTTGGTTCTGAGGCTCACACGAATTAAAGGGCAGCACATCAGAATCTGCCACCACAAAACCAACATAGGGTCTGATTTCCTTTGTAGTTTGAGAATGTAATCCGTCTAGGTGAAGACTAAAACCTCTGTGAATGTAGAACACACTTTTTTCCATATTTAAGCTTTCAGTTCTGTTTCTTATGCAAGGATAAATAATAGGCCAGTCTCTTGAATTTTTAGGAGCACATACTCCAACATTCTATACACACTCCAAAACAGTCTATCAAAAACCAACTTTCTAAAATCATATTTACTTTTGGGGGTATACTTTGCTGGGCAAACAGTTCAACTTATATCAGGAATCATTAATAAGTCATATTCAGGTCTGAAATAATGCAACAGACCACGTCTGTTATCCAGGCTTTTAAAAAGACAAGGCAAGCCAAGAAAGGAGAAAGAAAAAACAAGAAAAAAAAAGAAAAAAAAAAAAAAAAAAAAAAAAAAGAGGTCAAGCTCTGTGTTTCTAGCATGAAACATCTGTATTTTATCTCATGTACCAGATGATGAAACTACTTTGGAAGCCAGGAGACACACTAGTGTAAGCTTGATTCACCAAGTGAATACACACACCCTTTCTAATGGATTAGACATTTTGCAAGTTATGGTCAGGTCTTCATTTTGCATGTTCACTTAAATACCACACCCTAAAAATTTGTTCATTCCTCGGTTACACAGTTTAACCTACCACATTCTTGTGAAAAGTACAAAAGTTAAAAAATGGGTATGGAATGAGGTCTGTTTCTTAAGCAAACTCAAAATGGACTATGTGCTTCTTCACATGCAGATAATATACGCTGCAGTAAATTTTGCAGCTAAATAGCAGCTGGTTTTGTTTACTATTACGTTCACCCCAATAAAAGAATAATCTCCCACAAGCAGTCATTGATCAACTGCATCCATCCTGTGTATTTTCCTTTTCATAAGTATAGAGTGAAATAAAAACAGTAAACATGTACTGAATGAGAGAAAAAAAGTAATTCAGGCTTCAAAAAGATTGTTTAAAAGAACCTTAATGCAGCTATGCAGGTATACCTATAAAGGTCTCAGAATACAGAATGGAAAAAAAGAAAGGAGTGGGGTGGACAGAAGACAGCAGACAAATCAGCAGCAGGAGAGAACAGGTCATAATCTTCCAAATGTGAAAATGTTATGACATTTAGAATGCAGAATTAGAGCATCATGGAAAGAGTTAGGGGACCTTTATAAGCATCATCCGTATGTGAAATTTCAGGTTGCTAGTGGCAAGCAAAAATGATCCATTATTCCATATGTTTGTAAGCATGCTAATTTCAAATCCTCACTGTTTGTAAAGTAATACAAGATAACTAGATTGGAAATTGATGGTTATTGAGGATTGTGATTTACTTCTCAGCATTCCTATAGTTTCCTTAAATTTACATTTCACATAAGCCTTCAAAATGGGATACATCTAGTATTTTATTACATATGTATATTGTTTTTGTTATATTTTACTCTGTCTATGTAATCGTAATTACCTCATGGAGATACATATCCTGGTTTTGTGGGTTTTATCATGACTAGCAGTATTACAAGGCCAGTGCCACACACAGAATAAAATCTAACAAACTAAGTAGCATCTCAACTGGATCACATTCAAATCACATCTCATTACACAGTGTAAAAGCTAGACAAGTCACCTTCTGAAAGGAATACGCTTGCAGTTACAAACAGCCATGGCACTTCATTTCCTTCTGCATTTCTTACTGCAGCAATTTTGCCATCGTCCTACAATAAAATATGCTGTAAAAATACTCTCCTTTTAGAAGTGAATGTCTAGAAGCTAAAGGTATTACAAATGTACACAGGGATCTACCTCGATGGCAGCTTAAAAACACTTCTTAAATCCCCCTTTTATTCATACAAGAACATGAATAAGTAAGACTTAAAGAAAACAAACCATCTTTAAAGTGTCTGAACACTTACTGATCGCACTACCTAGCGTAACAATCCATTGTGCAGGGAGTGGGTAGAGAGAACAAGATGGGCAGCACAAAGAGGAGTATATACTAGTAACAATTATTATAATGCAGTTGTGGGTTTAAATGAAATTAAGGAAGGACCATAAGGTACTTCAAATGCTATCATATTTAAAGGTATTTCTCTTTAGTTATGGCTGTATCTCTGCTTATATGTCCTCAGGTTTTGCAAAAGGTTTTATGTTGGGGTTTTTTAATACATTTCATGTTTTTCAGAATAAGTTGTGAGCATGTAAAGAGGTCCACAGTTCTTTCAACATGGACCCATGTTTTTCACCCTGAATAATTTTGAGGACTCATTTAATCTTTCTCTAAAGTCAGACTGAAAAAAATCTAGGAGTTCAAATTAAGATCACTTAAGCAAAAAAGAAAGGAAATATGGGGACATTTTGTTAAATGGAATTAAATTTTACTCTTCCTTAATTCATTTTGGGATCAACAGTTAAAGACTTACCGCTCTAGGTTTTGAGAAACTCTCCCATTGCCTCATTCAAGTTGCACAAGCCCAAATGAGAAAATAGAAAAAAATACATATTTTCAGTCTTTCCTCGCCCTTCCACTTTGATAATCCCTGGATAGATTGAAGAGGCAAGAGGCCTGTGGTAGCATCAGAACTGCAGTAAACCTTAGCTCAAGAAACAGCACAGTGTGATTCAGTTTCTCATTTCTAGAAAGGAATAAGAGAGATTTAGCTTGGTGTATGACAAAGTTGTTACTCATTCTGACAGTGACACAAGAATAATTGTGACTCTGAGTTGTATTCTGGCCTGAACAGAGTTTAAATAGAAGGCATTTAAAAAAAAAAAAAATGGAAAAAGGAGATAAGAAAGAATATAATCATAAGGATAAAAGTAGCTTAATAGGTCTGAAAACTTCCTGTTTTGGCCTTTAACAAAAGAAGAGCAGAAGAGTATAATAATAGAATACAGTGGTTTTTTTGGAGTCAGTGTCCCACTTTTCAAATATGAGTGGCTTACAACTCTAAATCAGTTAAAGATCTATTTAATCATAGACTTATGACTTCTACCTTTAGGAGTTTCAATTGCAACCATAAAAATTACAGACTGAAATTTTAAAGGAAAGTTTGTTGGATCCTCAAGTACAGAATGGCATCCTTTTGGTAAAAGCAAAATAAAACCCAACAACTTAAACCAGAGTTCCAAGCTTTCAATTTATCATTAGCCCAAAGACAAAGGTAATGCAATTTGCATGAGCATTTTTCAGCTTTGTAAGGCTATCTTTTGAAAGCTCTGGTTACATTATTGCAAGTAGTATACACTGGTTTCGGTAAACAAACTTCTTGCATCACATTTGCCCATTTGGGAACTTTTTGCTATGCAAGAAAACTACATTTTGAAACTTGCCATTATTCTAAACATGTGTTGGGGTGGGGTTTTAGTAAGCTAAAGCCTATTTCCAGTCAGTAACAGTTTTATCACAGAAAAAAATCTTGGTTTAAATGTCCAGAATTAAAAAAAAAAATAATAATAATTGTGAGATTTCTTTTGTCAGTACTAAAGTTTGGGCATGTAAGTGCTTGCTTTTGACTGGAAAGCTAAAAGTTGTCTCCCACTCCAACTATCAGAAGCCCAATTGCTTGTGTACATTCCCCTCTGGTGGTGACCAGCAAATATTACAGAAAATAACAAATGCCGCAGGGGCAAGGATTAAATGGAAATAAAAAGTACTTCACAGAAAAAAGGATCTTTATTTTTAATTATAGGGCTTGAAATGTTTTTTAAACAATGAGCTCATTTAAAAATTATTCAGCAGTAGTTAACAACTCTGCTTAACCTTAAATTCCTCCTACTTATTTTTTATATTATACCAACTCTCTTGCCAGGATCAAGGTCCTTTTCCCCTGACAAGACATACTTCAGTAATATTTCTGGCTTGTTTCTTCACACACATAACTGCTATTAAATTACAGCACTTAAAACTACCCAGTAGGAATTTTTAAAAAAATAAAACGTAAGCCAGGGTAAGGTACCTGGATGCAAAGCTGCTGAAAAAGGAAATGAAAATTTGTATTATTTACTGCATATTTAGAAAAAAGCCAGTGATATTTTCAGTGGGAAAATCAGAACTCTGCCTTGACAAACTATGAAGGTTTATCAAAGCACATGATGGAGTATCGGAGGATGTGCAACTGCAGGCAGACATCAGGAACAGATGGTCTTTCAGTCAAGGTGCTACAAACAAAGTGAAAAAAGAATCAGCCACCAAAAACTACATGACTGTGCAACATACCATTACTTATTCGATGTTCTTTTTCACAGACTGCCAGATACTAGTATCTAAAAGCGAAAGATCCCCACTGCACGCTAGAGTAGATCTTCTCTCAAGAGCAGAAAAAGAGAAAAGGTCTGCATATTTAAGGATAAGAGAATAAAAAATCTATTAACACCAAGCATCCAGCTTTTCCAGGGTATTCCTTATATTCTTACAGATGAAATCAACAAGAACACTCTTTTAAGGATTTTCAATAGTGAAGTGTCTGGAAAAAAACATGAAGCAGAGGATTAGTCTCTCAAAAAAAATCTTGTGACCATTGCTCACTCTAGTGACTCTTGCAAGAGTAAGCAATGGTCACCAGCAAGTTACTTTGAGGATTATTTGGGTAAGCAAACTGAAAATGCTTGTGTGCTATGTGGTTAAGTACAGCTAGAGGCCTGAAAGAGACTCACACTGTCCTCTACACTCAGAGGCACTTAAACAGACTAGAATCCTCTTGGAACAGCATGTTGCAACCTGACATAAAGAAAACAGGTCTTCTGCAGGGAAAAAAAAGAGATAGATCCTTTCTGTCAGCAAGAGACAGAAAGGATCTAAACTCACAGGACCTGTTGTTGCAGAAAGCCTTACAAGACACCTACATCCACACAATTAGAAGGGCTAAGAAAAGCAGAAGTAAATGCTCATTCTCCTAAAGAAGGGTGAAACTTACAGGCAAATAAAAACAGCATCCTAAAACTACTTGTAACTCTAGCTTTTCATCCCCTAAACTACCCAACTGCTTATCTCCATGCAAATATGTAATTTATACACAGATAGTGCAAAGTACAGAGACTATTCAGGATTTTTCAAAAAATCTCCTTTCACCCTAAGCATTCAGTGAATCTGACAATTGCCTTCCCAGGACCAGGAGCCTCATTGAAAAGAGCTCCAGAACTGAGGCCCCAGTCACCAGAAGACAGGACATTTCATTGCTGCTTTAGGGAGCACTGAATTCACTTTACACACTGAGATCTTCTTGAGTCTCTCCAGTCCTTCATAAATAGCTAACCATGTGCTATAATCCCACCCCTGCAACTTCAGAGCTTACTTATTAGTAAATACCATCCCCTCTATGTCTGCAGGTCCCAATGTTTATGTTTCATTTCCACCTTTTCTTCTTCCCACAAGCCAGAGACTCTGTAGCTTCCTCACTTGTCTTTGTCTTTCCAAAGAGCTTTTCCAGAAGTTTTCATTTTCGCATGACACCTGATAGTATACACCTTAGGTTCAGGTATGCTCACTATGAAGTCACAAAGGTGACACATCCTTCCTGTGTACTCAAACCCAGTGGTTTTATGTCAGCTGTTTAGCAGAGTTTGAGGCTGCACAACTCAAAATCCAGTTTCAGGCATTTTCCACCTCCAGAAGGTAGAAACCCAGGACACCTCTGTACCTTTGGAGCTGAAAATTGTCTTCAGGTGGTACTTGCTGAAATACAGTCCTCGTCCCACCTGTCTTGGTCCTTGCTTCACCACGGCCACCAATGCTTCTGGCTACTAAAGCCAGATGCTATGGCCCCTGTTCAGGGAGGACAGAGGCGCTGTAGCCAGAATGGTGGTGACAATGAAAACTCCCCTAATCTCCTATTGTATCTGCTTTTTATTGTACCAGTTACTAACAAGAGCTGCAACACTACAGGCTTCCACTACCCTGTGGAAGTAGCATTCACAAGTAGTCCTGGCAAAGAATGACAAATTACATCTTTGCTGAGTGCCCTGCTATTAAACATAAAAGTTTTGATCCACTGTGTTGAACCCTCCTGAACTGTTCTTGTTCTGGCCAGGAACAGCATGTTGAAAGATTTTTTTAGCACATAAAGTTTTAAAGATGTTCTCAGCTGCTGGTAGAACCAGACATGAATGTGACATATTGTTATGAGCCATCTCCTAGCCACATTCTTTCAGAGATAGCTATGGCTCAACTCATTTAACAGTACAGCTATAAATAATATTTATTATTATTCCTCCTTCTGCACCTGTGCCATGTTATACACATGCCCACTTTTCTACTAAGTACTTCTCTGCTTAATAAAATACCCACCATTTCTCCCTGTGGGAGAGGACTCTATGTAACTCTCGTGTTCTCCTGCCTCCTCTTTTTACTCAAAGCATTTGATTTCATGACTTTCATTCAAAATGTCAACATTTTAAAGTATCTTGCCACAACAGGTAGAACTAAAAAGTGTAGCAATATGCTTATGCATGTGGCTAATGGATACTGTCAGCCAGTCCATCTACTTACAGAAATCATACATATTTAATTGGCAATAAGAGCTGGATGTGCTAATGGAAGTGCAGAGCTCAATCTACAAACAACTTCTGATTTATTCTTTATTTTTTATTTTCCGTCTGCTGGCCCACAATTCCATTTCCATCAGACATGCATCTACCTACCGTTGTAACTACTTGGATCAAAATATAGAGCTGTATGCTGAGGCCTATCATATTGTACAACAGACTTTCTCCATATTACATATAATCTTTGAGTCTCCTTGTCATTTTAGAGCTCAGTAATGTGAGTCTACGCAAAGCATAACCAAAGTTTTAGTTTTCCACAATTATAAAAACTCCATTTGACACACATCAGACTCTTCCTTTTGTAGGGAAATATCAGGAAATGGCTTTGGGGAGAACTGCTTAACAGATCTTCTTTCCAAACACTCATTCCTCTTCTTCCTACTCAATATTTTCTCCCTTAGTTACACGATAATGGTGTTCTCCAACCAGCTAATAGAAATTCCTCATGAAAATACCTCAGTAGACCAAATTGGCCAAATTTACGTACTTCCTAGTTTGTAATCTATTAGGATTACAAATCTGGATTTGATATGCGAGCACTACATTATTAAGATGTATTATTGTTCTCATTTGAGATGAACAGTACAGAAGAGTGCCTTAGTGGATCTTAGGATAACATTTATGTTTTCCTTCATTACAACTCTTGAATACAATCATCAACTTCTTCAACTTAGTGTATTCAAAAAATTCACAGAGGGTTTTTTTTTTTCAAAACAACTTGGAAAAAGCCAAAAAGAGAAGGGAAATGAATAAAACCATCCTGTAAGACAGTAAAAAATTTACATGCTTTTCCTTTTCATCACAGATGCAAAAAAAAAATTGCAGTCCTGTGGCCCTTCATGCAGGACCTGTGAGAAATCTGCTGACATATGTACTTCATGTCCAGAAGGTAAGAGACTTCAACATATTTGGGTAAGTTTTGCAAGAGGCTAAAATATTCCGTATCTTACACACTTCCAGGGAATATCTTCATCAATGGTCACTAGAAAGTTCTTCGACAACTTAAAGCGTAGGCAGGTAATCAGACAATTACAGCTGAAGTCAGGCATTAGCTAGGCAATAGGCACATGCCCTTAGCAATATAGGTAAAAAAAATACTCGGTGGATGCTGCTCCTTTTCTTTATTTTCAATCAAAAATTGTAGACATCATGCAGGAATTACTGAATAGTGATTTATTCAGGAAGACATACTAGAGAATCCTGATGATTCCTTCTAACCTTAAACTTCAGTGAAGATTGAGCAAACTGTTTTGGGAAATGGCTTAAAGAATGTTTTAATCACTTTTTAGGCATCAAAAAGCTACATTTCAAGGAAGTTGAAGGCTTTCTTTATAGCTATCCAAGGCAGGAATCTTTTAAATCTAATTGGTGTCTTTTACCACCTGGATTGCTCTTTTGCCAGGAAAATTTCTTACCCATGATACCTGTGTTTCTCTGTGCCCTCAAAAAACTTTTGGCAATGTTCTAAGCGGAAAGTGCGAAATGTGCATGGATGGCTGTGAAGTGTGCTCCGACCACTGGCACTGTCAGAAGTGTCAGGCTGAAGAGGACCAGCCACTTTTCCTCCATGAAGGTAGATGTTTACAGGAATGCCCTGAGTAAGTAACTCCCCTTTGATGACTGCTCCTTATTTTCTCACTGTGCTCTTTCTTTTTAAAGTTCAGATCCATTACAAACCTTTCAAGGGAGACCTTACTATAACCTCAGCTACCAGAAACTATCTCAAAGTAAAAGTCATTTTCATCTGGCCTGAATAAACAGCATTTTCTCTTGCTTAGAGAAAAAGTGAAAAAACAGAAGCAAAAGCAGACATGAAATCTTATGGCTTCCCATTGACTTCAGTAGGACCATGGTACCTAAGAGTGGTTCCTTATGCTGACTGAAAAAGTCATTCTGCTAACTTGTTTTTAACTCAAAGCAGTACAGAGCAGGGATGTGGAACCAGAACAGATGTATCAGACTCCTGATATGGAAATACAGTGTTTATTGATGTGTTTCTGTCTTTTTTTATATTCTTTATTTTTCCTATAATAGGTGTAATTCAAAAAAGAAAGGTTCCCATTGGACTATGGTAGATATTAGATCAGGTTCTGCTGTTTCTGTGGTTTTTTTCATCAGCATTTGTCATACCTATATAGACATATAAAATTTGTACTATGCAGCATGAATATCTTGCTTGGTTAACCTTTTTCTGTAGAGAAATGTGCATCTCCTGCTTTTCTTACAATCCAGTACAAATTCTCTGGCAGTACTTTCCATCGGATTTTGTCAAATAAGACAGGAAGGACCAGTGGAACAGATTTTCATCATCAAATGTCAGAGTAAATGCAAAGTAATTGCACTGAAGCCTAGTCAAGTCTAGAAAGAACTTTCAGTATCAGAATTTGTGGCATGCAAAGATAATGCTTTGATATTAATGCATTTGCTCTCAGTACTCATTCCCCAGTCATGCCACACAAGGTACATATTACAAAATTAAGCCTTTTCTCAGTTATACCCCACTATTCTTTTCAGTTGTCATTATCCCCCTTTTCACAGATTCCAGACTATAAGTAATGGCTTCCCAGACATCACTCAGCAAAGTCCACCAGAGTTAAACTCTGGATTCAGCCACTGAGGCAAAGTTCATAAGGCATAGCTACTCTCCACTGGAGCATAGTATTACATAAGATTATCTTTTCTGGGTTATTTTTTAGGTTGGGACATGCAGTATGGGATAGAAAGGGTTGACTTGCTGCACTGGTAATTTCTGACAGAATTTTGAAAAACTGAGCTAGGCAAGTACTCAAGACTGGAACAAGAGAAGAAGATAGGACTGTGAGAAACAGATGCAGAATCATGACAAAGGTCATGAGGAAAAAAAAATAGTATAATAAGTGGCAGGCACAGCTCTTGATCTTAATGCATCTCCTCAGCCTTTCTTTAGAAAGATCATATCCAAGAAGGAAAGGAGAAGCACCCCTTTACAGGAAAGAATGAGCATGTTCCCGGATCATGTGAAGTACATGTTGTGGGACTACTTTTAGTGTCAACTTCTTCCTTAGTTTCCATCAATGGCTGTATACATATAAATAAGTAATCATCTCAAAATGTGTATCTGCTTGTCCTTTAACCTTATCAAATTTAGTTTTGGGAATGTAGGCAGACTGGATTTCAACCAGCCCCTCCTTTATCCCTCTCCTCCTGAAATATAAGCACAATTTTTTGGTATATTTTCTTTATGACTAATAGTTCCAATTGTGGCTGTCTATGGTTGCTTTCAAACCACAGATACCACAGCACAGTAAAATGTGCTCCCTCTTCACTGTCTCTAGCTTGCTGTCATTAAACACAGGTACCACTTACACAACCTGATTTTGTTGGGTGGGTTTTTTTTAATCTCAGCTCACCTTATTCTTCCCAGCCTTCACACTTCCAGGGTTTTCTCTTTCTCCCCTCTAAAGCCACTGAGGTTATACTTCCCTCTCTTTCCCCGATATCACTTTTTAGGGTCAGCTGTGCAAGACTAGAGATTTCATCTTTCTTTTCCCAAACATTATAGATATTTCTATCTTATGTAAGGTGAGAATCAAGAAATGAGCAAAAAAGAAAGTTCAACTACAGAGAGGGTACAAGGACAAAGGAAGGCCAGGCACCCTTCATAGTACTAACTGTGCACATTTTCTGTGCTGGACTGTTTGATAACTACAGATTGACCAGCACTTTATCTTTGTTTTCATTCAATAGGGGATATTTTAATGATTCTGAAACTTGCAAGGAATGCAGTGGATCCTGTAAGACATGCATGGGAACTGCAACCAAATGTCTGTCCTGTAAAAGTCCCTTGCTTCTGGAGCAGTGGAAATGTAAACCTACCTGTTCAGAGAAGCATTTTGCCTCTGAAGGAATCTGCAAACACTGCCCTGAAATGTGTCTGGAGTGCATTCACAATGAAATATGCAAAGGTATTATGAAGAACTGTTCTCATTTTGGCTAAAATCCTTCTGGATCTGTCTAGAGACAGACTGACAAGCACAGATCTGAAAAATATCCGTAATGACCAAAAATAAGACAAAGGTTAAGCAATCAGTGCTTAATGAAGAGATTCAGCTGTTTATGATGAGTCTAAACTGTTAATCTGTAAAGATTTCATACTGCTTTGCCTGTGCCTGTCGCCCTACAGAGATTCCTATCGATTTGATTCTATTTCTGACCTCGCGTACCCATGCCTAAACTTTTGCATACACATTTATACCAATGTGAAATACAGAATGTTTCTTTCCTAGTTTGGTTGAACTTTACATCCATTTACCATTTTTGCAAATGACAACTCATGGTAGAAAATTAAATTTTGGTAATGAAACATATCAGGAATGACCTGAACATCCTGGTGAGTCTGAATGTTCCCACCAAAATTTCTAGGAGAGTTGAGCAAGCCATTCTGGAAACATAAACATGGAGGAAACGGGGGGGGGGGGAGGGAAGTCATAAGCAAAGCTATTAAACCAAGTACTCATATAAAATTAGCAGCTGAATCCCAGCTCTATGCAAAGATAAACATTCAGGTCCATATATTCCAGCCACATATATATTTTATTAATAAATCAAACAGAACTTCAGTTGTAGTTATCCCTGATTTTGCAGGAAGCCCATTAATACCTCAGTACCTATATTCAGCGGCAGCACAGGTTGGTTAATATCAGCAATGCCTAACAGGTGACTTTCCTTCTCAGTCTCTTGATGTAACACAGAAGATGCTGTGTGGCAGTAAGGCCACTAATGGGCAGTTTGGAGGGGGAGGAGTCAAAAAAAGAAAGCACTGTCCTCTTACCCCTGTTATGACAGACACTGCAAGATTTATGGTTTTCTAGGATTTCTTCACTCCCTCACTTGCAGAGGTCAGAATTTGCTGCCCATTTGCTTACCTATTGTTTGCTGTCCCCTATAGAGTGCATGGATGACTTTTTCCTGCATGAGGGGAAGTGTGTGCAGGACTGCCCTTCTCATTTCTATGCTGAAGACAAGCACTGCTTTCCCTGCCATGCAGACTGCAAGGACTGTGATGGACCGGATTCGGATGACTGCACTGAGTGTGCCGTCAGCTACTTTGTCCTCTACAGCGGGATGTGTTTTGAAGAGTGTCCTAAAGGGACATACTATGAAAAAGACACTGAAGACTGTCAAGGTTGGCAGCTATTGTTTTCCCCAGAACAGTACTGACATACAAATGGGCCTGGTTAAAGACCATCCCAAAAGGGCCTGCATATACCACCTAATGTCACTATCAATGTCCTGGAAGCAGAGGAGATGGCTAATGCAGAAAAATAACAAGGTGTATCTTTGATCAGTGAAAAATGGAGAAAGCTGAGAGGGAGGTAGCAGAGCTAATTGCTTTTAATATTACGGGTAACCACTCTGGTGGGTTACTATGGGTAATTATGGTGGGTTATTATGGGTAATTCTGGTGGGTTATTATGGGTAACCACTCTGACTTTTTGCTACATATTGCTGAGGACAGTATGTTGAAAACCACTGTTCAGCAAAAGCAGTGCCAGTGCAAAAGACAACCCAAGGAACTGTCTGCATAAGACTGAAAACAGTAAAATGGGCTTTTTTTTAGACTATGCAGAGGCAAAGCTATCACTCTGTTCCCCTCAGCCTCTCATCCTGAGATGATGGCTGCTCCTTGCAGCATTAAGCTGAAATAATCCAAAATGCAACAAAAAATGATGACATTCCTACTGTTTGTCATTTCAGCATGCAACTGGACATGCCAGACTTGCTCTTCTTCCACTGCTTGCCTTACCTGCAGAAATGGCCTAATGCTGAACCATGATGGGCACTGTGTGTCATTTGGATACTGCTCTAGCACTGAGTACTATGTTGAGAAAACTCAGACCTGCAAGCCCTGTCATAGGAAATGCTTTCACTGTTCTGGACCCACTGAACACCAGTGTCTTAGCTGTGCCAATAACCACTATCTTCTTAGTAAGTGTCTTGTTTCTGCCTCTTGATTTTATTCTACACTGAATGCATGAAATAGGCAAGCTTCTGTCACATTTATGAAACATGTAGGGCCGCTTTCGCTGACGTGACAGGTAGAGATGATTACTTGTGCAGGGCTACCTGGAAATTCTTTGTGAGACTGGGCTTGCCTCTCACTGGGCCCAAAGCAAGGCTTGTAAGAAGCAACAAATTCCAAGGCTGAACAAAACTTGTAAGTTTCATGTACTACTGTTCCTGTTATTTCCTACAAGGAACTTAAAAGATGAGTGTGGTATCCTTAGATTTTTGTCTGGTTTTGGTTTCTTTGGTTGTTTTGTTTTTTTTTTTTAATGTACACATAAAGAGCTCATGTCTTCATGTTGGCTTGTTTAATCCCTTCAGAGATATGATGAGCAAAGCAATAGTTAAGAAGAGCTGTTAAAAAATGGTTCATGAATCACTAGGTCACTGTCTAGTGGGTGACTGAGGTGCAAAACTACTTTTCTGACTTTGGAGCAAAAGACTGTATTGTCTCAGAAACAAATTAGTAAAAAATAAAAAATCTCAGAACTTAATCTTCATTTCTTCACATATACATTACAGAAAATCCTTGGGAGAAAAAAACAATTAAAATGCTATTTTCTGCAGGAAAAAAAAAAACCCGCTGAAGAGTTTGAATTAAAATTGAACCTAAGTTTTTGAGTCTGATGCTGATGAAGATTTTACATACTTAAAATTCTAAGGTCTTGCATCAGACCTGTCTTTCTTACCAAGACACTCAGCTTCTTTGCACCATTACAATTGGTAAAATTGATGTAAGTATGTAAATAAACACCCTGGACTGGAGAAAGAATTGCAAAAAAAAACCCCAAACAAACCAGAAATAAAGGGAAGTGTCTTCCTTTGCCCAGTTGCAACCCAAGCAGCAAAACTATAAAGACAAGCTAGATAAGGAGTACAAGCTACTAATGGATAATCATTGCTCTCTAAGTTAAGAGATGCACTTGCAGTTTGTTGCATCAGTCCTACCTTCTTATTCAAGATTCCTAGAATCATGGTATCAAAGAATAGTTTGGGTTGGATGCGATCTTAAAGATCATCTGGTCCCACCTGCCCTACCACAAACACAGACACCTTCCATTCAACCAGATTACTCAAAGCCCCATCGAACCTGCCCTTGAACAACTCCAGGGATGGGGCAGCCACAGCTTCTCTGGGCAACCTGTTCTACTGTCTCACCACCCTCACAGGGAAGAATTTTTTCCTAACACCTAATCTAAATCTACCCTCTCCCAGTTTAAAGGCATTACCCCTTGTCCTATCTCTACATGCCCTTCCTCTTTTAATGACCCTCTGAAATCTCAGTGAAAACTTAGGATGTACCTGGTACATTTGGCAGTATTACAGGCACTTACTACAATCTGCTTTAGCAGCAGTCGAAGATAGGGGTAAAGACAAATGAATAAGTGTCATTAAATCTCAGAATTACCATCATATTTGTGATATGCACAGAATACAATGAGGTTGATGTTTAGAGTGAAAATTAAGGAAAATAGCAATGCAGGTAGGAAGTTTCCTAGTTACTATTTCTTCTTTCATATATTCTGAAAGAAATCACAGCTGCCATTCATTATTACATATTATACATTTCCCAAAGATAAAAAATTACCTGAAGAGCCTGCTAATGTACATAAAATGCAGAAATGAGGACTGATGAACTGGTAAGACTTAGAAGAAACAAAAAATAATTACTATATGCCAGCATTCTCTTGTTCTGGGACACACTCTAGCAGCACCTCCTGTCAGAATGATTGTTTGAGATGTCTTATAGCAGCAAGTACTGAATATGATGTGTTATTCTGCATTGTTGTCTGTGCAGATACAACGTGTGTTGAAACATGCCCAGATGGGTATTATGTTGACAGTGATGCAGGACAGTGTTCCCCATGCCACAGCACCTGTGTCACTTGCACTGGAAAACACAGCTCACAGTGCCTTTCCTGCAAACCGGGCTGGTACAGACAAGGAAAAGGATGTGTAAACCAGTGTCCAGCAGGGTAAGGTCCAAGATCTTTAGTTAAGAGACACATCACAAAAAGAGCTTGCAGAAATTAGATCACTCTGCCCTACTTTATTTGAAAGTGAAATAGAACTGAATTCTATATTCAGGTGAGAAATTCTTATGTTGTTGCAGTACACAGGTTGTGGAAAACCTTCCCTCACTATAGGAAACTGTAAAGTTGGTACTCAGACTGGGACTAGTTTTACGTGGTGTGGCCTTTCTTACACTACAAGGATGCTCTTCGGTTATGTTTGTATGGGACAGTGTGAAAAAGAAGAAATATAGGAAGCCACCTGTTAACTGTGGTACAGGAAGCACTGTAACTTCCTTCAAGCACCCTTGCAGCCTCCACTTAGCCTGAAGTTCAGATAAGGTTCCTTCTGGTTTGCACTGAGTAAATGTTTATAATGGTATATAATAAACCAACCATTAAAACACCTTTCAACAGAGGACTCATTAATTCTACTCAGAAACTTCATTAATATGAGTCCATGTAATTTCAAAACCTGAATTCAGTGTGCTCTTGTGAATATGTCTCCAAATTCAGAAAGTGGATCTATGATTTCTGGTCCAGGTCCATTTCATTTCGCAATATAGTAAAGATCACACTGCCTGTTAAATTATCATCCCATTAAATTTGGAAGTCTGTAATGACCGCATCTAAAAAAAGCCACTGTGCAGCAATTCCTTTTTACCATCAGCTTAACTGAACTGAACACTGCTCTTCTGATAATATCCTTCGGGTAAGCCTGCTTATGCACTGAAAGGAACGATGACATTTCTGAATTTTCATCTAACAGCAGGTCAAGGAGCAGTGAGGAATTCACTGCTTACCCAACATCTGCAGAGTATCTCTCAGGGCCAAAGCAGAGTAGAGGTTTTATGAGCCCTACCTATACTTTGACTCTGAATTAACTCTGGATTTTAGAAGGCCTTACTTTATACACCCTCCTCTACAAGTCTTGCTTTGTAGCTGAATTCCAATGGCCAAAGGGAATTAAATAAAATTAATTCTATTTTGACCAAGATTGCAAATGTTTACTGCAATCACATCAATATCACTTTTCTACATTGATGTAGTCATAATAAAAGCTAAGAATGAAGGATGTTTTGGTTTTGCTGTCACTGCTGGGCTTTGTGCAAAGCCATGACTATCCGATCTGTTTCAGGTATTTTGCACAAAACTCCACTGGATCGTGTGAGAGATGTCACAAAGGCTGTAAGGAGTGCATGGGGCCTCAACCAACAGACTGCCTTTTCTGTGACACATATTTCTACCTGTTGCGCTCCAAGAATGAATGCATTAGCTCTTGTCCTGAGTATTACTATGAAAACAAGGACAACAATTTCTGTGAAAGATGTCACCCTTCCTGCCAAACTTGTGAAGGTAAAAGCTTTGACCAAAATAACGGTTATCAAAACACCTGCCAAAGATTCAAAACACGTAACATCTCCTTCAGTTTTTTACCCTCTGCTCCAAGATTTGGAAACACCTCACTAAGACACATGCCATATACAGCACTACCAACCTGTCCATAACCCAAGTAGCTGCAGTGGGTGATGCAGACCTCTCCTGGGGCTGTGGGCTTACCCTGGCCCTGGGCGATCTGCTGTGCTGGCTGCTCCATGCTGCCATCTTACTTTAAGAGTATTGATTGATCAAGATCAAAGCAGGTATATGAAGTCTTGCCAAGCTCCCTGCAGCGCTGCCTCCAGCCATGGAGCGCAAGAGTAAAGGCAGCCGCTCATGGGGAGGGCTGGGAGCAAGTCTCAGTGCCAAGTCGTTGAAGGGAAACAGACAACAGTAATGAATTTTCCATCAGGCAGGCCTCTCACAAAGATACTCTTCAACTTCAAAAAAAAATGGCTCTCTTGGATACAGAGCTGGACCTTGTTCCTCACACAGACACTGAATAATGATTGAATTATATCTTACTTTTTGAGCTGTCCTACTATGTGTTACTCTGTGAAAGTCAAGGAACCTAAATCCAACCACACATCTTTATAGTCCGCAAAGGGAAGAGTGATGTCTGCTGGTTTTAATGTAGCTAAGTATTTTTCTAAGTTAACTTTGAGAGACCATCTGTTTTGTTCTGTGACACACACAGTCATTTACTTCTTTTTCCTAATTCATCCAATTCTGAAGAAGCATCATTAATCCTCTTGAATCCATTTGACATCCTTTTCTATCTGAACAGCATTAGATGACAGGTAACAGTACCACTCTGCTGCTTAGACCACACCTTACTGTAACATACAAAATTTGTTTTGGATAGTGGATATATTGGGTAGCATAGATAGCTAATTGCAACATAACAATATTTAAAATTGTGGAAATAACTCTTAAATGAAACCACATTCAAGAACTACTAAAATTTAATTGTATAATAGCATTATAGCAAGTAACAGAAACATTTTAGCTTGGATTTGGGACAAAAAGATAGCCATTTTAATTTACAGACAACTTCCACTGGTATTTACTTCATTTGGGATGAACACTACAGGACAGACTTTATGTTGTGATTAGAGAGTCACTAAGATGAAACACAAACCAGTCCTCCTAAAAAGCAAACCTGTAGGTGTTCTAAAATGCATCTGTACTGTTGATGGGTGAGCAAAGAGATGTGGTCTCTGGTTTCTCAAGAACAGGAAGGTAAACCCTGTACTGCTCAGAAAAATCACATAGTAAATTCACTGGTTTATAGAAGGCCGCTAATTCCAGATGTTTAAGTGCTGCTAACTTGAACTACTTACATTTCCATTTTCTTCCTTGCAGATGGTGGCAGAAAATGCCCAGTTGCAGGGAAATGGACAGGTGCATCTTAACACATAGGACAAACTCTTCACTTCAATGTTTCACAGAAATACTGCACGCAGCATCTGTCTTCAAAAAGAGTCTCCAAAACACAAAGTGCATATGATGGTCTGTTTGCACCTAGTGAAGGATTTTGTTCCCTTGCAACTAAAAAAACTTATTTTGCTGTTAAAACACAAACATATCTTAATTCATTATGGTTTGTAAACAGTTAACTGTCAGGCCTAATAAATATTGATTTTGTGAAGGAGAGCATGTGTCCAAGGTTCTCCACAATTTTACTTCAGTGCATTGACCTAATTGATTCCTCTGAAAGTGTCAGAGTTTCCATGTACAACTGATTCCCCAATCAGCTCCTCATGAATACCAAAACACATAAGAAATACATTTGCACATAAAACTTCAAGACTAGGCCAAAGGTTTTTTTAATACCAACCTCCTCATGCTGAACTCCTCATTGCTGATTCCTGCTGTTGGCAAATACCCTTTTCTTTGGTGGCAATGGTCAGAATAATTTTTAAAGGAAGTTAGATGACAATTTTTCCTGTTGTAAAGTTGTTGTTTTATTTACCTTTCTAGGGAAGGGAGCATTCAGCTGCACATCTTGTGTATGGAGCCACAGTTTATCAGGTGGAATGTGTAACTCGGATTGTTTTGTAGGTGAATACAAAGTCCAGGAGGCACCAGAACAAGAGGTACCTGTTTGTAGACATTTTCTCCTGTGACTTGTATGCTGAACTTTAACTTCTGAACACAACACAAACAACACAGAATGCTCTTATCTCAGTTTTCAAGGCTACTTACCGTTAAACGCGCTTATTTATTTTCTTGGCAGGGGAAGCACTGTTTTTCTAGGGTTGTCTACTATAGAGTAATCCTCTACCATTAAATATAAAGGCACAACATTGCCAGTGATAATACCAAAGCCATGTGAACAAAATCAGCTATATTAGTAATACAGCTTTTTTATTTTTCTTCCAGTATAACTGAGATTTCCCTGTGGATTTCTGCTGCTTTGTCTGTAAGACATCACACTGCATTCCAGATTGACAGCTCTGCTGGCAGAAACCTCTAGTTGAGGGACAGACTAAAGTTAACAGAGCTCTATATGTAGTACAGTAGAACCACAATTAGGTTTGGGTCTGTGCCACAAGTCTGGGCACTCTAGCTTCCAGATTTCCACACCAACTACCTTCCAAAGATGTTTATTCAAGAATAGAGCAGCAAGGCAAGCCAGCTGGCCTGAGATGCTGCATACCCAGGAGTCTCTGGCCTGGAATATCCCCTTAGCAGTACTGCTTCATAACTGAGACCTTGAGAAAACAGCCTATAAGCTGGGGACCATAGAGGTCCACACTTCTTTGCAAGAGATTTGACTCTGAGAAACTGGACCTCCTCATGGACCTACTATGACCCTCCCATCTTGCCCAGATCCTTCGTTTCAGGACAAGCAGCCTCAAAGGTCTCACAGCAAGTCTGATGAAAGGTTATTGGAGTTTCCAGATCCTTATAGTGGATATGGGGTCCTGGTCCCATGTCAGAAAAAGAGCAATTTTTTCCTCAATAGGCCAGGAACTGCAAACACTGGAATACCAGAGCTCAGAGTATTCTGCAAGGTAGATATGACAATGGTGATCTCTGGTAGTCCCTGTACACATAAGCTTTCAGGAGCCTATCTGGAATTTGAGAAGAGTATTTGAATCTAGGCTGTTTCTGTAAAACAGAACCAAGATGATCTAATAAAAATCTGGTTTGCTAGAAAATTTCCATCCAGCTGTATCATCCAGCTGTATTTCTGCTCTTTCCCAAAGAATTTCCTTAGAAAGGAAATTCATTCTCTCAGCTGCTTTTTTTTTTTCTTGTTAAAATAATTCAAGTTGCTTCTCTCATGTCAGTTACTTTTAATGATATTATTGAGTACACTTCTTGAAGACCACTTTACCACTATTACTGCCAAAGAACTACAGATCTGCTAGCATGGGACTAGCAAAACCAAAATACTTCCTAGCCAAAGAGCTTGCAGTCTGAATTAATTTTACCTTGCTGTCTAGCTAGGTGAGATCTCTAAGCTCCTACAAAACTTCCTCCCCTCTCCCTACAAGCAGACCACTGAGAAACCAGGAAATATGAACCAAATTTTAGTTTTCCTACTCCTCCCTGTGTTTTGTCATTGGCACCCATAGTACCCAGAGATGACCGCAAAGACAGTGAAGGTCCAAAGCATCCAAAATGAAAAGTGCATTCTTTGTGTTCTGTGTCTGAAGGAGGAGGAGCCCAAGTGTGAGAAATGTGACAGCTCTTGCACGGAGTGCAAGGGACCAGGGCCTCTCAACTGCACGGTCTGTCCAGCCAGCATGCAGCTCTACCTGGTAGAAAGCCGTTGCCTGCCCTGCTGCCATGACTCTAACTTGGCAGGAACCCCAGAATGCTGTGACTGCAATGAAACGCAAGGTACAACCATGCTGAACAGCTGTAAAGGTGCTAAAGGGCTTTATGATCAACTAGGCTGACATTTGAAAATCAAAAGGGAAGAGAGCAAAAATGCACTGCCAAGATGCAGGCACACAGTGCGTTTCTACTGGAATACAAAGGCCTTTACACAAATAACTGCAATTACAAGTGGTGCAGCAGACAGCACCTTTTTTCATCCACAGCTTTTGTGTTAAATAGCCAGGCATTTCATAAACCAGGTGACTGGGAAGCGCTTGCTTCAACCAAGAACCATCTGAAACAATGAATTTTACACTCATCATGTAAAAATGTATTTGTGTGCCTGTTTTCTGGTTGAGTATTTCCAATCTAACACAGAAGCACAGCTATCCAAGCGACCTTGTTTATGTCCCTGTACCATCACAGCTACAGAATATAGTTGTGTACTGAAAGAGTGAGGTATTTAGTTGAATGCGTTTAAAAATGTAAGCAAGCCTAAACATTGTCCTGGGTTTTTTGAAAAAGATATCCCCCTTTCCTGCCTCTGCAATACACACTCACAAGGCTTAATTAATCTGTTTTTCTTCTACTGCTGTTGTAGATGACTGTGTGTTACGGACCACTCTACCACCTGAGAGCAAAAGCAAAACTGCTTTCTTTGTTATTACCTGTATTTTGCTTCTCCTTGTCATTGGAGCCATTGTATTTATCTGGAGAAAATCACGAGTCAAAAATCAGGCTGTCAATAAAGGCAGGTATGAGAAGCTGACAAATCACCCCAAAACCTTTTATTCCAACGTGGGAAACTACCACGAGAGTACCAGTTACCAGGAAGATGAGGTCATTGAGTACAGAGATCGAGATAATGAAGATGACAATGATGAAGATGACATTGTATACATGGGCCAGGATGGCACAGTCTATCGCAAATTTAAATACGGACTTTTGGAGGATGATGAGGAAGATGAGCTTGAATATGATGATGAAAGTTATTCATTTAGATAACTCTTTACTAATTTATTAATTCCCTGCTGCATTGCTTTTCCGACTAAATTACAGCCATTTAGTTGAGTATGTTTAGTTACTTCTTAGCACGCTGAGCTCAAGATTTTAGCTGACAATTATTGTAAGAGCAGAACAGTTTCTAGAAACATTTTTTCCTAAAGCTTTACATAAATCCTTGGTAGGCTTTTAAGTAGCACTCCAGATGTAGACTGGTTAAGAGATTATGTTTCTGTGCATTTGGACTAAATAGAGAGTAAATCCTTTCCCAGTATGTATTTCTGTGCATTATAACTAATACAAACTCTGCTTCAAACCATGCACTCACATTTACTGAGAACCTTGCCAATCATCTACTAGAAATGTGCAGATATAAACAAGATGAGTGTATTTATCTAACAGATGAATACCACTGGGATAGGGTGACAGTAGTTCACTACTTTGTCATTAGAGTTACTCAGTAATCCATAACAGAATAGGCAAGTTTGCTGACTTTACCCAGATTTCCTTCATTGGCATCATCTGATACATCTGTATTCCTCAAAGAACATGTTTCTCTTTATAATCTTATAGCATACTTCCCACTGAAATTGTGCATCTATGACATCTATGACTTCTGGGTTTATTGCAACAGGAAATATAATCTATAAACATGTTCACAAAAAAAGTCCTGATTTTCTCTTTTCAACTACTTTCTCAGCAATTCAAACACAGAACATTTATTCAAGCAGCTTTTCCATTTCTGATGTAAATGGCTCAGGATGTTCAGACAGTGGCAAAGGGGATAGTTAGCACATATTTGGTAACATAACTTAAAGGAACACAACAATGTGATTTTTTATTATTATTATTACAGAAATATAATTTATCATGCTAAAGAAATGGATGCTCTTTATGACTTTGTGTTGTGAAAGAATAAATTCTCTGCACAAAACTGACTTGAAAATGTTGCTGTTTGTCAAGTTTAATTTGCTTGCAGCATTCTTGTGGATTTCCAGGGAGAAGCTGAGTGCATTACCTTTGTCCCTGCCCATTGTCTAAATTTGTGTAAGCCAGATTGGGACAAATTTGCATTTCTCAGGATGAATCAAAACAAACAAAATTCTTCTCAAATGTCAATTTTTCAGAGTGTTTTTTAATAAGTTCTTTGTTGTGGTTTGGGCACACCATTTCAACCACGTTTTGAGTTATCATCAGGTGCATTTTCTTTCGCTTTTGATCCTTCCTGCTCTGCAGTCTGACACTTTCCTTCTGGCTTTCAGAGCCTGTCACATGCAAGCAAGGATCCTGGATGTCCAAAGCAAAAGGCGACTTCCTTTTGTGCTAAAACCTGCACAGGCAGAGCTGAGGCACCATTTGTTAAGAGAGAAGCAGTACTGGTAAATTCCCTCCACCCAGACATACAGTGCTTCCTGTGAGGGATTCAAATGACTGCTCAGATGATAAGCCTATTCTTAAAAGGTGGGAGCATGCATACAGCAGCATGCATGATTTTATGCTGTAGAGGAAGGGTGACAATATGCATGTCTTATAAAATGGCAAATAATTGCCTTGAAGGTGAATCAGACTTCTTAGGAGACCAGTAAATAACTGATTATGTTAGAAGAATATGATATAAGGTTATTACTTTTTTTAAACTAGAGTTTCAAAATAGTAGTCGAAGAGACCCAAACTTTCTGCAGAGCCATAACACATTTACAGCATTCACAATTAAAACTCGCTGCTAAGAGTCCATAGGGAGAAGAAGAAAAAAAAAGTTTAGAAGTTAATTGGCACAAGAAGAAATTATTCATGAATCACTCACAATTCTAAAGAAACTTCATGGAAAGCAGAATACAACCAAGGAAGCCAAGTAATAAACCAAGTACAACCAAGTAATAAATGTACAGAGAACACAGCACACAAAGGAAATACTGCTTTTCTGGATTATTTTATGGGCTTCTACTGCCTAAGTCCTTTACACTGTTCTGAAAGAAAGGTAGAGAAATTCAAATCCACAGTTGTTGAGAAACTCTCATTACCCTTTCAGTAGGAAGGCTTTTTCTAAAAGATCTCCTGAAAATCTACATCTACAAATTTTACCATCCACTTACTTCTCATTTAGTCCAGAAATTTGATTTTGAAGGGCAGGTTACCAGTGTTCTTTATCCCCTCTTTCCTCAGAGTTTATATAAATAAGGAAAAGTTTTCTCTTCCATGACTCTACCCTGAAGTTTTGCTAGAAAGGAAGTGGACAAAATTAGATTGTTGGAGTTAAATTTCAAGTGTCTTGAGGCTCCTTCCTCGACAGGCTATTATTATTCCCTGATCAGACTACATTCTTATAGTATACCACGTTTGCTTCTAGGTCTTGTATAACAATTGCAGGACTTCTGGCTGGGGACTCAGGGTGAAATTTCAAAACAAAGATAGGAATGAAAATATCATAAACTTCCTTATGTAAGTTACTACAGAAGCTTTTCAAATGGATATTTTGAGGCATTTAGTTTTCTCATGAAAAATAATGTGCTTCAAGAGAAATATATATCTTTGCAATAAAAAAATGTACTCTTAGCAATCAAACTTCCCACTTTAAAAGTTACCTATAGAAAAATTCTGATTATCCATAGTAAGTCACTGTTTTACCTAGGTCACTTATTTCATTTGAGTCCTTTTTGGATGGGAGCAAGAGAGTATGTTTCAGAGCAGACCAGAGCTATCAAGTTTTCATTTTCCCTCAACCTCAAATGTCTATGTGTGGTTTCAAGCCTGAAAAGTAATCAGACGTGCATCCTTATGAGGAACAGACAGATATTCGAAGGGCTCAAACGCACTTTCAGACAGAAAGACTTTAAAGAACTTTTTCTACTTTTTTTTTTCTTATTTAGTACATATGTATGACAGTAATAAGCTATCATATAAAACAACAGATGACTGAAGATTATGACTGTAAACAGACATACTCGCAATAAACTAGATGCATTTATAGGTATAAGATGCAAAATCCATAGGAGACATGCACATGTCACTTCTGTTCTTCTTTCAAGGTAGTATATCCTATGTTCCTATTTTACTGTTTGTTTCCTACTGATAAGAAATAACCAGGAAGTCGCCTAACACATACTGACTGATTTCACAATATCTCTTGGTATTTTATTGTTAACATGACAAAAGACAATTTTTTCCTTGGAGAAGATTGATACAAAGTAGAAAGTAATTATGACTTTTTCCCCCCTTCATCCTTTTTCCAATTTAGGCTTATGCTGGAGGAAGATCTCTTCTCAGGCCTTAACAAATAAAACAAATGCACTAATTATCTCTTTGCATGACTTAGTATGTTTACATTACACAGTAAATTGAATAGTAAAAAAAGGCTGTAAGTATTCTTTTATTCTTCCTCGTTTATATTGTCTATTCAGCATCTAAATAAGTACTTTCTTTTTTGTCAGGAAAAGCTCAGATGCTCTTCTTGCTCCACTTTTTGCCTTGTGTTCCCCCAGCCTTGCTCTCTGCACATCACATCTAAAATTCTCATCCCATTGTTCTTCTGTATCCTCTCTCCTCCTTGCATACTAACACCATCTTCATTTCCTAGGTTTCTGTTTTCTGATACATGTATTCATAGTACATAGTTATGGTATTCATGGAAACCTTTCACAGACAAATCTTAGTACTACAGAAAAGCTAATCATAACTTCACAACAAAATAAAAAAACATACACTAAGTACTTTGCTACTCTGAGCTACAAAAAAGAAAGCAATATTCATTTCTCAGTCATTACAGAAGATGAACATTTATAAAGTCAGTATCTTAAGTTATATAATTAATTATATATTAACTGGCATGGTCAGCAGTGTTTATGGAGTTCTAGTCCCCTTAAAAACCCCAAAAGGCCACAAATGTATCCAAACACTCCCCTGGAGCAACAGATAATACAAGTTCTCTATGACACTAGCAAGTAGCGCCTTCTGTTTATAATTTCTCTCACTCTCTTCTTCTCTCTTTAGGAAAATGCAAGAAGCTTAGCGGAACAAATTACAGCCCTACGCAGACCATATTGACCACAAAATAAATTTTAAGGCAATTTTGTATTGGTTTTAAATCTCATTTCATTTCCAGAACTAGTAGAACATCTTAATCTTTGGAAATTACAGTGCTTGAATGTCAAACAGAAACCTAAAGAATATAGCTGCTTGAAGATTTAGCTTTTAAATCCATGCCTCCAGTGTGGACAGTGTGCTATTAGAACAGCAGCATGCTCCATGACAAATCCCAAAGTACACTAAAGAATCCACTGCATCTAACAAAAAAGCAATCCTTATGAAATACCCATACCACCACATTATACTACATTCTTTCTTGATGCAATTTTAGGGATGCCACATAGAGGTCATACAAAGGTCATACAAACAGCATGAAAGTATGAGAGAAACTTTTCCCCAAGAGGCCTGAGACAGATTAATGTGTTTCAAGATCCAGGGTTTGACTCTTTTTCAGCTGTAGCAGATGGACCTTTGCCCTGACCCAGATGAATGTTTAAACAATTGAACCAGAACAGAACAGGATGCAACTCTTTCTATCTGACTTCTAAAAGAACCAAGTAGTTTTACATTTTGAAAGAAAGGGTACAGGCAAATCTATTTTCAGGTTATAGAATTATGAAGACATAGCTCCCCTATGTCCTAGCACACAAAAATCCCCAGTCAGACCGTTTTCACACATGCTTTAATTTTAGCCAGTTTAAATAACCTCTGAAGGCTTTTCTTATGTCAAAGTTTTGAGGCAATCACCCTTACAAAGCTTTGCATAGGACTGAGACACCTAACTGTGCTAGGCATAGCAAAGGAAAGCACCATATGAACTAAGTCATTGTCAGAAGCCGCTTCAGACACAAAATTTACTGACTAGCAATACTGGCAATAACCCTTAACTACTGAACAACAGAGGATTATGACTGATGAGAAACTGAATAAATTATTTACAAAACTGTCAGAAGTCTAAGGCAGAATAAGAACATACCGACTATTATCTCTACATAACAATTTAAAAAGGGCTAAGAAGGGACAGAAATTATCAAAATAGCAAGGTTACAAAGATAGTACAGTCTTTTGAAGCAAACTTTCAAAGTTCACCTTCTGCAGCTTTGTGATTATTATATTTAGGCACTGTTATCAGATACACAACTGCAACTAGTCAAACAAATAGGAACTTTCACCTCCTTTGGCTCAGTACAACCTCCCAATGCAAATGTGGCAAATTGAGGTTTCAAAAATCTCAGTAAACTAGACTTCACACTTGTTATCTTTGGCTGATTTCTCTCACCTTCTTGCTTCTCAAGCTTTTTTCCATCTCAAGGTCTTTCTCGTTTTGCCTTCCTTCCCCTTCCACCTTTTTCTTTTTCGTTACTATTCTCATTCATGCATGGAGTTTCAAGTATATCAGACTTTACACTAGTGCCCCTCTTTATCACGAGTGCTACTAACAACACTTTCCTTTCCACCATTTTAGTTCACTGTATTCATTTGGAAAACCATGCTTGAAAGTCGCTATGTCTGCAATATGTAACAGTTATTGAAAAATAAATGAAAATATACTCACATCAGTAACAATGTTAATATCATAACTATCCTACTTTTACAGGTATACATTAAAAAAATCATGATGTTTTAATTGATTTTCAAGTTTTAGTGGGCTTGATTTCATTTTCACATAGATTTTGAAAACATTATATTGTATATATAAGAAATATGCTCTAAAGTGAAAAGGATACCAACTCAACACAGGTTCCATATATCTGTTTCTAGGAAAGCTCCAAATTCAAAATGCAGCTAGCTATGCAAGAAGTCTGTATGAGTATCTATTGCAGACTATTTGCTTGTGCACATTGCACCTTCACATTTTCTGAACATGAAGGCATGCTGCATTTTAACATCAGCTAAGCACCAGTTCTTTAGGCTATCAGAACATCAGATAGCTTAATGCCACAGCTATCTAAGTAAGACCATTATCACCTATATGCATTTGAAAAAAAATAAAATGCTGTTATTCTCACATTGCCAACCAACTCCACTTCAGAACAGTAACAGACCTCAGAAATTGTGAGGCAGTCAATTAAAATGCACCACAGACTTTATTTTAAAAGTATTTGAAATGTTGGAAATTCTTGTATTGCTTCAAATCCAACAATTTCAGTGACCTTTCTGCCTCACTTGATGTTCATATATTGCCTTACAAAGTACTGAAAACATCTGGAACATAAATAATGTAGCAACAAGTCTGTAGCAAGAACAACAATCCTCCCCTTCAAAAAAACCTGAAAGTTTCAGCATGGTAATGAAAGAACTCTGAAGCAACTCTTTCAGTATGATACGGAACACACAGATGATGTGCATCACATACAATACAATCAAATAGAAAACCTGTGATAAGCAGCATTACTACATTCCCAGCTATACTCTTTTATTAATGGTAGCGTCACAACATAAACTGAAATAGTTATTTGTACATCATAAAAAAATACAGCCCTTCATAAAGTTTATATTGTGCGGGGAATCACATATTGAACTTAAAAAATCAATATATAATACTTGATATTAAATCATGCAGAGAGAGAAGATACACTCAGCAAATAAACGCAAACATATTTTGTTCAGCTTGAAGGCAACCATGCAAAGAATAGTTTATTACCTTACTGTATACATACTTCACAGTTCATGTGAAAGCTGTGAGAAAGCAAAATTTCTCCAGTTTTCCTTTCGCTACTGTTCTCTATCTTCAAGCATTCAGTTTCATTAAAGCCAAATGATAAACGGGATTTTGGATAGCAGCATTCATTAGCGGTTACAGAATAGTGTTACTAAGACAACCAGCTTAAGACACTCTGGTTTCCACAACAGGCATATGAAATCTCTGGCAAAAAATAATTTTAAAAGGCAGCTATAAGCTTAGCTATAATAGCAGAATCAATAAAGACTTACTAAGTATGTTGACAATATATGAGATTGGCTAACATGGCTATAACTTGTTCTTCCAGAAAAGTAAAATATAAAGCAAGACTTTGACATTGTTATATATTCGAGAATGCCTCCTTACACTGGGTGGGAAAAAAGTTAAAATAATTCTTCCATTATCCTTCAATTCTGAAGTGCAGAAAACCACAACTGACTTTCAAGAAAATTCTTGTATAGATTTCCAACATGAATACAGCAAAAGCCCATTAAACTGGTTTTAGGGTTTGCTTTTGGGGTTGGGCTTTTTTTTTTTTTTTTTCTTGACAGCAGTTAAGTTTTGTTTTATTATTTTCCTACTAGAAATGCCAAAGTGTGCTGAAAATGTCCAGGCAATGGTTAGGACAAAACTGTCAGTGTCTTTGGAGAGACAAATTTATAAACAAACTTAACAACAGAGGTCAAAATGATGCTCATTCCCTTAAGCATCTTTATAGAAATCATTCTTTCCTCCCTCAAAAAGGTGTATATCCTCTTCTGTCTTTGCCATCAACAGGACTGATGAGCATTTCAATAATAAGTCCTGCATAGCTACAAGGACTCCTTGACTTGCTCAAGGCCTTTTCCCAAATACCCCATGAGATTGGCTGCAAGTTAAAACATTATGAACTAAAACCCTAGCAGGCTGGCAGAACCCACCACAGAGAATTCCCGTAAGGCTACCCTGGCAGAGCTCTCTGAAATGCTGCAGTGAAATGCCACAAAATGCAGGATCAGAATGGGATGGGACTGCTTTTAAAAGCAGTAAAATTTGTGGGTTGAGATAAAAATAGATTAACAAGTGAAGGAAAAGAGAAGGAATGAAAAAAAGAAGACAAAACAAGGCAATCATTCACCACCTCCCCTGAACAGACCTATGCCCAACTAAGTCCCAGACAAAAGATAGCTGATCCCCTCCTCTCCGTTTTATTGCTCAGCATGACCACTACATGGCATGGAGTATTTCCAGTTAGTTCAGGTCATCTGTCGGGTTGTGTCCCCTCCCTTATACAGCCCCAATTTATTCAGTGGGGAAGCAGAGCAAGAAACAAAAGGCCTTGATGCTGTGCAAGTACTGTTCACGAATAGCTCAGACATCAACGTGTTGTGTTCATTGTTTTGGTCACAAATCTAAAGCACAGCACTATACGAGGTGCTATGAAGAAAATTAACTCCATCCCAGCCAAACCCAGTACACACGCATACATCATATATCAAGATATACATGATACATGGTAGTGCGAAGAGCTTCAAGAGATGAAAAAACCCACATGGTTTCGCTTAGTGGTTTACTGGTTTGCCTTCTGGCAGACGAAAGAAGTTGTCTTCTTTGAGTTTAAGATGTTCTGGTAAATCTAGCTGTCTTTTTGCCTCTTCAATGTCTTCCTGAATTGCTGAAACGAGTGCCTCTGCAAAACAGAAGCAAGAAAAGCAGTCCTTGAAAGCTGGTCTGAATTCTGAACAAACAATAGCAAAAGAAAAAGGGTGTACTATAGAACACCAGAAAGCAATCACAGGAAGGATACATTTATTATTACTATGAAGTTGGAAACGCACAATCTCTAAAATAACCGGCTTTTATGCTTTTGACATGCGTTGCCCTTTTCCCTGCTGTAAATACCACTTTTTTCTTGTTGCAAAACATTTTATCAAAAAAGTCAACAGAATTTCATTAATTGTTTCAGTTTTAACACGGATGCATTTTTAAAATAAAAGGGCAGACCAGACCAATGCTTTTATAACAAGCTCATGATTTTCAAGCTACTCTGCAGACATGACACAGTAATTTTTTGACTGAAATAAATAATTTCTGATAGTCTGGAAGTTATGGCACTTTGCTTTTTTTAATATAACCAATTTATTTATTAGTAGATTCAGCTTAGGAAAAAAAAAAAAAAAAACCACCACATTTTAATGAAAAGTCAAAGGTAAGACAATGATAAAATACTTTGAGTTGGAAGGCACCCATAAAGATCATCAAGGCAAACTCCCTGTTCCTTGCAGGTCTACCTAAAAATAAACCACATGACTAAGAGCATCATCCAGACACTCCTTGAACTCTGACAGGGCTGGTGCTACAACCACTTCCCTGAAGAGCCTGTTGCAGTGACCAACCTCAGTGAAGAATCTTTTACTAACATCCAATATGAACTTCCTCTGATGCAGCTTCATTCTGTCTCCTCATGTCCTACTGCTGGTCACCAGAGAGAGGAAATCAGCACCTCACTCTCCACGGCACCTTTTGGGGCAGTTGTAGACTGCCAGGTCCCCCCCGCCTTCTCCTCTCCAAGCTGAAATAGCCAAACAACCTCAGCTGCTCCTCTTAAGTCTGGCTCTCAATTCCTTTCACCGCCTTGGTGGCCCTCCTCTGGACACACTTTAATAATTGGCGTCCTTCTTATACTGAGGTGCTCAAAACTGCACCCAGAACTCCAGACGGGACCACACTAGGGCAGCGCAGATTGGGACAATCACCTCCCTCAGCCAGCTAAGCGATGCTGTGCTTGATGCACCCCAGGGTACAGTTGGCCCTTTTGGCTGCCAGGGCACACCAACCCAAACTCCCAAATTTCTTCCTGTGGGGCTGCTCTCCAGCCTCTTATCCCATAATTTGTGTGTATAACCAGGATTACCCCATCGCAGAGGTGGGATCTAGCACTTGCTCTTGTTAAACTTTATGTGGTTGTTGATAGCCTACCTCTCTATAGTCTATCTAGATAAGACTGTAAGGTGTTTCTACCCTTGAGAAACAGCTACCCCACACAAAACAGCTGATGATGAAGACAGAACAATGACACAGTGCTCCCAAAATGCAAGAACATGACAAACTGAATATCAGTTTAAGAGAAATACAATGCTGACCTAAAGAAGTGAAGTTTTCTTCTGATCGAATATATCCAAGAATAACTATACTAAGAGTCTCACCATAAAAGTCACCTTTGAAAGTGTCAATAATGTGTGTTTCCTAAAAGAGAGAAATACATTGACAATTATCATGATGCACTCTTTTATTTTCCTTGTTGCAAAGATGTTGAACTAATACCTCTAATTCTAATTCTCTCCCACACATATCAGAACTACTAAAACACTTAGATTAACACGTACAATGTAAGATTAAAAGGCTAGGGCTTGTAATTACGTTACTACAAAGAACTGAACTTTGCATGGCATTTAAGAATATTGTGATTTTTATTTCAGGGGTAAGATTTTCAAGGCAGCAAATCACAAATAATAATGCCTAGATTTGTTTGACCATTAAGTTGCCAAGTCCAAATGACTGTAATGAATTTGACTGATTTTAAGAGAGCTTTTACAGGGAACTGAATCATAAAATTCCAAGAAGAGTGAAGGCACCTATTCTTGAAGCAGGGCTTCATGTCAAGTTAAAACTCCTTCTAATAAAAATCAAGTTCTGCAAGACCCAGGAAAAGCACCAGCACCTGACAGCAAGAGAAACATAGATGCCACAGTTCAGGATTTTAACTCTGTTATTACCATTTATATTTTGATCTTGATTCTGTATATTAAGACACAGCACCCCATGAATGGATTCCACCATATAAGAGAAGAATTACTAGAAAATCATTACAAATTTAGGTGTGCCAGAATTTCATACATCAAATATGGATGATGGCAGAGAGATTAGCAGGTTACAGCTCATTTTAAGGGTCTCAACCACTAAACTGGATACATCTAAGCTTATGTTTATCTACCTATCATATTCAATAAGCAACAACGATTTTCGAAATACGAATTTTTACTTCAGAAGTATTGAAGCAATGGTGTGAAGAGATAAATAAAAATAAAACTTGCTTATCTACAGTTGCCTGCTCTATGGCTACTGACAGGCTTGGGGGAATGGGGTTTTTTTGTCTCTCCATAATGCAAACATTTGAGATGGATATTTCTAATAGAAAACAGAATTTCTAATCTCTTTATGGCTCAAATTGTGCTTATTTTATTCACTGTCTAGTTCATTTATTGTAATCAAAGTACCACGCAAAGCAAAATTCTTACCACAGATTTCTTAATATTTTTATAGAAAGGATTCCATCCTATGCTCAAAACCATTTTATGCACATCTCCATTTCCAACACAGGCCCAACCATAGTATACACCAGCAGAGATATCGGATGGAAAGCTTTCGACTACTTGCTCAGAAAAGTTAGCTGCAAAAATTTTTAGAAAGTGTAAGTAAAGTTTATCACAGAATTTCAAACTCTTAAAAGCCAAGATCTGTCTACATGCTATTTACAAGTAGAACATTGGCAACAGTAGCACAACATGCATTTAAAAAGTATAAACAGAAAAAACACTCATAAAACGTAGTCTCTGTGGTAATACCTGAGTTACGACATTTACTACACATACTATTTCATAGTTACATCCTCTATAGTTAAATAGTTAATCTATAGTTAAAAATAATAAACTGAAATATGTAGTCTGAATGCACTTCATTGGTAGGACTATCACTCCTTTAGTATGGTCAAAGAACAGAAAACAAAACCCATGTTTCTTTGCATTGTAAAGTAGCATCTTAGAATTACTTACATATTAGTCTTTCTTTTCTTTTCTTTTTTTTTTTTTTTTTTTGTAAGTAAAATGTAAAAATAAACAAAGTTATTATTTTAGTCACTTGACAATTTTTTTCATGTTGCCTTTTAGGTTATTCGTATTTGCGGCTTTCTAAGATTTTCTTAGAAAAATTCAGATCTGAAATAAAACAGTTCCTTTTTGACTGAGGGGAATAAATCTAAGCCGTTAGCCAAACAACTGTCGTATTAACTTCACACATGGATAGAGATTGCCACGTAAACTTCACGACGATTACAGTCAGTGTATTTCTACCGCAGTCCATAAGCAGGAAACGCTTCCCTTCCATATTCCTTGATACTAATAAGCCAAATATAAACAATCACGAAAAAAACCCTAAGTTTATATTAACAGATGGAGTCACATGTCCCATACGTCAAGATTCCTCATAGGAGGTTTTCTTGGTCTCCTAGGATTTTTGCAAAATGCCCACTGACTTCAGCCTGCCTTTAGAAAAGGCTGATATCCAATCTGAATTACACCTCTATCTGTATTCAGACAAGGCAAACCAAGAAAGGCAATGAGAAAACACACTTCTCTTTAGGAGAGCTGCGTGTGCTCTGCTTTATAATTTCTGCATCATCCGCTTTACATTTGCTTCTTTAAACCTACTCCCAGTGCTTGCTCTTTTCCTTGTCCTACTCTGAGGTCCAAAGAGTTTACAAAAAAAGGACGTTTTTGAAACTACCACATCACAACACCATGCACAGTGCATATGATCACTTTTCAAGATCTTGCAATTCATACTGATCATTATCAGATAAGGTAACTAAGGCAAACAGAGATGGTTTAACAGAACGTCGGTCACGTGAACAAGACTTGTAGGCAATATGAACGAAAATTAAAATCACCAAAAAAGCTAACACAGAGCAAGCCAAGCTTCTTCACGGAAAGAGCACGCCATGCGAAACGGGCACTGGTGCAGGACGAGTGTCTCCCGAACTCAAGCACAGGACTCAGAGACTCAAACCGAGCCCCCCACCTCTACTCGGCCGGAGAACCATCCGCCACGGCGCTTCACGCTCGGGCGGCCTAGGGGGCTCAGGCTAACGAGAGACCCCTGCGCCTGATGCCGGCCTCCCCGGCGGGCCCAAAGCAGGGACCCGGAGCTGGCTGTGGCGAGCACTTCGCCGGTAGGGAAGCGTCACCATCGCCCTGACGGGAGAAGCAGCCCCGCGCCACTCGTGCCCAGGCCCCGAGCCGCTCCTCACCGGTGGGGATGCCTAGCTCCCTGGAGCCCCTGCCGAAGCCCTTCACCACCTCCCCGCGGCAGAAGTACGGCAGGTGCCTCATGGAGACCACCTCCTTGCCCCGCGTCCCGCTCAGCCCCTCCGCCTCGCTCTGGGCACTGCCGAGAGGAGGAGCAATAGGTTGAGCGTTCCACCCCCCAGCACACTCACCTCTCTGGGAGGCACTTGGCTCCCCTCAGAAATGGACTCAGTAGCACACGGCGCTGCGCTGGGGCCTGCTCGGGGCGGGGGACTGTGAGACCACCTCTGCCGCCGACTGAGCTCTCCTGGGAAGCTAAGCCTGCGCGGTGTGGAGCGGGTCAGACGTCTGAGAGCTCCGCCGATGAGTGTCTCCGGAGGGAGGCAGGCAGCCAGCAGCAGTTTTAGCTGGCTGTGTTCTAATGGGGCGGCCCCTCGCTCTTGCCCGCAGACTCCACTCGGCTCCGCTCTCGGGGAGCGGCGGGGCCCATCCGGCCCGCAGCCTTCCCACGGCACAAGGCAGGGCAGCGGCGGCGCTGGCCCACGGCGCTGGGAGGCTGTGAGACCTCGCTCCGGCGTTCCCTCGTACCTGAGAGTCACACCTTGCCCTGTCCACCCGCTCCGAGAAATAGCGAACATTTATTTCCCGGTAATCCCATTTTAGACAAGCTCAAGTGATGCATGATGCGGTGGATATCTGGTGAAATCTGTGAAAACAGATTATTTTTTTTAAAGTTTTTCTGATTTTGTTATGTAATGATGACAAACGATAGTTGCTTGCTAAAGAAAAATAATTTGTACTCTCCCATGATTTGTCAGCCTGGCACTGCAGAAATTTCCCTCAGGGGAATACACCTGCAGAGCAACATTTGTCCTGGACTCACTCTGTATTGGCGAGTAAGGCCCCCTCAACACTTCAGTTTCCTGTCTCCAGTCTCTTCTGATTTTGTAGCTGCACCGCTACACTGCTTTAATCTGCCCAACTGGTTAACGCTCTCCTTTCTATGAGCCTGATCCAAGCTCAGATAAATAGAATTTGCACTGTAGAAGCCCAGATAGCAGACACACACATGCATATTCAGTCTCTGCAACATGGCAGCCAGCCTAAGTTGGTCCATTATGTCAATGGTATATATGCCAAATAAGTCGGGGGGGAGAGGAGGAAAGGGGAGTTATTCAGGAATGCTAGTGTACTTACACATATTCATATAATATCGTGAAAGATTGTCATAGTCCTTGAAGTGAATTCCCAATCATTTCCAATTATTCCTATAAGGCACTATTGCCAGCTTTAGCAGTTTGATATAACTGTTTATGAAAGTGCTGCTGGAGTTACCTGTAGTTCTATTGGCTGGGAATTTTTATGAGAAAATGCAGCCTAAGTACCTGTTACATGCTTGTATCTAATTGCAGATGTAATGGTGATGGTAACAAGTTCATGCTAATGATAGGGAACTGTCTTGTGAAACTGATTATGTCATACCACAAAATGCAGAATGCCACTGATTAACGGATCTGTCAGGACTAGTTATAGTACACACTCAAAAATAATTTAAAATAAGATTCCACCTCAGATTTATCTTCTTTTTTTTTTTTTCTCTCATCTTACTTCCCCATCATTTGTTTAATGCTAGCATTTTAATTAATTGCTTCAGTTTGAGAAACTTTGACTGACATATAGAATAATTGTTTACTTAACTTCAGCTGAACAAAAAAGAATGGTGGTAACATATATATAAAAGAAGAAAAAGTGGAAGAAAAAGATGTCCTGAATACACCACTGCTACTACGTGTAGGCTGTTCTGCTGTGTGACAGCATGAAGAGACGTGTAAAAAGTTTTAATTACATTTAGTAATGGAAGTATCTTGGATATTAAACTAGTTACCTAGTTAATGACAGGCCATAATAATAGGCAGTGTGACCACTCACCCCCGGAATTTTTAGTTTATTTTGTCTTTAGAGGAAAAAAAAAAAAAAAAAGTAAAAAAAAAAAAAAAAATAAAAAAGCAGCTACGTTTATATTCATAATATGTTTTTCTGTTAGAATGAATTATGCCTTTGGTTATAATTTGTATGTAAGGAGATTTGTACTTCCGTTCTTTTGTAATACTTTGAATACTTGTGCAATAAATTTTTATGTTCTTGTGGTATCCACAAGATGGCACTCGATCTCTTCTTCAATATCTGCAGGTCTGGGCACCGGTTTTGATCACGGGAATTAAAATTTTCACTAACAGAACAGACCTTGATGAGCAGGAAGTCAGATAAATATTTGCTTTAAAACTACATGGTTAGTAGTTTCACAGAAGTCTCACTGGCCACTTACATCTCATTCTATCAAATAGTTGTTAATCCCTTTCCTCAGTCTTGGTGGGTTGCTGTAACCCATGGTCAAAATTACTCATCCTTGATACTGGACATGTTTTTCTTTTGTAATGAATTATTGTTGTGGTTTAAGCCCAGGCCATAAATCAGAACTACGCAGTCTACTTCCCCCTCCCACCTTTCTTCCCTCCACTTCTGGAGGGATGGGGAGGAGAATCAAAAGAATGCAACTCCCACGGGTTGAGATAAGAACAGTTTAATAACTAAGGTATAACACAAATCACTAGTGCTACCACCAATAATAATAATGATAACGGAAATAACAAGGGAAGAGAATACAACCGCTCACCAACCGGTACCTCGCCCCCACCCAGCAGCATTCTCGTCCTTCCAGGCCACTCTCAGTTCTACATCCTGGGCATGACGTGCTGTGGTATGGAATACCCCTTTGGCTAGTTTGGGTCAGGTGTCCTGTCCCTGCTTCCTCCCACCTTCTCCTCCTCCCTGGCAGAGCATGAGACTCACAAAGTCCTTGGTCAGTCTAAACATCAGTGTTATCAGCTCTGTTCCCAGGCTGAAAGTCAAAAACACAGTGCTGCAACAGCTACTAAGAAGGAGGAAAAATGACTGCTACTGCTGAACCCAGGACAATTATACTTAGCTCAGCTTGAAGGGAGCATTTTAGAGAAGTAGAATTTAATTACCTGTATTCAAATTTAGTAGACATGTTTCTTCAAAAAGTACAGTTGAATTTTAGTCACAAGCATATTTGCCAAGAAAAGCAGTTTACCAAACTGCTCATACCTGCAGCTTACCACAGGCATTGTACCACAGAGCTGGAAAAGAAATTCTGCTCTGTGCTGATGCTACATTTTTTGCATCTATTGTTGTTAGTGACAAATCTTTAAGTATTTTTTCTATTGTACATAATAGTCATGCAAACCTAAAGAAAAAAGAGCAGGTGTCGTATGTCATCTGTCTAGGCTTTCTTTTGTCTGGGAATAGCCTGCATTGGCTCTCACATCTGTATTCTTTATAGAAAACTGAAAAGGCCTTGTTAATTTTCAACCTGCAAGGGAGAAAGGTTTTCTACCTACACTATGGCATCAGAAATACGAAGATGGTGGCCATAGTGACTCACATTGCAGGGACAAGGTAGCAGAGAAGATGGCTGCAATGTTTTTTCTTGCTTGTTCATTATTACACACTAAGCTCATTCTCTTCCCGCCTTCCCTGGGCTGTACTTTGATATCACAAGGAGGCCTTAAGTGACAGCCATTACAGCCTTGTTCCCACACTAAGCAATGACTGAGCAAAGATTCTGGTGAAAATTTTTTCACTGTTAAAAGGAACCAGGTGTTTATAATACTCCTTCCATCACCAAGATGTGATGCTGTCTACCAGGTACATGCAGGGCATGTCTGCATTTCTTACAGTGCTATCAGATTTAGCTTATATATTAGGAAGAAATTTTTACTGTGAGGGTGGTGAGGCACTGGCACCGGTTGCACAGAGAAGCTGTGAATGCCCCATCCCTGGCAGTGTTCAAGGCCAGGTTAGACAGGGATTTGAGCAACCTGATCTGCTGGAAAGTGCCCCTGCCCATGGCAGGGGTATTGGAACTAGATGATCTTTAAGGTCCCTTCCAATCCAAACCATACTGTGAATCTGCCCTTAATTTCCTTGGCCAAATAGAGTTCTGTCAGGGCTTTAGCTTTCCCTGCCTGCTCTGACTATTTCTGTATATTCTTTCTAGGCTACCTGTCCTTGTTTCCACCTCCTTTTTATGCTGGAGTTTGTCCAGGAACTCCTTGTTCATCCACAGGAATCCTGGTGTTCCTGCCTGATTTCCTCGTTGTCAGGATGCACCTCTCCTGAGTTGGGAGATGATCCTTCAATACTGACCAGCCTTCTTGGGCCTCTCTTCCCTCCAAGGCTTTATCCCATGGTACTCTACCAAGTAGATCCCACAGGAGGCCAAAGTCTGCACTCCTGAAGTGCGGGGTAGTGAGCTTGGTGTGCACACTTCTTACTGCCCTAAGGATCTCAAACTCCATCATTTCATGATCACTGCAGCCAAGGTTGACCCCAGGCTTCACATTGCCCACTAGCCCCTCCCTCTTGGTGAGGACAAGCTCCAGCATAGGCACTTCCTCTTTGGCTTCTGTATCACCTGGAGAAGGAATTTATCATCAATGCATTCCAGGAACCTCCTGCTGTGTCGTCCCCCAACAGATGCCAGCATGGTTGAAGTCCCCCCTGAGCACCAGGGCTTGTGAATGTGATGCTGCATCTGTCTCTAGAGGCCCTCATCCACTTGGTCCTCCTGGTTTGGGTGGCCTGCAGCAGACCCTCTGTAACATCCCCTGTCCCCTCTCTCCCTTTAATCCTGACCCATAAGCTCTGGATCAGCTCCCCATCCATCCCCAGGCAGAGCTCTGCACACTCCAGATGGTCACTGATGTAGAGGGTGACCCCCAGCTTCTTGTATCCCCAGTCTGTCTTTCCTGAAGAGCTGTGTCCTTCCATTCCAACACTTCAGTTGTAGGAGGTGTCCCACCACATCTCTGTGATTCCAATGAGGTCACAGCCCTACAGGCGTGCATACACCTCTAGCTCCTCTTGCTTGCTCCCCATGCTACATGCATTGGCATAGAGGCATTTCAGTTGGACCCCTGATGATGCTGGGTTACTGGCTGGAGTGGTTGGAAGCCCTCTGTGCTGCTCATCAGGTGCTCCATTGCTGACCTGTGACCTCTCAAGATCAAGAAGACCAACCCATTTTTCGTTTAGGGAAGTACTGGAAAATACCAGTCAATGTATGTTACTCAAAGTTAACAGTATATCACACCTCCTCCAACAACAGTACCTGAAAAATCATGTGTTGAGATCCCATATTTCTGTAGTTTCTTGGGAATAACGTATAGGGTACTTTTACAAAGGTTGTGTAGAAAGACTGCCCTGCCCAGAGATAAATTTTGTAAAAAATAGATGACCTGCTGAAAAATGTTCTGCTGATCGTAGTAACCCTGTTATTAAAAAAAGAAATCCACAAAGATAAATAATGTACAGCAAAAATATCACTGACTGAAAATTCAGAAATAACAGACATATTCTCAGTTTCACAGAAAGTTGACAAAACTGTAATGTATCACAGAAAAGAGATGCAGAGAAATCTGAGCAGATGTTGAAAGCTTAATGAGGAAGAAGGAGAGAAGATGAGGCACTAACGCTGTGCATGTTAATAATTGAAGCAGCTTCAGCTCTGTAGTACTACACTGGCATTAATTTGTTTGGACATGCTGAAAAAAACCTAATGACACTGTTACAGAAATGATCAGAATACAATTTAGATCAGGTCAGAACAAGAGCATTTTATTGCTACTTCTGTAGGAGAGAACACAGAGCAGCAGAGTGCTGATACAAAGTTTGCCCAAATGGGTTAGTTGCGGAGTTGATACACCTACAGGTTATACAACTCCTTCTTTACCAAAACTGTGTCAGATAAGCAGGATATGGTAAATAACAATAGCAATTTAAATCTTTTAGGTAAGGAGGGCTTATACAGTACTTCCTTTTACAAATAATCCACTCCTTTTATGAATAATTCACCCCTTTGTAATTAAACCTTGCTGAATGGCAAGACCATTAGCTGCAAATGTGTCTTAACTAGGAAGGCCTGAAGAGGCCTAGGAGACATTAACTATTTTGCTTCCACAATGCTGGATTCTTTTTTTCCTCCTTTGTAGAAGTAGCAGTATCAGAGATAATAGCATGAAATCATTTTAGCTGCATGTTTTACGCTGCTGGCATGTAGTCTGCACAGCAAAATGCAGATAGGAAGCGAAGAACTGAGACAAGGGGGCACAAAAGCACAAACGTTAAGTTTGATGGCTTTGTAATGGAAAATAACCGCGGTGCTTGAAGGTAGTTGACATAGTCTTAGGTCCTTAGGACCTTAGTACAAAAAGTGTAAGAAAAGCAGAATAGAAAAACAGGACCTGGGGATGGGAAGTATCTGGGACTAGCAGATGTCCAGGATGGGCACAGTTAAACTAACTGATAAGTAGAAGGACAGGATAATTGCTATGTTTGTGGTGTTAATGAACCCATTAAGCTGGTGTAAACATCTACTGGGGAGTATCCAGGACTAGCAGATGTCCACGGTGGGAGCAGTTAAACTAACTGATAAGTAGAAGGACAGGACTATTGCTATGTCTGTAATGTTAATTAAGCTGGTGCTGCAAAGACTGCCAGAAGTTACTGAGATTGTTGGGAGAAGTAAACGACTCTCAAAGAGCACCACCACATTTTTGTATGCATGCGGGAAACTTTCTGGAAAATGATGTAATCCATACGTAGCCTCATGAATATGTATGTATGCCCAGTCACTGTATAAGGATGGCCTGTATAGCAATACGGTGATACACATTAGGAGAAGCTGTCCCCTGTGTCTCCCGGCGCCACAATAAAGAATACCTGCTTGTCAACTTGAAACTCTGTTGGTGAGTTTGTTCCTGGAGTTTTCTCCAAATCAGAACCAGAATACCCATTTGTGCAACAGCTGATGGTAAACCACTGATCCTGGGAAAACTGCACGTATTACAACTAAATCAAACATGCTGCTCATGATATTCACTACCACAGAGGTTTGATCATTTCTAATGGAAAGGAAATATCTGTTGATCTAGCAAACACATGAACACAAGAAAACATAAAATAGTTTATTGTGAAATTGTTTCTTTCTGCAATAACAAACAACAAAACATCTTCAACAAAAGGAAGAAGGAGAATGAGACTGGAATTTAAATTAAAAAAAAGTTATCTGTTATATAATAACAGATCATGGTTGTAGCGATCATGAGATGGTCGAGTTCGAGATCCTCAGGACAGTGAGGGTAGCATGCAGCAAGCTCACTGCCCTAGACTTCAAGAGGGCAGACTTTGGCCTCTTCAGGAGTCTGCTTAGTAAGGTCCCATGGGATACAGCCCTAGAGGGCAGGGGGGCCCAAGACTGTTGGTTGATGTTCAAGGATCACCTGCTACAAGCTCAGGAGCGTTGCATCCCAACTAGAAGCAACTGCAGCAGGAGGGCCAGGAGACCTCTTTGGATGGGTAAGGAGCTGCTCAGAAAAATTCAAAGGAAAAAAGAGGCTTATAAAAGGTGGAAGCAAGGACAGGTGGCCTGGGAAGAATACAGGGATGTTGTCTGGGAAGCTAGGGACCAGATTAGGAAAGCTAAGGCCCAGTTAGAATTCTCTAGGGATTCTATAGTTACATTACAAATAAAAGACAGACTAGGGACAACGTGGGCCCTCTCCGGAAGCTATCAGGAGAACTGGCTACCCTGGATTTGGAGAAGGCTGAGGTTCTTAATGACTTCGTTGCCTCAGTCTTCACTGGCAAATGCTCTGACCACACCACCCAAGTCTTGCAAGGCAGACACAGGGACTGAGATTTAAGGCCTTAGGCCCACTGTAGGAGAGGATCTGGTTCGAGACCATCTTAAGAACCTGAATGTGCGCAAGTCCATGGGACCTGATGAAATCCATCTGCGGGTCCTGAAGGAGCTGGCAAATGAAGTTGCTAAGCCATTGTCTGTCATATTTGAAAAATCATGGCAGTCAGGTGAAGTTCCCGATGACTGGAAGAAGGGAAATATAACCCCCATTTTCAAGAAGGGGAAAATGGATGACCTGGGGAATTACAGACCAGTCAGTCTCACCTCTGTGCCTGGCAAAATGTTGGAGCAGATTCTCCTTGAAAGCATGCTAAGGCACATGAAAAACAAGGAGGTGGTTGGTGACAGCCAGCATGGCTTCACTAAGGGGAAATCCTGCCTGACCAATTTGGTGGCCTTCTGTGATGGGGCTATGGGACTGATGGACAGGGGTAGAGCAGTTGATGTCATCTACCTGGACTTGTGCAAAGTGTTCGACACTGTCCCACACAACATCCTTGTCTCTAAATTGGAGAGACGTCAATTTGATGGGTGGCCCACTCGGTGGATAAAGAACTGGCTGGATGGTTGCACGCAAAAAGTTGCGGTCAATGGCTCGATGTCTGGCTGGAGACCAGTAATGAGTGGTGTCCCTCACGGATCGGTGTTGGGACCGGTCTTGTTTAACATCTTTGTTGGTGACATGGACAGTGGGATTGAGTGCGCCCTCAGCAAGTTTGCCGATGACACCAAGTTGTATGGTTCAGTTGATACGCCGGAGGGAAGGAATGCCATCCAGAGGGACCTTGACATGCTTGTGAGGTGGGCTAATGCCAACCTTATGAAGTTTAACCATGACAAGTGCAAGGTCCTACACCTGGGTTGGAGCAATCCCAGGCACAGCTACAGGTTGGGCAGAGAAGAAATTCAGAGCAGCCCTGCAGAGAAGGACTTGGAGGTGTTGGTCGATGAGAAAATGAACATGAGCCGGCTTCAGTGAGTGCTCACAGCCCAGAAAGCCAACCGTATCCTGGGCTGCATCAAGAGGAGCATGACCAGCAGGTCGAAGGAGGTGATCCTGCCCCTCTACTCTGCTCTCGTGAGACCTCACTTGGAGTATTGTGTGCAGTTCTGGTGTCCTCAACATAAAATGGACATGGAACTGTTGGAACAAGTCCAGAGGAGGGCCACGAGTATGATCAGAGGACTGGAGCACCTCCTGTATGAAGACAGGCTGAGAAAGTTGGGGCTGTTCAGCCTACAGAAGAGAAGGCTGCGTGGAGACCTCATAGCAGCCTTCCAGTATCTGAAGGGGGCCTACGAGGATGGTGGGGATGGACTATTCATGAGGGACTGTAGTGACAGGACAAGGGGTAACGGGTTAAAACTTAAACAGGGGAAGTTTAGATTGGATATAAGGAAGAAGTTCTTTATTGTAAGGGTGGTGAGACACTGGAATGGGTTGCCCAGGGAAGTTGTGAATGCTCTATCCTTGGCGGTGTTCAAGGCCAGGTTGGACAGAGCCTTGGGTGGCATGGTTTAGTGTGAGGTGTCCCCGCCCATGGCAGGGGGGTTGGAACTACATGATCTTAAGGTCCTTTCCAACCCTGACTATTCTATGATTCTGCAATCATAGAAAATCAAAGGAAAGGCTTGAGCATTGTGGAGGCGAAGTCTGCAGTCTTTCAGGAGGAGCCTGCAATTAGATCACCTCAAAGCATTTGTGAGACTGAGTTCTGAAACTCATGAAATCCAAGAAAGGAAATGAGCACAGGCACTAACTTAGGACTCCTAATGAACGTGTACATACCTATGGACGTTTCCTTTGCTGGTGTGGGGGGTTTCTCATTTTTTGTTTGGGCTGGTAGTGGGGAGGTAAGGGGTGATGCAATGTTGCAAATAGAATCATAGAATAGTTAGGGTTGGAAAGTCATTTGCTTATTTTTACTGTGAGAAAATGACTTTCTGGGATAATTGGGACTGCTAGTAAATGAAATTTAGAAAATTTTGAAATTAGTATAATTTTTAAATTTCTCAGGTTAGTGCCTCAGGAGGAGTCTGACTGCTTGTCTTCATGATTTAGTTATTTACCCAGTACATGTTTTGTAGTTAATCTCAGCAACTGAAGGCTACAATCAATTTCTATTTCTATTTTTCTAAAGCCATTTACATTTTTTATTCTGTAATTGGGGTTAAAAGTTAACCAGTCCCTTGGAAGAAGCTTGTCCCAAGGTGCCCTCAATCTGACATGGTTTGCTCATATTAAACTAATTTTAAACTCACATGAAAAAAATTGCTCATCAAAAACACGACAATTTGTGTAAACTCACAATGGGTAAAATGAAATGCTATTTCTGATGCATATTACAGATAGTAATTTGCATAGGAAAAGCAAAAAGTGACCTTCCTTATTAACTCTCACCATAAATCATGCGCATCCCTGCGACTGATCACTCTAACACGGTTTATATACTTGTCTGCTTCAAAGTCTGTTTCCTGATGCTAGGTTGAATTGTTCAGCTTCTTTCAACAGGAAAGTAATGGGAGGAGACAACTGCTCCTGACAGACCGTGGGGTCAGTCTCTCCTTTCTGAGCAGTGAGTTTACCAGCAGCTTCTGCCTGACCCAGTGCCTGGAGGTCGTTGCTGCAGCCCGGGCTCTTCAGTGGCTTCTGGCTGCTGACTGCCTGCATATAGCTAAATGCACTGGACCCTTTTTCAACTGCTCTTTGCATCCAGGCTGAAACACAACAAGACACCATGAAAAAGCAGGGCAAAAAAATTGTGAATTCAGGATGATGTTGTTGATCTCTTGAACCCTCCTCGTTGACCACAGAATGAAATGCAATAAAGACATAGGCCTGAAGCAGAAAACCAATCTCTGCCACTAGTCTAGCCCCAGTCAAAGAAGCTATTTAAATTGAGAGCAGTGCCTTAAAGTGGCCCAGCTGGATTATGGTGTTTATCTCTTCTCCGTGCTCTCCCATCACTGTATGGGAGCAGGTCCCTCACTTAGGAACAAGGGCTAGCCAGCAGACTGGAGTCACACAGAATTATTTTCTTGGCAACAGAAAACACTGGCAACCATCAACCCTCCAAAATAGTTTCTGTTTCTGAAAAGCAGTTGAGGACCACCTGCAGGGTGCATTCTTTGTGAGGCTGCTTTAAGACCAACAGTGAGGAAGGAGGGGCTTACTAGGGACAACAGATCACAACAAAGGTACAAGAAGCTCCACTGGCAATTCCTTAGTTAAGTTTTGCACACAGGAGAAGGAGGGAGGAAGAACATAGCCTCCTTCAACTGCAGTGCTTTCACACAGAGGCACAAAAAACCCATCTGTTACTTAGATTCTATATTCACATGCATCAAAAATATCCTCCATGGTATTCTGTCAATGTTGGGTGACAAGGTGTGAGCCGGGCAGGACGGAGGAGGAGCAGCAAACTTCAGGAAGCTCAACACAATCTGTCAAACACTGTAGCTACTTTGTGCATCTTGGGAATTACCTTTCTCTCATATTTTCATTTGGATGAACATCCCAATCTGTAGGGATTAGAAGGGAATCTAGAAGAAGACCATACATTGGTTAAGCATGATTAGTGACATCATAGTGACTACTCCTGATCACCTTCTTGTCCTTCATGTGTCTGAAACTCATTTCCAGGACACCATTACATTTTTAGAATTGAGATGAGGCTGACCAGCCTATAAATCCTGCAATGCCAAGATCTTCAGATGAGGCTTTGGACATTTCTGCTGGGACCACAGGAAACATCCCTGTGTCTCTGCCTCAGGAGGAGGCAGCCTGGTTTCAGCGACCTGCTCTTGCAGTTACCTACTGACACTGCCAGAGCAGGCAGCTTCTGGGTTATGTGCCAAGCAACCTTGCATTAGCCTGTTAACAGGACAGAGCTCTTCTCTGCCTTCACTTCACCACTAAATCTCATCATGCATCCCTGAACAGACTGCTGGAGAAGAGCATGAAGTGAGTTCCCCAGGGGCTTGCCAGAAATCAGGGGCAGAGGAGGAACAGAACAGAAGATAGAAAATTAAAAAGCCAAATCTTTCTAAGCCTGAATGATGGAGTTTTGGCTTCACTGCAAATTTCGCCAGGAATCCCAGCCAGGTCAAACTCAGTAACTGAAGTGGGCTGGGTCCTCAGAAAGCTGTTTCAATACACATGAAATACCACAATGCAACACATAGAGAATGCGTAAAGGGAAGCAAGTAATAAAAAAAAAAGGAGTGAAGTGGTATTAACATACAGCAAAACAACATAAGTTGCAGTATTCTAAATGCTGGGCTAAACCAGGAATCCCATGTGTACATGAGTACGTACGTACAATACCATGAGTACATTTTTGAACTGGAAGATATTGCTAAATGTATGTCATAGTCATGCTGGTTTTCAGTAGAGGTAAGAGATTTGTAAGAAAATCTGACTCAGGTATCAGCAGTGATTTATGTGAGAAGCAAATGCAGGTGCTGATAAATAGTGGTAAATTATATTTCTATTGGTAATTCTTACTATTGGAAAATAGTGAATTTTGGCTTAATTCAGTGGGTATATATAGATCTCTTCAATGCATGGATAAAACTGGCAGACAGTGAAGCTGCCAACAAGCTGGGGCTGTGATATGCCCTACAGACAAATATTATTTATTTGATTTCAAAGAGTTAATACTGGTAATACTATTAGGATTTTAGACACTATGTAAACACTTTCTATTCTTGCATTAATAGAGGATGTAATCCTGACAATTACACAGTCCTGTTGGGTGCAGCAGACTCAAAACTAGCTTCTCACACTTAGCAATTTACATGAGATGCTTCAGCAAAGTCTCCCTTTCTTCATCTGCTTTCAGGACTTTCAGGTCAGACAGAAACAAGCCCCTTAGAAGGCACCTTCCAGCACTGCTAATACTTCTGCTCCAGGACGGCAGCCCCCCTGGCCTGCAAAGTGATCATGGGGTGGCTTTTTCTCCTTTCTTTTCAGGTGAGTGTTGCCCTAGAACAACAGGGCTCATCACACAGCCCATGGGAGCAGAAGTGTGTTCAGGGTGCCAAGAAGGGCCCGGGGGTTTCCAATATTTAATCTTGTAACTATTTGAAGAAAATTCCTCATTCCTTTAAAAATCATGTTGCCATGAAGAACTCCAATTGCACACATTTGGTTACAATTGCTGTCCTCCTAAGCATAAAATAATGTAGTGGGTTATCTTTTCAGTCACACTAGCTACAGTACATGCATGCAGTATATAGTATGTTGTAGGGGACTTAGAGTGAATCAAGCTGATTTCTCAGCTGGAAGCTGTAGAGATACATCAGTACTACGTTCTGCATAAGGTAATCCATATTTTTAAAATGTCAAAGGTCTTTAGTTTGTTTTGGCATTGCAGCAAAAAATACATCTAGTATGGCAAAAAGCTTGTACATGGCAATTAGTATGTTTTGTAATAGCTTCTCGTTTGGTGAAGCATACATGCAGTGCCTATGCTCTAGCACTTGGTGGTGTCTTCTGCCAAGATAATACGTCTCTGCCTTGCTACAGCACGGTTAAAATGTGCCAACAATTACTCTCAGTACAGTAAAGATACCAATGTTGTTTCTGTTTCTGTCAAGTAAGCAGTCCCTGACGTCAGCTACATCTGGACTCTCATCTCCACGCTGGATTGTCAGTGATAAATCTTTTTCCTTCAGTGTATGTGCTGAGGATGGATTTTTCTGAGACCACTAGAGGAAGGCACAGGCCACCTCAGCACACTGCTCTTTCTGTCAGGAAGCACGGGCAGCAATATTTTTTCGTGGCATGTAGTAAATTCATCCAAGACTAATGATTTGAGGGATGCTTGCTTTGCATGCATCACCTGTGAAAGTGGTTAGCACATATTTGGCACATCTTCTCCATGGATCTTCTCACCTTTATGTAGTTTCCCTATTCTGCACCTTCCTTTGCTGTAGAATAGGCCACAGTCTGTAGAGCAGACTGCAGTGATACGCGTCCAAATGGAAATCCATCTGATACAGCAGCACTCTCACTCACATATGTATACTTATGTTGTGCCACAAATCATGACTCTCTGTAGGTAAGAAGTATAAGCTCTGCACAAGACTGATTTTGGCACCTTGACTTAGATGGCCAGAAGCTTAATGCGGGGGGTTTCTTTGTACAGTTTGTACAGTGTCTGCACAATTAACTCATGGGTATGCAGGACAAATATGCACTGAATGAGTAGCAACTACAGCATGGAGTGGCTGCAGTGCAAACAAGAATTGGATCTCTGGTATCTGCCTTTTCTTGTGTCCTTACACTTTGCAAACTCTTGCAAAGTTTGTTGAACCTGTGAAATCTGAAAAGTGCATGTTGTTGTAAATAAAACTGATTTGCTCAGAAAGATGAAAATCTGCTCTGCCTGAAGTAGAGTGTCACAGAGGACAGAGGAAGTAAGGTTTACTGCTAGCATAGTCTCATGTAGACACAGG